>NW_016809208.1:59046-126785 GCF_001698545.2 Rhinopithecus bieti | reverse complement strand
ATTGGTTTGGAAGGGACAGCCACTGATTTCAGGTGTTGTCAGAAACAGGCTCACCACTTCCTTGGAAAACGTATAGCAGGGAATCAGTGCGCACAGAAGGAAATGTCTTTAAATATGTTAGCTATTTGGACAAGACAATTCACTCCTTAGAAAATGAAGTAAGATTAAAAAGTCCCAGCTGGCAAAGTATGCAGCACAGCACCAGTTTCACAGAGGGATTACAAGATCTTGGGTTCAGCAGCTGTTAGCTTATGGCACACAAAATAAGAGCAGTCACTGGAAGTGGAAGGAAAATGACGATGAGCAGGGCATCTCTCACAGTCTCATTCAGCCTTTTAACTTGTTAAATGGATATGCTATGTTCTGTAGCATCTTTGAGAATACATCTGAGACAGTTCAAAAACAACAGCAACAGAAGCCATTCAGTATTATTCCCCAGAAAGTCCATATTTGAAAAGGAGGAGGGACCTATTCAGGGATCCCATGGAGGACTGTGCCTCCCATCCACTTCTGTCTCCAGGAGATACAAGACATCAGCCAGTAGTGTGCTCTACCACAGCGTCCCAGCCCATGTCACTCATACGGGAGTAAGTGAGATCCTTTGGAAGACACTTGCAGCACAGTCCAAAGTTAATGCAAACCATGCAGTTGTTTTCCAGTGAGACGGCTGGAAATCAATCACCCTCAAAATAACTTTTAAGCAACATCTAAACTGACACAATTTTATAAAATATTATTTTATTATGCAGAATCTCTTTAGGCTCTTCTACGCTTTATCCAAAATGTCTTTTTCCTCAAAATGCAAATAATTATTGTACTTTATCAAACCCTTATCTTTGAAAGTATCAGGCAATAATTAAGCTGTCTTTGTGTCTTCAGGAAGATTAATAGAAATCCCATGATATCTCCTTGTCCATAGATAGAAGGGTATATTTGTCTGTGGACTGGTGGAACTTGGTTCCTTCTTGCTCTGCCAAAAAATACCTAAATTTATCATAACCTAAGGGAGATTGATGTTTACCTCAGGGCTGAGACCAACCCAGTCTGGCAGCGGTGTCTGGTGACAACTCATTTATGTTGATTTCAAAGTACCAGGTCCATTTCTATGTCCCATGAGAGGCCTGCATCCTAGAGTAGCCCTTCTTTCCAACCACAGTCAGCCAGCTGGCCATTGAAGATCTTTACCTGGGGAGCTGAATCATGTTAGGCTAATAAAGCTGGGTCATGGAAGCGGTCACTATAGAGGTCTCCAGGAATAAGTTCTCCTGCCTGGAAGTCTTCAACCTTCTGAGGACCAAGGGTGTGTAGATCAGACTCAGTTAGAATATACCAGTAGCCATCTTTGTTAAATGGGTGTTCTAAAAGGTATAAGGGGGAAGGCACTGAGCAGAAAGCCAAAGGGTCCCTCTGGGCCTTCTTGGTGTTCTCTGAGATCTCATCCTGCTGTTAGCACTAAGCTCCTCTTCCTCTTTTCTGCTGCTTCCTGTTGAGTTCCTCCATTCCAGTTCCCAGTCATAGACAGGACACTGCTTTGCTTTTGGTTGCCGTAAACAGGATCAGTGTTACCAAGGTCCTGACCCAAAAGTCCACATCTTGGGCAATCATCTTTCAGGTCTTTACGCCCTGGATCCAGGTGTTTCTTTACCAAGAATAAATCTCCTTCGTTACTCATTGCTTTAACAATGTTAGTCAGCCTAGTCATTTTCCAGGTGTCTGAATGCTCATCATGCACTTCCAGTATTTATCAACAAATGGTATAATATTCATCCTGTGTTGGAGACTGCCATTCCAGGTTGACTAAAGCACTGAGGGACATTTCTTTCATGTTTCCTTGCTTCTGGATGAAATACGCCACTATGATGACATACATTACAATGAAAACTGTAGCATACATTGCAATGAAAACCATGGTTGGTCATGAAAGGTAGAGAGGATGATGTATATTTGTCAGATATATCAACTATGAACCATTTTCATAGGATAGCAGATGCCCCTCTCCAGCTGGAGAGGCTGCTACCACTGCCACCAGCTTCATCTCCCCTTCTTTGGCCATTGTTGCACTAGTGGCTGCTCCTGGACTGGCTCAGGCACCCACCACTACCATTATGGTCACTCCCAGACTTTATTATGTTATTTTGTGTCACCTGTAATGAGGCACCTCCAACTCTATTGATCCGTTAGGGTGCTGTGGGGCTGGCACAAAAGGAAGGGTGCCCTGGATTCTCAGGCACACTCTCCCATTCCTGTATGTTTTTATTGTTCTTGGAAGTAGAGAAACTGCACCGAATATAAATCTTTTCTTTTGACTGTGGCAAATTATTTAAACACAATATACATGATTTTAATCATTTTCAAGTGTATGCCTCAGTGTCATTAAGTAAATTAACATTGTTGTATAAGCACAGTACCACCATTCATCTCCAGGAATTTTTCATCTTCCCAAACCAAAACTTCACACCTGGAAAACAGCATTCTACTTCTTGTCTCTATGGATTTCACTAAATTAGATACCCCATATAAGGGCAAGCAAACAACTTTTGTCCTTTTGAAGCCAGCTTATTTCTGCTGGACTGATGTCTTTAGGGTTTATCTATGCCATTGCATGGGTCAGAACTCTCTTTTTAAGGCTGAATAATAGTCCCCTGTGTGTGTATACTATATCCCGTTTATCCATTAGATGACACTTGGGCTGCCTCCACCTTTTAGCTATTGTGAATGATGCTGCTATGAACAAGGGTGTGCAATTTTACTATTGTATGGTTTGAATTTTAGATCTTTTGATAGTGTCCTCTGATACAAATAACTTTTAAAATTTGATAAAATCCAATCTATCTATATTCTTCTTTTTCTATTTTTTCTGTGCTTCTAAAGTCATATTTAATAAATTATTTACAAACCCTATATTCTGAAGCTTCTCCCTAAGGTTTTCTTTTCAGATTTTGATAGTTTTGGTTCTTCCATTGGGTCTTTGATCCATTTCCAAATTCCAGGTGGATATCCATTTTTCTCAAGCACATTTGTGAAAAGACTGTCCTTTTCCGCTGAATGGTCTTGACAACCTTGCTTAAAATTATTTGACCATGTAACTAAGAGTTTCTTTATAGCCACTCAGTTCTTTTTTATTTGTTGGTGTGTCTGCTTATATGTACCACTCTGTTTTGATTAGTGTAGCTTTGTGCTATGTTTTGACATCAGTAAGTGTGAGACCTCCAACACTGTTCCTTTATAAGATGATTTTGAATATTTAGGTTCTCTTCATATACTATATAAATCTTAGAATTGATTTTTTTCTATTCTTCCAAAAATATTGGAATTTTGATAAAGATTGCAAAGAATCTGCAGAATCCTTCTAGTTTGTATTGCTAGCTTAAGAATATTGAGTTTTCCAATACATAAACAAAAGATTTTTTCCATTTATTTATATATTCTTTAATTTCTTTTAGCAATGTTATGTGCTTTTCAATGTAAAGTCTTTCACCTCTTTGATCAACTTTATTGTTAAGTATTTTACCCTTTTATTTTCATTTATTTGTTTATTTGAGGTAGTGTCTCACTCTGTTGTCCAGGCTGGTGTACAGAGGCAGGATCTTGGCTCATTGTAACATCTGCCTCCCAATCTCAAGTGATTCTTGTGCCTCAGACTCCTGAGTAGGTGGGATTGCAGGCATGTGCCACCACACGTAGCTTTTTATTTTTAATTTAATTTTTTTTAGTAAAGACTGGTTTTCACCATATTGGCTAGGCTGGACTTGAACTTCTAACCTCAAGTGATCCCTCCAAATCGGCCTCCCAAAGTTCTGGTATCACAGGCATGAGCCACTGTGCCCAGCTGTATTTTCCTCTTTCCAATGGTGGTGTAATTTCACTTGTTTCCTTAATTTTGTCGGGTTGTTTCCAGTTTGCTTAAGTATTGAAATATATTTCTTTCTTTCTCTTTCTTTCCTTTTTTTTCTTTCTTTCTTCTTTCTCTCTCTCTCTCTCTTTCTTTCTTTCTTTCTTTCTTTCTTTCTTTCTTTCTTTCTTTCTTTCTTTCTTTCTTTCTTTCTTTCCTCTCTCTCTTTCTTTCTTTTTGTAGAGATAGGGTCTTGCTTTGTTGCCTAGACTGCTCTTGAACTCCTGACCCCAAGCAAACCTCCCACCTCAGCCTCTCAAAGTGCTAAGATTATATGCGTGTGTCACCATTCCCTGTCATGAGATAATTTTACATGGTGATTTTTGTATTCTGAAACATTACCGAATACATTCAATCATTCTGACAAAGTTTTCTTTTGTGGGACTTTTAAGGTTACTCTACATATGACATTAAATTAAATGAAAGCACAGATAATTTTACTTTTTTTTTTTTTTTTTTTTTTTTTGAGACGGAGTCTCACTCTGTCGCCCAGGCTGGAGTGCAGTGGCCAGATCTCAGCTCACTGCAAGCTCTGCCTCCCGGGTTCACGCCATTCTCCTGCCTCAGCCTCCGGGTAGCTGAGACTACAGGTGCCCACCACCGCGCCCGGCTAGGTTTTTGTATTTTTTTAGTAGAGACGGGGTTTCACCGTGTTAGCCAGGATGGTCTCGATCTCCTGACCTTGTGATCCACCTGTCTCGGCCTCCCAAAGTGCTGGGATTACAGGCTTGAGCCACCGCGCCCGGCGATAATTTTACTTTTTATTTCTAATTTTTTATTCTGTTTATTTCTTTCTCTTGCCTAATTACTCTGCCTTTCTTCCAATACTGTTTTTAATAGAAGCTGTGAAAATGTGCATTGTTGCTTTCCTGCTGATATAGATATTACAGAAATATATCTTCGATTTTTCAGATTGCATATGATGTTAGTTGTAGGATTTTCATAGTTGGTCTTTACTATGTTGAGGTAGTTTCCTACTACTCATAGATTGTTGAGTGTTTTTACCATGAAAGGGTGTGGAGTTTTGTGAAATGATTTTCTGTAGCCAGGGTCTTATTGCATTACACCTGGAAAAGCCACTCTGCTTCACACCTACCCCTACCCCCTCCACTATATGCCTGGTGTTAGAGAGGAATAAATACGTTGTGTTTTCCAGGGAAAAAGAGTCAGTCCATCAGAAATACAGCAGTGGTCACCTGTGTAAGGGGATGGGGGAGGAGGAGAGGCCCTCATAGGTAGAACTGTGGACACTGCTCAAAGCCGTAATAGTTGTTACACCTCTATAGATGTTGACGGAGATGGAGCTATCCCTGCCACCCTGGACCCAGACATGGGCGGAGGGTCCAGGGAAAACAGAGGCATGGACCAGAATCAGAAGCAGTAAGGTGAGAGGACTAGGATCAGACTCCTGTGAGTAGCTTGGGGTGACTGTTATAGCAAGCGCCCCATTTGTCCCAGAGTTGGTGGCAGTGTTGATGAGTCTCTCAAAGAAGCCAGTTTCTCCCTCAGTCTGACCCTCTACTGCTGATGGCCCCTCTTCCTACAAATTGATCATGAATGACTCCTCCATAACTCCCAAATTTAGGAGACCAGCTAGACTTCTATGGGTGGCCCCAGAGTATCCATTAATGGGTTTTAGTTGAAAAGAAAAAGTGTGCAATGGTTTCTTCATACAAATCAGCCCCCTCTGCTTGTCTGCCAGCCCCTTCATAGAACCTCAGTCCAGACAGTCACTGGAATACATTTCCCAGGTGTGGTGAAGAAGGCCAGGTTGACTGAATCTGGTTCCCTGTGAGGATACAGCTGCTGAGTCCAGTGAGCAGATGATACAGGGTCACAGGAGGGTGATTTCCCAGTTGCTCTTACCTGTAGATGCCTCAAGGACAAGCCTACAGCACCCAGTGCTGCCCCAGTCCTAGACCTACTGAGCCCTTCAGTTTGTCTCTGCCTTTATCTTTTTCTTCTGCACCAAAGATATGACTGTGAGGGCCCTTGTTAAGCTGCATTTGTACTTGTTGCTCTGCACAGAATTCCTGTACCATTTCATATCTGTCTGGTCCATGCTGCTATTTTTAGTAAAGTCCTGGGCTCTTAGTCTAACTGAAGGAGATTCTCTGATAGATATCAGAGCAGAGAGCCCAGTGTGGTGAAGGGAAGTCACCAGAAATGCAGGCCTGTGGCCAGAGATGCCTCCTTCTTCCCCACTCAAGAGTGTGGCCCCTTTTCAGACTCCCAAGTCCTGTCCTGGAAGATCTGGACTCTCAGGGTGGATCTCTGCCTGCTCTCAGCCCACCCACCTTCGGCATCGAAAGGACCCTGGAGTTTAGTGTGTCACTGGACAGAGGGAGAACTAGGCTGAGCTCTTCTATTTCTTACTTATTTGCACCTGGCTTAACCCACACTGTATGGGAACCTGGCATCTGGTTTTGAAAGGCTTATGAGGTCCCTCCTCCAGAACTCTGGCTGCAGCAACCCCAGCAGAAGTCCTGAGTCTGCACACTTGAAGAATAATAGAAAGAAGAATTAGGGAAGTGAGTAGGCATTATTGATTGGGAATCTTTTTTTTTTGAAATGGAGTCTCGCTCTGTCGCCCAGGCTGGAGTGCAGTGGCCGGATCTCAGCTCACTGCAAGCTCCGCCTCCCGGGTTCACGCCATTCTCCTGCCTCAGCCTCCCGAGTAGCTGGGACTACAGGCGCCGCCACCTCGCCCGGCTAGTTTTTTGTATTTTTTAGTAGAGACGGGGTTTCACCGTGTTAGCCAGGATGGTCTCGATCTCCTGACCTCGTGATCCACCCGTCTCGGCCTCCCAAAGTGCTGGGATTACAGGCTTGAGCCACCGCGCCCGGCCCATTGGGAATCTTATATCGTGTATTTAGTGCTAACTGACGTGCTTTCTAGAGGGTAGCTGTGTTAGAGAATCTCTGTCTTTGAGGGTCATCTCATAGAATCGGCGTCAGTAAGAGGAGGCCAGCCCCAACGCTGCCTCTTACAGACCTTGAACCCTGGGAGGAGTTGGTAGATAAACTACAGGGCACCCAGGTAAGTTTGTATTTCAAATGAAAAATACTGTGTGGGAGATACTAACACATACTAATTCTTTGTCATTGCTTTACTGAATTCAAATTTAACCCACCTCCCGTGTTTTTATTTGATAAATTGCAGAATCCTACCTCCAGGCCACAAGCACGCCCTCTCTAACAAGGGCCTACTGCATGAAAAACAATCATAAAGCTGTTGTCAGGATTCAATGAGGTCACACTCTCAGGAATTAAAAAGCTGTTGGTCAGTAGTAAGGTTGCAGTTGTACTAAATCTCGATAGAACCTATCAAAACCTCTAGGGTACAGCAAAGGAAGTGCTAAGAGAAAACTTTAGCATTAAATACTTACATCAAAAATCCAGAAAGTGCACAAACAATCTAAAGTCACACCTCGTGGAACTGGAGGATCAAGAACAATACAAACCCAAATTCAGAAGAAAAAAAGAAATAACAAAGATTAGCCCAGAACTAAATAAAACTGAAACAAACAACACAAAAGATAATATGCACATAAACTGAAAAACCTAGAGAAGAGGGACAAATATCTGAATATATACAACCCTCTTTGATTAAACCTGGAAAACATAGAAACTCTGAACAAACCAAAAAGAGGCAGTGAGATTGAAATAATAATTTAAAAAAGTCAACCCCCCAAAAAAGTACAGGACCACACAGATTCACATTTGAATTCTATCAGACATTGAAAGAAGATATCATACCAAGTCTATGACAGTAACTGTGATGGTTAATATTCAGTGTCAACTTTATTGGATTGAAGGATACAAAGTATTGATCCTGGGTGTGTCTATGGGGGTTTTGCCAAAGAGATTTACATTTGAGTCAGTGAGATGGGAAAGGCACAGCCGCCATTAATCTGGGTGTGCACAAGTTAATCAGCTGCCAGCACGGCTAGAATATAAGCAGACAGAAAAATGTGAAAGAGACACTGGCTTAGTCTCCCAGCCTACATCATTCTCCTGTGCTGGATGCTTCCTGCCCTTGAATATCAGACTCCAGTTTCTTCAGCTTTGGAACTGGCTCTCCTTGCTCCTCAGCCTGCAGACGGCCTCTTGTGTGACTTTCGATCATGTGAGCTAATACTTAATAAACTCACCTGTGTATGTATGTGTATATATATATATGTATATTCCATTGGTTCTGTCCCCATGGAGAATACTGACTAATACACTAGTCCACAAGATGGAGAAATAGGGAATCCTTCCTAAATTATCCTATGAAGCCAGTGTCACCCTGAAACCGAAATGAGGGAAGGACATAAAGAAACAAGAAAACTACAGACCAATATCCCTGATGAACAAAGATGCAAAAATCCTAAACAAAATACTTGCTAACTGAATCCAAAGGCTATCAAATCACAGTCCACCATGATGAAGTGGGTTTCTCACCAAGGATGCAAGGATGGGTTAACATACAAAGTCAATAAATGTAATATACCACATAAACAGAATTAAAAACAAAAATCACATGATTATTTCAATAGATGCAGAAAAAGTACTTGACAAAATTTAGCATCACTTCATGATTAAAACCCTCTGCAAAACTGGCATAGAAGAGACATACCTTATGCTAATGAAACTTCTGTATTACAAACCCACAGTCAACATTACACTGAGCAGAAAAAAGTTAAAATCATTTCTTCTGAGAACTGGAACAAGACAAGAGTGCCCACTTTCACCACTTCTGTTCAACATAGTACTGGAAGTCTTAGCCAGAGCAATCAGACAAGAGAAAGAAATTAAGGGCATCCAAATTGGCAAAGAGGAAGTCAACCTGTCACTGTTTGCCTATAATATGATCGTATACCTAGAAAACCTTAAAGACTCATCCAAAAACTCTGAGAGCTGGTGAACGAATTCAGCAAAATTTCAGGATACAAAATTAAGGTACACAAATCAGCAGCTCTGCTACACAACAACAGCGACCAGGCTGAGAATCAAATCAAGAACTCAACCCCTTTTCCAAATAGCTGCAAAGAAATAAAAATACTAACCAAGGAGATGAAAGACCTCTACAAAGAAAACTACAAAACACTGCTGAAAGAAATCATAGATGACACAAACAAATAAAAACACATCCCATGCTCATGAATGGGTAGAATCAATATTGTGAAAATCATCATACTACCAAAAGCAATCTACATATTCAATGCAATTCCCATCAAAATACCAACATCATTTATCACAGAACCAGAGAAAACAATCCTAAAATTTGTATGGAGCCAAATAAGAGTCTGCATAGTCAAAGCAAGACTAAGAAAAACAAACAAACAACAACAACAACAAACAACAAATCCAGAGGCATCAGATTACCAACTTCAAACTATACTCTAGGACACCGTGTTCAACAAAGGGTGCTGGGATATTTGGCAAGCCACATGTAGAAGACTAAAACGAGATCCTCATCTCTCCTCTTATACAAAAATCAACTCAAGATGAATCAAAGAATTAAATCTAAGGCCTGAAACCCTAAAAATTCTAGAAGATAACATTGGAAAACCCTTCTCGACATTGGTTTAGGCAACGACTTCATGACCAAGGACCCAAAAGCAAATGCAACAAAAACAAAGATAAATAGATGGGACTTAATTAAACTAAAAAGCTTCTGCACAGCAAAAGAAATAATCAGCACAGCTAACAGACAACCAACAAGGTGGAAGAAAATCTTCACAATCTATACATCCAACAAATGACTAATGTCTAGAATCTACAAAGAACTCAAACAAATTTTCAAGAAAAAACTAAACCATCTCATCACAAAATAGGCTAAGGACATAAATAAACAATTCTCAAAAGAAGATACATGAATGACCAACAGACATAAAGAAAAATGCTCAGCATCACCAGTGATCAGGGAAATGCCAATGAAAACCACAATATAAAACCACCTGAATACCGCAAGAATGGCCAATAACAGATGTTGGCATGGATGTGGTGAAAACGAAACACTTTTACACGGTTGGTGGGAATGTAAACTCGTACAACTACTATGGAAAACAGGGTGGACATTCCTTAAGGTGCTAAAAATAGATGTACCCTTTGCTCCAGCAATCTCACGCTAGACGTGTACCCAGAGAAAAAGAAATCATACAAAAAAGATACTTACACATGCATGTTTATAGCAGCACAATTTGCAATTGCAAGAACATGGAACCAGCCCAAATGCCCATAAATCAACTAGTAGATAATGGAAATGGTGTATATATATATATATATATATATATATATATATATATATCATGGAATACTACACAGCCATGAAAAGGAACAAAATAATGGCATTCACTGCAACCTGGATGGAATTGGAAACTATTCTAAGTGCAATAACTCAGGAATTGAACACAAAACATGGTATGTTCTCACTCATAAGTGGGAGATAAGCTATGAGAACACAAAGGCATAACAATGATACTATGGACTTTGGGGACTGGGAGAAAATGGTAGAAGCGGGGTGAGGGAAAAATTGTTACTCACTGGGTATACTGTTCATTGCTTGGGTGACGAGTGCACCAATATCTTAGAAATCACAACTAAAGAACTTATTCATGTAACCAAACACCACCGGTTCCCTAAAAACCTATTAAAATTTAAAAAAATTATAATTAAAGAGAAGAAAACCACTAAAATCCTTAAAAACCCAAATAAATAAATAAGTAAATAAATCAAATATGAGAACCTCTTCCAGTATAGAGAGAACCAGAGGCAAGAGATGAGGAAGGAAGGATCCCGACAAGCCATCACAGACTCTCCTGTCCCCTGAGATGAACATCCCTCCAAGAGTTTCTTTTTGATGGATAAAAGATTCAAACTTTACAATAAATAAAGAAAATAAGGAATAATCAACCTAACAGCCCTCAAAAGTAGTAATGAGCCCTCTATGGGATGGGTGCAATTCAGCAAGAACAGGAAGAATCTCAAAAGAAGTTTGCAGGTGAAAAAAGCCAGAACAAATGGGAAGATAATGTTTGATAACACTGACACATTCCAAAAAATGGAAACCAAACAATAGTGACAGAGGCAGATCTGTGGCTGCACAGGGGAGCACTGGGGAAGGGAGGGAGGGAGATGACAAAGGGTCATGAGGGGTTGCTGGGGTTGGTCACAGGTTGCATAACTCCCTGTTGGTGGTGATGTATTCAAGGATCAAAAAAATGTCAAAATGTGTATACTTTCCTATTATAAATCTGGGTGTTTTATTAGATGTGCATTATTTGACAAGAGACAAAAGGAGAAAAGAGGAGAAAGCAGGGTCCCAGGACTTCCCAGTTCCCCTCTCTTGGTCCCCTATCCTGTCACCTGTACAATGAGTGAGGAGGATCAGGAGGAGAGGGAAGCAGGCCGTGCTGGAGATTGTCCTGAGTCCTGTCTTCTCTACCCACAGCTGCAGCTGAGCTTCCCCCACATCTCTCCCTGTCTTCATACTCTGAGAGGGAGGGGTCCATCCATGCAAATCAGACCCCCCACTTTTGTGACCCCACCCTGAACCCTGGGTCAGGCTCCTGAGCTGAGGATGCCAGGGGGTGGCAGGGGTGGAGCTTTGTGGTCTCGGGGATGGGGAGGACAGAGGACACAGCTGTCAGCCCTGAGCAGAGGACATCAGCAGGGCAGGTGGCTGGTTCCGTTCTGATTACCCCGTCTCCTCAGAAATGGTACCCAAGCGCCCCCTAGTGTCCAGACTAAGGCAAACTGTTCTATGATAAGGTGACCAGAACCTCTGAGATACACCACTGCCTCCCCCACCTCCCGTTCTGTCCACTGCCCTTACTCCCAAGTCCAGACTTAGTAAGGTGGCTCCCCGGTCTCCCTCCTGTGACCTCAGGGCAGTCTTCACACTCTACCGGACTCCTCAGGAGTGGATCTGTCCATGATTCTTTGGCTGTACATTGTAGAGGGCTCAGGTGATGTCTACACAAAGTCCTTTTATTTCAGGATCAAGCCCAGAGCGGGGACCGGCCCCATGGACTCACTTCCCCACCTGTGTAGGACACCGGGTCCTCTCCTCTCATATGGCTCTGTCCTGGTGGCCAGAGCTCTCCTTCCTCTGTGGATCCTGCAGCGCTGAGGAGAAAGGGAGCTCTTCCCTCTAGGATACCCTGCGGAGACATTCCCAGAGGGTTTGCTGGTAAATCTTTGTTCTCTACTTCCCCAGATTTGCAGTCATAGTCATTTGGATACTGTGACCAGGGATCTTGCTTAGGAGTCTGTACCCAAAGCACTGAGTGCCCATCTGCAGCGGATCCTGGCAAATGACTCTGGAGTGTTTCACTTATGAGCAAAAAGAGCAAAGATGCTCAGTCTTTGAAGATGGGAAGAATTAAAACTTCAACTTGGTTTAACCAGCGTCTGTCCTCAGGTGAGCCTGATACGTGGCAGCTCTTACAATCGAGCCCCCACTAGGGTTTCTATGGGAAAATTATGGTTCAAATTCAGTAGTGAGTGTTGTGGGGGTGGCTTAAAGATGATAGAAATTATTCATCTTTGATCTGTAATGACATCTAGAATCTAATAAACTAAAAACAACCAACTTAACAAAAAACATAATTCTGTTGATGAAAATGAATAATGAAACAGGTTATGTCTGTGACTGCATGAGTTCTGGCATCATGCACCCTGGGATCTTAATAAATATTTGTTTAGGGAATTTTAAGGGAATACAGAAAAACAGCAGGATGATTATGTTAATATAAGTTGCAATACAATAAGATTTTAAATGCTCCATTTAAACATTGCAATAGTGAAACCTAATAGAGACATTTAAATAAAACCAGTCCATATATGGAACTGAAATAAAACGTATGCTGTGTTTTGGGATCACATTTCAAGTGTGTCATTATTTTAAATGCTCCTTTTAGTGTAAGCCATGTTCCGCTACATAATTTTTATAGTTTTAAAAATGTGTTTGTTGTGTTTACTTAGCACATCAGGCATATTAAGTTTTATTTATTTCCAAGTAGAAACGAGCTATTAGATCTGGGCTTCGCTTCCTGTTTCCTTCTCATTACTGTTTCTTTGGTGATGCATAGATGGTCACAGTGAATTTTGTTTTCCTTTCCTCCCGCTCTAATGAACATGGGATCACCGAGGCTGAGCGGTGTCTCACATACAGGACAAGCGGTGTCTGCCCATGGACTCCTCCCTGCCCTCGGATGCGCTTCCTGGTGGATGCCCCACCAGCTCTTAGGCTGAGGGCAGAGAGAAGAACAGGTCCACAGCTAAGGAACCTGGACACCCAGAGGATCCGGGAGGGACAACAGCTGGGACAGTGAACCCAGCACAGAGGACACTGACCATGCATTTTGTATGTGATCCTCCTCAGGGACCCTCAGAGACAGAGCAAAACCCCAGTCCCTGTGTGTCTTGAGGGCCCAGGTCATTCCAGGTCCTCCTTTTGTCGCTGCTCTAGGCCCCGGGCCTCCTCCTCCCATGAGTTGCAATGGACAGTCTCCTCTTCAGGCTGTACCTTCCTTACCACATCTGACCCCACACCCGTCTCCTCCTCCCCCATAAACCATGCCCTGCTCACTTCCATTAGCATTTTTGCATCACTCTGGGATCACAGCCTCCCCAAGGATGTCTCTGCAGGATATCCATGTTGCAGAGAGCTCAGCCCTTTGACAGGACCACTGTGCCTGGGTCACCTAAGGCTGAGCATCTCTCTTGCTTCTCTTCTATACCAGCTCTAGGCCAAGTCAGATCCAGCCCTTTCAGAATGCTGAGCCCACATTTTCTTAAGCATCCCACTTCCTCTCTCACATCTCTGGGTCCCACAGGCTGGACTCTCCTTTGCTGTCATCGCTCCCACAGTTTCAGAGCTCAGGAAATGGCCGGGATACCTGCACCAAAAGGACACCTGTGGGACCAGGCCAAGGGCTCCTGGACTTTTGGGTCACACAGCCTGGATTCTTTCTTTTCTTCTTTTATTTATGCTATCTATCTATCTTATCGTATCTATCTATGCTATCTATCTATCTACTTTGAGAGGAGTCTCTCTCTGTTGGCCCAGGGCTGGAATGCAGTGTTAAAATGATCTCGACTTAACCTGCAACTCCGCGCTTCGCGAGTTTCAGTGATCTCCTGCCTCCGTCTCCTCAGTAGCTGGGATTACAGGGGGCCCAGCCCCACGCCACACTAATTTTTGTATTTTTAGAAGATATGAGCTTCACCATGTTGGCAGGGGTTTATCTCGAACTGCTGACGCTCAGGTGATCCACCTGCCTATGGCCTCCCAAAGTGATGGGATTTACAGACATGAGCCGCTGTGCCCAGCCAGGCTGGATTCTTTCTGTCATTTCCACCTAATCCCACCCACCATGTGTGGGCAGGCTTATTTTTGTTTGCTTGAGACAAAGCTGATTTCTCTGTCCACTGGGAAGACCCAGTAAAGAAAAGGAGTTATTGTCAGGCTGAACTCTTGGCTCCGCTTTCACTAAATATAACGCAACAGGCAGAAGGGCCTTGGCATGACTGGTGTTGGTCACAGGCAGGGATAAAGGAGGGAATGGGCCCCAGAGAGGATGAGGTGGGGGCGGATCTTGCTCTCACTTCTGCCATGGAACAGGAACCGTTGGTAACATAGAGTCAGGGTGGGGCAGCTGTGTCACACTGATAACGCAGACGGGTCCGCCAGACTGGAGCCCGGGTGGTCTAGGAGGCTGTGTGAATAAACCCAGAGCAGGAGCATCAGGCTGGGACCACTAACACCATCACTGCTGCCAGGCGCATAAACTTAGGGTGTCCTCTGGGAGGCTGCCGTAGGCCATTTCCACAGGAATGCCCAGTGTTTCTGCTGCTCCCATGCAGAAAAAGGAGACATGAGATTGGGGACTCCTCCAAGAGTTTCCGCAGTGAGGAGTCACTTCAAGAATATTGGGCAGTTTCTGTACCAGGATTACTTCCACAGACTCACCGGCTAAGACCTGATTCAGTGAGACGCCTGCAATGGTGTAAGAGAGGAGACAGAGGAACACAGTCAGCCGCTGAGGGATCAGGAAACCCACCTCAGCAGTCCCCGCCGTGGTCCTGAGTGGGATGACTGTAGGACATGTCCCAATCCCTGGGACCTACTTCTCACCCGTGGACAAGGAGAGGAGCAGCCTCAGCCTCATCTCAGCCATGGTGGAGCCTCCCCTTGACTCTCATGTCCTACACAGAGCTTTACTGGCCCCAGGTCTGCAGTTACACTCAGACCTAACCCCATCTCCTGACATTTCCACTGAAATGCAGGTACCCAGGACTGAGCCAGGTCAGCACTGTATCTGGAATTCCTCCCTGACCTGTGTCCTGAGGCAGCGTTTCATATTGGAGTGCCTTGTTCCTGGGACAAAGTGAGCCTCAGACAGCCCTGAGAACAGACTACTGGGGAGGGAAGGGGAGGTCTCTGCTTGTACGCTGGAAGAGCAGAGTCCATGCTGCAGGGGACTGTTCACCTGCTACCATGTCCCCAGGCTCTGACCACGATGTGAGCTTGGAAAGCCTCATTTTGCTTCTTTCAAGAAAAAAGTCCAGCTCCACATGTCCTGATGTTAGCACACATGGACAAGCAGCCAACACTTCAAGGTCATCACGTGGTTTTCTTTTGTTCTGTTTTAGTTTTACTGAGACATCAGAAAAATGGATGGGAAATTGACAGAAGAGCTTTAACAACTAGAAAGTACATCCAAATGTAGTTTGTGCCTAGGCCAGTTATTTTAAAATTTAAAAATTGTTACAGAGCAAGACCCAGAGCAGGGTGAGATTTTGTCCCACTTCCCCATCTGTGTGTGTCACTGTGAGAACCGCTGCTGTGCCAGATGGCACAGTAATAGTCAGCCTCATCCTCAGACTGGAGCCCAGAGACGCGTAAAATCCCTGTATTCGCTGAAGCATCTTTGGATCCAGAGAAGCGGCTGGGGACTCCAGAGCCCTGGTGCTTATCTGAGTCTGATTTGTACCTCAGAAGATACCGGGGAGGACTCCCTGGCTTCTGCTGGTACCAGTGTATGTGGTAGCCAGCAACGACGATGCCACCGCTGAAGGTGCATGTGAGACTGGCAGATGCTCCAGGAGATGCTGAGAGGGAGGCCGGCTGAGTCAGCACAGGCTGGGAGAGGGAACCTGCAAACACAGACATTAATGGGTGCTAAGACAGAAACCAGGGTCAAGTTTTTCAGGGATCTTTGTCAGAAGAGTCACAATCGGGCTGAGGTGCTGGCCCTTGTCTCTGAGGTCTTTTCGTACCTGTGCAGTGAGAAAGGAGCAGGAGGAGGAGCGGAGTCCTGGCCATGGTGGACACAGCCTCTTTACCTGCAGTGGGGCTGGGCTGCCTCAGGCCTTCTTTTCTTCCTACCCTGCAGAGGAGGGGCTGCTCATGCAAATGTGTTTCCACCCAGGGACTGCCCAGCCCCTGCCTGAGCCCTGGGGATGCAGCTCAGCTCACTCTGCAGACTGAGCAGGAGGAACCTTTGCTTTTCTTCTTGCAAGGCCCTGGGAGGAAGCACCTGTTGAGACCATACACAGGTCCCTGCTCAGGGAACTCTGCCAGGCCAGAGGGGACACAGTGGCCAAGTGCCCATCAGTGAACATAGGATCCAGCCCCCAGGGTTGGATTCCTTTGATTGAATGGTCCTTACTGAGCAGCTGTGTAGGAACCACAGGGCAGCCCCACAGTGTCTGATGCTGGTCCCAGGACACACACTTTCCCATGGCTCAGAGACTTCAGAACCCAGCTGGTCTCCGCAGCTCACCAGTCAGTGTCTGTATTCACATATCCATGGTCTGATTCCTGGACACTGCTTCTCTCATCCGATTCATTATTACTGTGATTTCTCACTCCCAGAAGTAGTCTTGGTCTGCGGGATGTGCAGACCTGTACATATATAGGTTTTAAAGGTGTCAGCGCCCCAAAAGGGCATTTTAGAAAAATCTATTTGCCCACATGTGCCATCGGAGTGTGCATCATGGGAAATGGGTCAGCTAAGGAGCCAGGTTGAAGGGCAGCCAGGGGCTGTTCAAAAAGACAGTGAATAATGAAAATTTTCCAGGAAAAATAAAGGATCCAAAACATGTTAAAGGCAGCAATTCAGCAAAAGTTACATTTACAACTATTTCATACATTTTATAGAGATTTTGTGATACAGGACAACTAATAGATTTGCTAGACTTACCTTTACCAGTGAGCAGTGTGACATATTTCACTATTTTATGAACTTAGCCATTATCTCCTTAAGTAAAAACATAATTTTCTGCACAGGTGTTTCATATTTTTTGGTCAAGAATTTGTTCTACCTGTTACACAAATTGTATTGTGATATTACCACCTGTAATTTTTCACTAGGTGTTTTCAGTTTATCAGAAAGATCAGTATGTATTTTATACACAAAGTTCTCTTGCAAATGAGTTGAATGTCTGAGGAGACAAAGGCAGAGACCACCACTTCTCAGTGTAGCCACATCAACGCTTGTGCTAACTGTGCAAATGGCCTCTGGATTTCTAGACTCACAAAGTGTTTAGTGAATCATCTAGAATCAGGATCACTCACTTTTCTCAGGCACTCTCTCCTCAAGGCATTTGGAGACACCCCTCTCATTCAGATGGGGCAGGCAGGGCACTCCCAGGCTAAAGACCCTTAAGTAACTCCTCATTGTTATTATAAAACCCGAACTGTGAGGCTTCAGCCACCTGTCCTTCACACTGTGGCCCCTACACACCCCCACAGCCCAACTCACAGCCCTGCCCTTGCTTTTAGGGGTCCAGGCTCACTCACTTGTGTTTCCTGGGAAACCCTGAGCTCCTGTCTTTTCCACGTCCTCCACACCAGCTTCTCCTCGGCCTGTTGGGGAAGATGGGCTCCTACTTGAAGTCAAAGTGTAAGCTTTTATATTTTGTCCACATTGTACACCTGTTAAACGCAGAACATAAACATCTCATCACAAACAAGGATATTTTCAACACTGATTAGCATGGAAACTTTTGAGACATACAAATACACAGAGAATTTTCTAATGAATTGTTTGTGCCTGTGGCCAACTTTGACAATCATCAATATGGTTCATCTTGTTTAATTTTTCAACCCATTTTACCCATCCACTTACTCCTTTGCTGGATGATTTTTACAACAGATCAATGAAGCAGTATCATATCATTGGGACATAAATTAACAAATATATACATTTGAAGTGTACCATAATTCTTGTTCATTAAAGCAACAGATACCAAGGACTCTCACATTAATAGATTTGGTTTTTAATCATCTATGTCTAAAGTTAGTTTATTGTAGCAATTGGGAAACTGAAGGAAGTACAATGAATGCTACGATTTGCAGATGCAGGACTCACAGCATTGCATATGGGATTAGAATAAAGTCCAGATGGGCAGCTATATTTGTAACTGTTTAATGGCTTTACCCTGTTGTCCTAGTGCAGAAATATCTCTTCTGTGGACACAAAGCGCACAAACCCATCTTTCTTCCTTCAAGAATTTCCTCATCAAAGCCTATTATGGGACTTGGGGTTGATGAGTTTAGTGTTTGAGTTGTATTGATCATATGGCTGATTGGAAGCTCTGTAATGAATATTGTGTTGAAGGATATCTAGTGTAAAACTTCTTAGTTATATAAATATTGCCAGAAATTTTCCCAACTCACCCATGTTCTGCAGTTTATTTGCTCTTAAGAGATTTTGTCCCCAGAATTTGCTTCATGATCTACTTGCTTCCTGTGGTTTTTTAAGCAGAACTGGGAAAGCCCATCAGGCCCTCTCCACTTTCTCCACATGAACCCACTGGATCCAGCATATGTGGGTCCATGGGAATCAGACCATAAATTAGTGAATAGAGGCCGTGATTGGCAGCTGCAGAGACCAGCTGAGCTCTCAAGTCTCTGGGCCATGGAGAGGTATGTGTGATATCTATGTATTTGCATATTCATATCCTTCTCCTGATAACCAGATGCAAAGACAAAACTTCATACTTAGTATCTTCTATTGAAAGATCTTGGAATTTCAAATACAAAATATCCAGAACTTTAAAAAATTATCTTGATCTCAGATCTGTTCATCTTTTTGGGATTCCAGTGTAGGAGAACCCACATATTTAACAAACATGTATTAAGTCTATCCTTAGTGTCAGGCAGTGTTTTGGGCAATGACAAGACAGAAAACAAGAACAATAAACCATCTCATGGAGCTTGGATCTCAGCAGGGGAAACACGATGAATGGAGTCACTAACTGTACAGAAACATCTTCCTGTGGCTGGCCCTGCCCTGACAAGTTCGTCACTCTCCGGATCTGAAGCCCATTGCTGACAGCTGAGAGACACGCATTTCCATAATTCTGAAGAACGGATTGACTTGCTCACAAGTTGATGATGTTATTTGAATACACATGTTAAATATCATCCTGCTTCAACAGAATGAGGTCAATCTCCTTGGCCTCACAAATGGCTGGGGTCTTACTGTAGGGCAGAAATAAAACAGAACATTCTCATCAACCAGAAGAATTCCTAAGGGGAACCAGACAACTGAGTATGAGGAGGGAACTTCATTATCAGATAACCTCCCTACTGCTCTGTTTGTGATGGAGACAGAGCAGCAGACACCAGAGGCCCGGAAGCCTGCCCCAGGAAGGAGGCAGGGATGAAAGGAGGTAAACAGAAGGGTTGGTAAAAATGCCTGGGAGGGGACTGGACAAACTGCAAATTAGCGTACCCTCAAGTGAAACACCTCAGCACTGACACCTCCCTTCTCATGGTTTCTGAGGTAGCTCCGGGGAGGTTTGATCACGAGCTTTAACAGCAGCACCGTTAGTGTGTGAGGCATCATCCCATGTGCTGTAGAAGGCTCTGTCCTGATTCTCAGTGCTTTTGTTCCATAGAAAGGAGCCAGGTCTCTCTCTGGGTGTGCAAAGTCATGTTTGAAATAAATGTCACTGAATATGAGAGAAGGGAAGCAATGAGTCCTGAGTCCCAGGAAATACCCAAAGAAAAAAGGTGTGTGAGGCACTCAGTAGCAGCAGGAGGATGTTGTCAGGCTCTTATCACAGGAACAAGGTCAGGTTTCAACCTAGTGACCTCTTTCCTTTAGTCTTACACACACCACGGTGTGGGTCACGCATATTTTTCCAGCTTAGCTGCTGCATCGCTTGCTGGACACCTCATCTCTCATGAGGGCAAAGTTACCATCTCCTAATTAGACTGTCCACTTTCACTCTCTCCCCTCCTTTTTCACCTTCTTTGGAGAAGCTGGACTTTTCTCCTCAGTCTCAAATCAGGGTCTGTGTCTTCCTTGCTTACAACTCCCTAAGGGCTTCCTATTGCTCTCCCCGCTCTGGCCAGTGTCCCCTCTTGGATACACCACAATATACCTTTTTCCTATTGACTTGCTGGCCCTCACATTTCTGCTTGGTGTCAGTCCTGTGAAGACAGGATCCCTGTCTGTCTTGTCACCTCTGTATCCTTAGCACTAGACTTGACCCTGGCACATAGTAGGTGTTCAATAAACAATAAGGAAAAACAGAGATCTTTATTAATGCATGTGCCTGAGACAGACTCAGCTGGATTCTGTCCCTGCTTGCCCTGGCCTATCATGACTCTGTTTCCAGGGCAGCCTGTTCCAGAAATCAAGGACTTTCTGGTTGTTCTGAGGCAGTCTGACAGTGCTGTGGCTAAGGGGTCTCTCTAAAGTCTGGCCCTGAGAAAACAAAGCAGCATTCTCTAGATCACTGTCCCTAATCTGAGCCTTGGACACTGGTTAGCAGCAGCACCAGCAAACACGCACACAAATGGTAAAACAGCCCAGCTGTCCTGGTTGTATGTGGTGCTGCAGTTAGGTTATGTTCCTAGGAGACCTGACATGTTCCTGTCTCCCTCCCCCAGACTGCAGCACAAACAGTGCCTCCAGGGGGCTGTCTGAAGCCAATAGTTGAGATCAGCGTTATCCTCAGCCTGGAGCCCAGAGGTGCTTGGGAAGGCCTCCTTGCCAAACTGGTAGCCTGAGCATCCATCCTGGATCCTTGCAGGCAGATATTTGCTTCTATAAACCAGAGGTTTGGAGGCAGTTTCTTGTCATTGTTGGTACCAGGACACAATTCCAAGAACCTTTTTGCTGCTGCTTCCAGGAGTTGGTGACTGGTTTCATCATAGACAGACTGTGTAGGCTACCAAGTGAGCCCTGACTGCCCAGAGCCCTGAGAGTCAGGAGAGAGACACAGGATGTGGGAGGTGACTCTGTGAGTCAGGGGAGCAAGACAGAGCCCTGGTCCTCCCAGTGCCAGTCCCTGCCTTTCTGTCCCTAGCCACCTGTGCACAGAATGAGGAGGGAGAAGAGGAGGGGTCTTCTCCATGGTAGAGATGTCTCTAGGGCTCTGCTTCCTGAGCCACACAGATTAGGGGGGACAGCCCCTCTTCCATGGCATCTTTTAGGGGAAAGGTCTGAATGTAAATCTATGCTGATCTCTGGCTGTACCCCTCACAAAGGATGCTGAGTCTGGTTGTCCTCCTTGAGGAGAGGTGAGTGGGAGGTAGGAGAGCATGGTCAGTGACTCTCAAGGCACCCTGGGAGGGCACAGCTGCTGTAGGACCCCGGGACCACTAACCATCAACAGACACCAGGTGTCTGGTGTCCCAGCTGAGTCCAGCCATGAACTCACTTCCCAGGCTGCACAGAAACCCAAGGGTCTCTCTTCCTATTTAATTCCTCGCTAGATCAGCACACAAGACAGAGTGGTGGGGGCTGGGGAGAACTGATTAGCATATTTGTGTGGTTCACTGGATTCACTGGACACACCGAGAAGCCCAGGAAGGAGGAGGAGGAGGACCCGGCTGAGGTGAAGAAAGAGAATCAACCAAAACTTCGGGTATCTTCAGAACTAAAGGTATCAGAGACATTCAAGAAAAAGAATAAAAATATGAGTGTCATCTTTCAAGGACAGATCTAGAAAAATGCAATGAGTTTTCTGTTATAAAACGCTTGATAATTAGCTCAGGAAGTCAGAGGGGAGAAGTGGTGGTAGGAAAAGGAGAGAGACCCCGGAAGGGAATTCAGGAATCAGAGATGCGGAAGGGGAGAGCCTAAGGATGGGCTACACTATAGAAAAGAATGGAAGAGAAGCCAGTAAGAATGTTGGACGGGAGCCAGAGGGGAGGTCAGGTTTGTTGTCTGTTTGCTTTTGGTTTTGTTTGTAAAGAAAGGGAAGCCTCTCCCAGCTTTGCCGCTGTCCTCCCTGGTCATCTCCCTCCATGGAGTGTGGGGTGCTTCTATCATCCAAGCTCATTAATTCCCTATGTCAGTGATTTTACTTCAGCTCCTGTCTGCCAAGGGTTCTCTTTATTTTATACTATTCTTATGGACTTATTATTATTATTATTACTAGCAACAAGATCTCACTCTGCCACCCAGGCCGGAGTGCAGTGTCATGATCATGACTCACTGCAGCTTTTAACTCCTGGGCTAAAGCTCTTCTCCTGCCTCAGCCTCCTTAGTATATAGGACTACAAGCCTGTAGCACAATACCCAGCTAATTCCTTTTTCATATTAAAAAAATACAACCTTAGAGAAAAGATCTTGCTCTGTTGACCTTGGCTGGTCTCAAACTCCTGGCCTCAAGTCATCTTCCTGCCTCAGCCTCCCAAAGTGCTAGGATTACACACGTGAGCCTCTGCTCCTGGCTGGACTTATTACTATTGAAACATATATGTGGATTTTCTGTGGCGGGCACACCTTGGAAATGCAGAAACTGCATCAACAATTCAAACTCATTCAATCAGAAACTGCATTTTGTAAGATCCCCGGATAATTTGTATGCACAATAAAATTGGAGATGTACTGTTCCAACACATGCATGAAGACATTGAAATAGTTTTGCATATAAATTGTTCCTCATAACTGAATCTATTATGCTCCAGCAAACATGAGCTGGAAACCCTTGTTTCTCTAGGTTGTGTATTGTGGAGTCAGGCATAAGGTACTCCAGTCTTTCCATTGAAAATTGCAGGCATTTTCCCTTACCGAACTAAACCTATAGAAATAACCAGGCATGTTTTAATAATAACACAATATCCCATCTTTGTCTGAAAATTTAACAATTGGAATTACCTATATAACTATATTTTTTCATTGGTACTCAAATCAAAATAAAATTAACAAACCTGCACACTGTGCACATGTACCCCGGAACTTAAAGTATAATAAAACATTTTTAAAAATTAAAAATCATTCAAATATTTTATCCTTTTGAAGAATGGAATACTAGTCACATTAACCTTAAAAGATGTGTAAAATCAGAAAAAAAAAGCACAAGGTTTGATCACCTCTGAGGAAATATTGAGAACAATAATGAAAGAATGCTTCCAAATGAAGTAATGTACTGATTTTCATTGTTCACGATGAGATAGCTTTGCAGTGAACTTGATGGTTTTTAATATTCTTGTTTTATATAATAGGCATGTATTTCTTTGAAAGTAACTCAATAAAACAAACTTTGGTAATATACAAAAAGAACAGTTTCTTGTCTTTACTCTTAGCTCAGAAAGCCCATACTTTGAAGAAGCTTCTTTCTGGAGGAAATATATTTAGGCTCAACCTTTAGATCTGATCCAGCTGTTAGTGTTCCTTTTGGAATATAAAACAATTAACTCTTTTTTTTTTTTTTTTCCTGGATCCAGTAACTCCCAAATCATTCTCACATTTCCTGCACTTCAGGGCTTAAGCAGAAATAGGAATCAATTCATACCCTTCCCTTCCCCTATGGCTGGTCCACATGTAAGCTGCTTTGAGAGCTGGCGTGTCTGATCATGTGATCTCCATATCACAAGGGCCTAGGGAGGTTTATGTCTTGGTTCCTCTTATGAGTCTGTCACTGTGCTGAGTACCACTATGGTACAGCAAGCAGTAATACTCTGCCTCGTCCTCAGGCTGTGCACCTGACAGTGTCAGGGCAGCTTTGCCCTCAGCGAGGGAGCCTGAGAAGCGGGCGGGGGTCCAGGAGTATTTGCTGTTTGTATTGTAAATCAGTGTTCTAGGGGCTTGTCCAGGCTTCTGCTGGAACCAGTGTGGATAGTTACCACTGGTGACTGCTCCAGTGCTGGAACCACAGGTGAGAGTGACTGTCCCTCCTGGGGACACAGTCAGTGAGGGCTCCTGAGTCACTACAGCCTGAGAATTGGACCCTGAAACAAAAAAACAAACACATGTTAGAAATGAGAAGGGAGAAAAAGGGATCCCTCCAAAGGCTGGTATTTGAAATCTCTCTTAACCTGGGCAGCAAGTGAGGAGGAACTGGAGGAGGAGCAGAGTCCAGGCCATGGTGCTGATATTGGAAGAGACCCCTGGCTCCAGAGCTGGGGCTGGATTCTGATGGCTCTTTATCTCCTATTGAGCTCTGTGCAGGGAGGGGGTGTGTTGTGTGCTGCTGTATGCAAATCTTTACTGCCTTTATCTCCACCTAGGTCCACAGTCCTGAGAGCAGCTACACTGTGAGGGGCCAGCCCAGGGTGGCTGTGTGCTGTGGATTTGCCCTGTGGGAGGAAGCAGCTGCTCTAACATTTACATGAGTCAGTGAGCAACTGTGCAGGGTTCATTCAGTTTGACTCTCTTGAGCCTCTTACAATCCAAGAGACCCCGACCGCCCCCTGGTGGCTCTCCTGGACTGAGAATGCGTGGTCTTTCACTTGTTTAACAAACAACTATTGATTTATCTTTGGACATCACCACAATATTTTCCAGGTCAATTCACACCCATTACTTGTCTATTCTTCGCTCATTCCTATTTGTTCTACTTTCTCTTGCTGTTGCTGAAATCCTGCCCCTGTGACTAGTTCGATTTTAGTACTACGTGGTGTTGCTATCTGAATGTTTGAATGACTAAACAATTGTTTTAATGACATAACTGACTTTTTGAAACTATTTGTGTTGAGCATTATATTAAATGAACAGCTGGTTTAAGTGAGAATTTTTTAAATAATTTACTTTAGAGAATTTTAAAAGAAAATGACCAAAGATGGAAGGTTGAAATTTCATTGTCAATTCAGTGGAAACTCAAGTGAGCCATGAGGATAATCATCAAGCTCTACATAACAACCCCACTCTCACCCACCCCATCACTCAAAAGTCCCCTGGACACCAAGCCTGGGTGAGTTTTGCTGGTTGGCAACGCTTCCTACATAGAATCACACATTGTTGCCAGCAGAATGCAGCATTGTGTATTACTCCACTGGGAGAGGAAAACTGGATGCTTGTGCTTGGAATTCTTCTGAACTCTGCTTATGTGCCTCTTCCCTTGAATTACTGTAATCTGTATTATTTCACTGTAGAAAATCATATTAATGAATGTCACAGTTTTCAGTGAGTTATGTGAGTCCTTCCAGGGATTCATAAGAAGCGAAGGGCTGTTGGGAGCCCTTATCTTACAATGAGCTTCAGAATTGAGAGTGCTCCTGGGAATCTTCAGACCTCCCAGGTTCCAATCTCATATTATTCTTTTTTTTCAACTTCAGAACAAATTTTATTTAGGAAGAGTTTTCATTTTGTTAATGACGCAAGCAAACTTCTTTCACAATTACACTTCTAGAAATCTAGTAGTTTCAGAGATCTAAGCCTTCAAAGGTATGTTTTAAAATTAATAACAAAACCAAACCCGCACCAAAAGGACATCACTTTTGGTTTGGAAGGGACAGTCATTGATTTCAGGTGTTCTCAGAAACTTGCTCACCACTTCCTTGGAAAACAGATAGCATGGAATCAGTGTCTACAGACGGAAATGTCTTAAATATGTTAGTTATTTGGACAAGATTATTCACTCCTTAGAAAATACAGTAAGATAAAAGTTCCAGCTGGCAAGGTATGCAGTCCAGAGGGATTACAAGATCTTGGGATCAGTAGCTGTTGGCTGATGGTAAGAATATAAGAGCAGGAAGTGGAAGTGGAAGAAGAATGATGATGAGCAGGGCATCTCTCACAGTCTTATTCAGCCTTTTAGCTTGCTAAGTGGATAGGCTATGTTCTGCAGAATCTTTGAGAGAACATTTGAGACAGTTCAAAACAACAACAAAAGCCATCTAGTATTATTCCCCAGAAATCCATATTTGAGAAGAAAGAGGGAACTATTCAGGGATCCCATGGAGGACCGTGCCTCCCATCCACTTCTGTCTCCAGGAGATACAAGACATCAGCAGTAGTGTGCTCTACCACAGCGTCCCAGCCCATGTCACTCATAGGGGAGTGAGATCATTTGAATGACACTTGCAGGACAGTCCAAAGTTAATACAAACCATGCAGCTGTTTTCCCAGGAGATGGCTGGAAACCAACCCCTCAAAATATCTTTTAAACAACATCTTAATTGACACCATTTTTATAAATTATTATTTTACCGTGCAGAATCTGTTTTAGGCTCTTCTGTGCTTTAGCCGAAAAGTCTTTTTTCTCAAAGTACAAATAATTCTTGAACTTTTCAAAGTCTTATCTTTGCAAGTATCAGACAATAAGTTGGCTGTCTCTGTGTTTTCAGGAAGATTAATATAAAATCCCAGGACCTGTCCTCGTCCATAGCTAGAAGAGTACTGTTTGTCTGTGGACTGGTGGAACTTGGTTCCTTTTTGCTCTACCAAGAATAGCTAAATTTATCATAACCTAAGGGAGACTGATGGTTACCTTAGGGCTGAAACCAATCCCATTGGCAGTGGTGTCTGGTGACAACTTATCCTTGGTGATTTCAAAGTACCACATCCCTTTCCATACTCCATGAGAGGCCTGCATCCTAGAGTAGCCCTTCTTCCCAACCACAGACAGCCAGCTGGTCATTGGACATCTTTACCTGGGGAGCTCAATCGTGTTAGGCTAATAAAACCTGTTCATAGAAGCAGTCACTGTGGAGGTCTTCAGGAATAAGTTCTCCTGCCTAGCAGTCTTCAACCTTCTGAGGACCAAGGGTGTGTGGATCAGGCTCAGTTAGAATATACCAGTAGCCATCTTTGTTAAGTGAGTGTTTTAAAAGGTGTAACGGGCAAGGCTCTGAGCAGAAAACAAAGGGTCACTCTGGGCCTTTTTGGTGTTCTCTGAGATCTCATCCTGCTGTTAGCACTGAGCTCCTCTTCCTCTTTTCTGTTGCTTCCTGTTCAGTTCCCCCATTCAGATTCCTACTCATAGACAAGGCACTGCTTTGCTTTTGGTTGTCATAAATAGGATCAGTGTTACCAAGGTCCTGATCCAAAAGTCCACATCTTGGGCAATCTTCTTTCAGGTCTTTACGTTCTGGATCCAGGTGTTCCTTTACCAAGAATAAATCTCTTTCTTTCCTCATTGTTTTAACAATGTTATTCAGCCTAGTCATTTTCCCAGGTGTCTGAATGGTCATCATGCACTCCCGGTATTTATCAAGAAATGGTATAATATTCATCTTGTGTTGGGGACTGCCATGCCAGGTTGACCAAAGCACTAAGGGACATTTTCTTCATGTTTGCTTGCTTCTGGATGAAATATGCCACTATCATGACGTACACTGCAATGAAAACTGTAGTTGGTCATGAAAGGTAGACAGGATGACATATCTTTGCCAGATATATCAACTATGAACCATTTTCATAGGATAGCAGATGCCCCTCTCCAGCTTGAGAGGCTGCTACCACTACTGCCAGCTTCATCTCCCCTTCTTTGGTCCTTGTTGCACTAGCAGCTGCTCCTGGACTGGGTCAGGCACCCACTGCTACCATCATGCCCACTCCCAAACTTTCTCATGTTATTTTGTGTCACCTGCAATGAGGCATCTTCAACTCTATTTGTCTGTTAGGGTGCTGTGGGGCTTGCACAGAAGGAAGGGTGTCCTGGAGACTCAGACACACTCTCCTAGTCCTCTATATTTTTATTGATCTTGGAAGTAGGGAAACTGCTTCAAATATTAAATCTTTTTCTTTTTGACTGTGGTAAATTATTCAAACACAAAATACATTATTTTAACCACTTTCGAGCATATGCTTCAGTGTCATTAAGTAAAGTAATATTGTTGTACAACCATAGTACCATCATTCATCTCCAGGAATTTTTCATCTTCCCAAACCAAAACTTCATACCTGGAAAACATCATTCCACTTCTTGTCTCTATGGATTTCACTACACTAGATACCCCATATAAGGGCAAGCAAACAACTTTTGTCCTTCTGAAACCAGCTTATTTCTGCTGGCATCATGTCTTTAGGGTTCATCCATGCCATCGCATGGGTCAGAACTTTCTGTTTAAGGCTGAATAATATTCCCCTGTGTGTGTATACTATATCTTGTTTATCCAATAGATGACGCTTGGGCTGCCTCCACCTTTTAGCTATTGTGAATGATGCTGCTATGAACATGGGTGTGTAATTTTCTCTTTGAGATCCTGCTTTCAATTCTTTGAGGCACATGCCCAGAAGTGAAAACTCTGGTAAAATGGTAATTCTGTGTTTAGTTTTCTGCGGAACTGTCATCCAGGCCGCCATAGTGGATGCATCATTTTATGGTCCCTCCAGCAATGCATAACAGTTACAATTTCTATACATCTTTGCTAGAACTTGTTATTTTCTATTATTTTGGTAAAGCCATCCTAATGGGTGTGGGTCCTAATTTTGTTTTGGGTCGTTTCCTGTTTGCATAAGTATTGAAATGTAAGAGATTTATTATTTTTTCTTTTTTTCTTTCCTTTTCTTTCTCTTTTTCTGTCTTTTCTTTTCTTTCTTTCTCTTTCTCCTCTCTCTCTCTCTTTCTCCTTTCCTTACTTTCTCTTTCTTTCTCTTTCTCTCTCTCTCTCTGTAGAAACAGGGTTTTGCTTTGTTGCCCAAGCTGTTCTTGAAATCTTGACCGCAATCTATCCTCCCATCTCAGACTCTCAAAATTCTGGGACTATAGGCATGAGTCACCATGCCCAGCCATGATATGTTTTTACATGGTAATTTTTTTTATTCTAAAACATTACCAAATACATTTAATCATTCTGACAAAGTTTGTGTGTGTGTGTGTGTGTGTCTGTGTGTGTGTGTAAGGGTATTCTACATAGACATTAAGTCAAATGAAAACAGAAATAATTTTACTTTTATTTCTAATTTTATTCTGTTTATTTCTTTCTCTTGCCTAATTGCTCCGGCTAGGTCATCCAATACTGTTTTGAATAGAAGTGGTGAAAATGTGCATTGTTGCTTTGTTGCTGATAGATATTGCAAAAACATATCTTTGGTCTTTCAGATTGCATATGATGTTAGTTGTGGGATTTTCATAGATGGCCTTTACTATGTTGACGTAGTTTCCTTCTGTTGATAGTTTGTTGAGTGTTTTTACCATGAAAGGGTGTGGAGTTTTGTGAAATGATTTTCTGTAGCCTTAGTCTTACTGCTTTGCATCTGGAAGAGCAACTCTGCTCCACACCCACTCATACCCCCTAAACTATATGCCTGCTGTTAGAGAGGAATAAATACCTTGTGTTCTCCAGGGACCAGGGTGCTAGTCCACCAGACCCACAGTAGTGGTCACCTGTGTGAGGGGATTGGGGAGCAGAAGAGGCCCTCATGGGTATACCTGTGGACTCTGCTGCAAGCCATAGTAGCTGTAGATGTAGACTTCTCTGTAGATGTTGACTGGGATGGAGCTATCCCTGCCACCCTGGACTCAGACATGGGCAAGGAGTCCAGGGAAAACAGAAGCATGGACCAGAATCAGAAGCAATAAGGTGAGGGGACTAGGCTCAAGGGGACTAGGCTCGGGCTCCTGTGAGTAGTTTGGGGTGACTGTTATAGCAAGTGACCCCATTTGCCCCAGAGTTGGTGGCTGTGTTGATACGTCTCTCAAGGAAGCCAGTTTCTCCCTCACTCTGACCACCTGCTGCCTACGGCTCCTCTCCCTGTAGATTGATCAGGAATGAAACCTTCATAACTTCCAAATGTAGGAGACCAGCTAGACTTCTATGGATGCTCCAGAGTTTCCATTAATGGGTTTTAGATGGAAGGAAAGGGTGTGCAATGGTTTCTTCATTCAAAGCAGCCCCCTCTTCTTGTCTGCCAGGCCCTTCATAGAACCTCAGTCCAAACAGTCACTGGAATACATTTCCCAGGTGGGGTGGAGAAGGCCAGGTTGGCTGAATCTGGTTCCCTGTGAGGACACAGCAGCTGAGTCCAGTGAGTGGATGATACAGGGTGACAGCAGGATGGTTTTCCAGTTGTTCTTATCTGTAGACCCCTCAAGGACAAGCCTGCAGCACACAGTGCTGCCCCAGTCCCAGACCAACTGACCCCTTCAGTTTCTCTCTACCTTTGTCTATTTTCTTCTGCTCCAGAGATATGACTGTGAGGGCCCTTGTTAAGCTGCATTTGTACTTATTACTCTACACAGAATTCCTGTGCCATGACATATCTGTCCGGTCCATGCTGCTATTTTTAGTAAAGTCCTTGGATCTTGGTCTCACTGAAGGGGATTCTCTGATAGACATCAGAGCAGGGAGCCCAGTTTGGTGAAGGGGAAGCCACCATAAATGCAGGCCTGTGCCCAGGGATGCCTGCTTCTTCCCCACTCAAGATTGTGGCCTCTTTTCAGATGGCCAAGTCCTGTCCTGGAAGCTCTGGGCTCTCAAGGTGGGTCTCACCTTGCTCTCAGTCCATCCACCTTCAGCATCAAAAGGATCCTGGAGTTTGGTCTTTCACTGGATAGAAGGAGAGCCAGGCTGAGCTCTTCTGTCTCTTACATGTTATTTATTTACCCCTGGCTTAAGCCCCACTGTGTGGGGACCAAGGAGCACCCTTGCATCTGGTTTTGAAAGACTTACGAGGTCCCTCATCCAGAACTCTGGCTGTAGCAACCCCTGGGGAGGTCCAGAGTCTGCACACTTGAAGAATAACAGAAAGAAGAATTAGGGAAGGGAGTAGGCATTATTGATTGGGAATCATACACTGTGTATTTACTACTAACTGGTGCTCACGTGAGGGTAGCTGTGTTAAGAGAAATTCTGTCTTTGAGGTTCAGCTCATAGACCTGGCATCAGGAAGAGAAGGCCAGCCCCAGCTCTGTCTCTTCCAGGATTTGAACCGTGTGAGGAGTTGGCAGATAAACTACAGGGCACCCAGGTAAGTTTGCATTTCAAATGAAAAATATCGTGTGGGAGACACACATACTAATTCTTTGTCATTATTTTACTGAATTCAAATTTGACCTCCAGTGTTTTTATTTGATAAATTGCAGAATCCTACCTCCAGGCCACAAGCACTCCCTCTCTAACCAGGGCCTACTGCATGAAAAGCAATCATTAAGCTGTTGTCAGGATTCAATGAGGTCACACTCTTAAGAATTAAAAAACTTTTGGTCAATAGTAAGGTTGTAGTTGTACTAAATCTTGATACAACCTATCAAAACCTCCAGGATACAGCCAAGGAAGTGCTTACAGGAAAGTTTAGCATGAAATACATACATGAACATGTCTGAAAGAGCACAAATAGACAATTTAAGGTCACACCTCATGGAACTGGAGAATCAAGAACAATGCAAACCTAAACCCAACAGAAAAAAAGAAATAACAATATCAGAGCAGAACAAAATAAAATTGAAACAAAAACAATACAAAAAATAAAACAAAAATAGATTCTTTGAAGAGATAAATAAAATTATTAGACCATTAATGAGATTAACCAAGAAAAGAAGAGCGAAGATCCACAAAAGCTCAAATAGAAAAGAAACAGATTTTACCACTGATAAAACAGAAATACAAAAGATTATATAAGGTTACTATGAACACCTCTATGCAAACAAACTATAAAACCTAGAAGAGATGGACAGATTTCTACATATATACAACCCTCCTAGATCAAACCAGGAGAATATAGAAACTCTGAGCAGACCAATAAAAAGCAGCAAGATTGAAACGATAATTTAAAAAGCCAATCAAAAAAAGTCCAGGACCAGACAGATTCACATTTGAATTCTATCAGACATTGAAAGAATTGGTACCAAGTCTTTGACACTAATTATGATGGTTAATATAGAGTGTCAACTTGACTGAATTGAAGGATACAAAGTATTGATCCTGGGTGTGTCTGTGAGGCTGCTGCCAAAAGAGATTAACATTTGAGTCAATGGACTGGGAAAGGCGGACCCGCCCTTAATCTGGGTACGTGCAATCTAATCAGCTGCCAGCATGGCTAGAATACAAACAGACAGAAAAATGTGAAGAGAGAGATTGGCTTAGTCTCCCAGCCTACATCTTTCTCCTGTGCTGGATGCTTCCTGCTCTTGAACATTGGACTCCAGGTTCTTCGGTTTTGGAACTTGGACTGGCTCTCCTTGCTCCTCAGCCTGCAGACGGCCTAATGCGGGACTTGTGATCATGTCAGTTAATACTTAATTAACTCATACATGTATTCTATTAGTTCTGTCCCTCCGGAGAACCATGACTATTATAGTAATCCACAGAAGGGAGAAAGAGGGAATCCTTCCTAAATTATTCTATGAAGCCAGTGTCACCTAAAACCAAAATGAAGATAGGACCTAACAAAACAGGAAAACTACAGATCGATACCCCTGATGAATATAAATGCAAAAATCCTAAACAAAATACTATCTAACCAAATCCAACAGCTACCAAATCATAGTCCACCGTGGATGAAGTGGGTTTCTTACCAGGGATGCAGGGATGGTTTAACACACACAAGTCAATAAATGTGATATACCACATAAACAGGATTTTTAAAAAAAAAATCACATGATTATTTCAATAGATGCAGAAAAAGCACTTGACAAAATTCAGCATTACTTCATGATTAAAACCCTCTGCAAAATTGGCATATAAGAGATATACCTTATGGTAATAAAAAGTCCTCTATTACAAACCCACAGCCAATATTATACTGAGTAGAAAACAGTTGAAAGCATTTCCCCTGAGAAGTGGAAGAAGACAAGAATGCCCACTTTCACCACTTCTGTTCAACATAGTACAAGAAGTCTTAGCCAGAACAATCAGACAAGAGAAAGAAATTAAGGGCATCCAAATTGGTAAAGAGAAAGTCAAACTCTCATTGTTTGCTGATATTATGATCATAACCTAGGAAACCTTAAAGACTCATCCAAAAAGCTCCTAGAACTGGTAAATGAATTCAGTAATGTTTCAGAATACAAAATGAAGCTACACAAATCAGAAGCTCTGCTGTACAACAACAGCAACCAAGCCGAGAATCAAATCAAGAACTCAACCTCTTTTACAAATAGCAGCAAAAAGAAAAATACTTAGGAATACACTTAACCAAGGAAGTGAAAGACCTCTACAAGGAAAACTACAAAACACTGCTGAAAGAAATCACAGATGACACAAACAAATAAAAACACATCCCATCCTCATGAATGGGTAGAATCAATATTGGGAAAACAATCATACTACCAAACACAAGACTAAGAAAAAAAAAATCTGGAGACATCAGATTACCGAACTTCAAACTATACTCTAGGACACCCTGTTCAACAAAATGGTTCTGAGGTCATGGGCAAGCCAAATGTAGAGGAATGAAACTGGATCCTCATCTCTCACCTTATGCAAAAATCAACTCAAGATGGATCAAGGATTAAATCTAAGGCCTGAAACCATAAAAATTCTAGAAGATAACATCAGAAAACCCTTCTAGACATGGTTTAGGCAATGACTTCATGACCAAGCACCCCCAAAAGCAAATGCAACAAGAACAAAAATAACTAGATGGGACTTAATTAAACTAAAAAACTTCTGCACAGCAAAAGAAATAATCAGCAGAGTTGACAGACAACTCACACAGTGGAAGAAAATATTTGCAATCTACACATCCACAAAATGACTGATGTCTAGAATCCACAAAGAGTTCAAACAAATTATTAAGACAAACATAAACAATCCCATCAAAAAGTGGGCTAAGGAAATGAATAAACAATTCTCAAAAGAAGATACATGAATGGCCAACAGACATAAAGAAAAATGCTCAGCATGATTAATGATCAGCAAAATGCCAATCAAAACCACAATACAATACCATTTAATACTGCAAGAATGGCAACAGATGTGGTGAAAAAAAAACAAAAACACTTTTACACTGTTGGTGGGAATGTAAACTAGTACAACCACTATGGAAAACAGTGTGGAGATTCCTTAAGTAACTAAAAATAGATGTACCCTTTGATCCAGCAATCTCACTAGGTATGTACCCAGAGAAAAAGAAGTCATTACACAAAAAAGATACCCGCACATACGTTTAAAGCAGCACAATTTGCAATTGCAAAAACATGGAACCAGCCCAAATGCCTATAAATCAACAAGTGGATAAAGCAAATATGTGTGTGTGGGTGTATATATATACACCATGGAATACTACCCATTTTTTTATTTCAATAGGTTTTTGGGGAACAAGTGGTGTTTGGTTACATAAATAAGTTTTTTAGTCATGATTTCTGAGATTTCTTCTCTTTTATCTGGACCCCGGAACTCCAAGCCATGAGCTTAGCATGTAAGTGTCCCCAGCTGCAATATCAGGTATAGGCATTGCATGGCCCAAACCAATCAGTCAGTCCCTCCTGGACACCATGAGGGTGTCAGGAAAAATTGCATGAAAGATCTAGTTCAGTTGTTGTGAAGGCTGGGATTTCTGACCAGTGGGTCAGGGAGGGCAGATCTTGTTCATTCTGGAAGGTTTTGTTGTGAGGATGTAATGTCTGGGACTTGGGAGTCATTTTGTTTCCAAATAGGGATTCAGCCCAGGGTCAGACCAGATGGGGAAGGGACATCTCATAAATGTCAGAGGAGACTCCTCCCTTGCCATCTGGGGAGGAAAAGGTCCTGTGACACCTTTCAACAAGGCTGGGGAGCTGTCCTCTAAGCTTCCATTGTGGTGATAAACTCAAGGCCTCCCCAGCCCCTTGCCCTTGAAGCCACCCCACCAGGAGGTTCACTCTGCCCCATTCAGATCTAAGGCCAACCTTGAGCCTCTCCCCTCCCCCAGGCTTCAGTGTCTCTTCCCCAGAAACACACGCTAAATCTGACCATTCTCTCCCAGTGACCTCAGCTGGTCCTACTGCCTTCGTGCTTCCCAACTCCTTGTCCACCTTCTCGGAGGCATCTGGACTTTTCTTCACAGACTTTACTCAGATCCTGTGTCCTTCTTGTCCAACCCTCTAATGACTTCTCTACCCTTCCCCACCCAAACTCTCCTCTCCTCGCTGTAAAGGCATCTTACTGTATTGATATTTTTACTTGATTGTCTTTTCTCATCTCCTACCTGCTATCAGCTCCATGAGGACAGGAACCCTTCCGCTCTTGTCCTCCCTGTGTCCTAAGCCCCTCACCCTGAGCCTGGCAAACAAACAGTAGGTTCTCAGTGAATGCTATGGATGGACAGGCCTCTGGTAGCCGACTGTCCTGGGTCAGACACAGTGGACTCTTTGTCCCTAGTCCTGTCTTGACCCATCACAGACTGGCTCCCAGGCCAGCCTGACCCTGGTATTGACGCATTTTTCTCAATATGAGGCCATATGACAGTGTACTGCTGCTAAGAGTAGAGTGTGTGGGTAGAATTGAGAGAAGAGGGTTGCATTTTCTAGACCATGTTCACTTGTGTGGATCTGAAACTCTAAAATGTGACCATGCAGTGTTAATCACCGGACTTGGCCAAGGCGCGGGGCTGGACAGGGATGCCTTTTCACTGGGCAGGCAGCAGGTTTTTCTCCCACTTTTCCACTGGGCAGCAGGACTGCATGAGCATGGATGCTTGTGTCCCCATTGGAGCATAAGAATCAGCCTTGTCCTCCGCCTGGAGCCCAGAGATGCTCAGGGAGGCCGTGATCCCCAACCTGGTGCCCAAGAACTGGACTGGGACCTGTGCAGACTGACGACTGCTGTCATAGATGAGGAGTTTGTGAGAACTGCCAGGAATTGCTGGTACCAGGACACAGACCCACACCCAGCCTTGCTGCTGCTTCCCGTACAGGAGCTGGTACTCATCTGGCCCACAGCCTTGAACACTGCACACAGTTAAGTCAGAACAGACAGGGCCCAGAACCCTGATATCTGTGTCTACAAGATGAAAAGAGGTGGGTCGGTGGAAAAGGGAACACTTAGGGCCCTCCTTCCTTTCATCCACAGCCCTGATACCTGTGCAGTGAATGAGAAGGGAGAGAGGGGGAGGAGCCCAGGCCTTGGTGGGGACCCTCACACAGCTCTGCATACTGAGGACCCTCAGCTGGGCCTGGGCTGCCCAAGTCCCTCCTACTCCCTATATCAGCCACGGGTGAGGGGGAATGCTTCATGCAAACCAGCCTCCCACCCTGGGCTACCCAAGCCCTGACTCTAACCCCTACCTGAAAAGCTGACCCTGGGAGGGGTTGGACCTGGGTGGGGCTGTTCTGTGGCTTTCCAAGAACCTGTGAGGCAAAGCTGCAGGTCGCAGTGAGCAGGGACAGAGGGCTCCAGCCCAGGGTTATGGGTGGCTCCCAGCTGGAATCCACAGCACAGGCCATGGTGCCCCTGCTGCCTGAGGCCCAGATGCACCTATGTATCCTATCTCCTCTAGTGCCAACTTTGTCCTCCCCAAAAAGGATGGGGCTGGGCAGTATCCATGCCACTAAGCACCTGAGCCACAAGTCTCCACACAGTCCTCCTCCCGCTGGACTCACCTGCCCAGCTCACTGTGTGGTTTACAGGGCATTCCTGGAGCTTGGTCTCCTTGAAGAGCCTCCCCTGGGGGCAGCAGAGCAGGCAATTTAGAAGGACAGGGCAGCGCCTCCTTCCAAGGCACCAGGAACTGCCCCCTCTTTCTTCTCCCTGGCTGACCAGAGGCTGAGCCCAGACTGCCAGGACCTGCCCTCGGGCCCAGCCTCTCCCTCTAGGCCTCCATCTTCCTGTCAGTCCCGCACTCACATAGATTGCAAAGAGAAAAAAATAAACTAATTAAAACTATTCACCAATCTCAGGCATAAACTCTAGGGCAATGTATACACCACGTACAATTTTGAGAGTGAGGAGAAGGGAGCCCTGGGTGGGCTCCTGATTCCTATTTCTCCCTCCTCACTCAGGCACTGAGAGGCAATTAACACCTTTCAAGGGGCGAATTGCCCCTAATCTCTTAATTGTAGAAGAATCTATTTCTATGTGCCCAGGGCAATTTCAAAGACAGCCTTACAGAGTTTGGGGACAATGAATGAGCTGGAGGCCCTGGGTCTATGCAGGCCCTTCAAGCAGCCCTGAGCCCTCACCTTGCCTGAGCCCTAGTGAGGAGAGAGAGGGGAGCAGATTGAAAGGAGGAGTCCAGGCTGTGGGAAACCTCTCCAGGCTTGCTCCCTGAGGCCCCCAGTGGAGCCCAAATGCCCACATTTCATTACCCACCCCCCACACCCTGGGCAGAGGGCTCTTCTTATAAATCTGTTCTTCTCCACTCAGCCACGCAAGCCCCACTCTGGACACACAGTGTGAACCTGCTCCTAGAGCTGGTGCTGGAAAAAAGACCCCAGAAAAGGGTGTGACATGGACACCCAGAGACCCTGCGAGGGACAACAGCTGAAAGAGTGAGCGCCAGAGGACAGAGGACACTGACTATGGTTGTCATGTGATCCTCGGGACAGGCCGAGGCCCTCTGGGGCTCCAGGGCCCACATCTTTCCAGGTCATCTTCTTGTCACTGATGTATGTCCTGGGTCTCCTCCTAAGAGCCACAAAGGACAATGTTCTCTTCAGGCTGTGCTCTCATGATCACATCTGGCCCGACACCTTCTCCACAGACCAGGAGTGCCAGGGCTGGATCCTGGAGCCCCAGCCACTTACTGCCAGGGACTAGGGCCAGTTTCTCAATGGTGCTGCTGCCTTGACTTGCCCCAGTGAGACCTGCACATCCTCATCAACACAGGACCCTTCGCTGCCTGCTCTGGGGTCCCCAAGCCAAAACCAGCAGAGCCAGGCAATGGCACACAAGACACCCCCTTTGTGAAAAGCATTCCACTTGACCATAATGCAGGACACCCTTAAAAATGACACAGCAGTGAACTGGGATCCCCATTACTGAAATCCAGTTTACAAACAACTTTTTGGGGATAAAACACGTTACACCACAAGCTGCTCCCAGCATGCGTGGCAGAGACGAAGGCTCCCTGAACCCACATGCCCCAGAGAAAGGCCCAGGCACTCCCCACACACAGGCCTCACTCAGCAGCCACCTAGTAGCTGGCCTGGGTCTCTGAGGAGGAACCCCGAGGCTCAGTCCAAGTCCTTCTGTGTGACTTTGGGCTTTCTCCTGGAGGACTCGTGCACATCTGAGACCTTCTAGACAAGAGAGGTTGAGCCCTGCAGTGGGAGGCAGGGGCATTCTTTAAGGGAGAGCTGCACCATGGAGCCTGTTTGCTTGGTGCTCCTCTCCTACACACCGTGAAGGCTCATTTGTCTCTGCAGCGGTCCTGAGGCACCCACTGAAGGTCTCCCAAAGAGCCAGAGGTGATTGTACTTCTTGCTTATTCAGAAGACCCAGGAAAGGATCCCGCTTCTACCCTTCCTGTGGTAGGGAGATTCTGGAGTGGATGAACAGCTGCGGCCAGGCGAGGAAGCAGCAGGCACCCCCACCAATGGCCTGAAGTGGCTGCCACAGACACACAGCTGACCAGCTTCAGGGTTTAGGCGAGGCTGGGCGCAGGGATTCTTCAGGATGTCTTCAACAGGTGCCAAGGGCTCTGAGTTCCTCAGAGCTCACCATGTCTGCATGCAGTCATGGGGTTCCAAGCAGCTGGAAAGCAGAAAAGAGGCTTTCTGGTTCCAAAGTGGAAACTGTGGCAGGACTCCAGACAACCCCCACATTGTCAAGATGGGAATTATACAAGTCCAGGGCTTGAAGGCCATGTGTGACTCAGAGTCCAGTCTCTGAAGCACCTGGAGGGAGGGATGGCCGCCAAGACCTGCCTGTACTCTTCCCAGGACGGAGCACTGCCCACTTTGTCCACCTCATGGGCTGTTGGCGCTAAGGTTTCTACAGACCCTGTTCTTCCCACTCACTGTCAATCACCTCAAGGGGTTTTTGTGTTTGCGTGAGCCTGTATTTCATTCCCTCATTTCACTGTAGATGCAGAGTGTGAGGTTAAGTCACCAATACACCCGTTTATTTCTGATGGTCAGAGCTGCAGCCCACGGGTGACAAGCCAAACCACAGACATGCCATGAGGGGTCAGCCACGTGCCAGGGAGGTGGCACAACCCTCAACACCCCCAGGCTGCAGGGAGAGGGGTGATGGGGCAGAGTTTGGGGACACACCTGGGGCATGCTGTTTGCACATTGCAAGGAGGGGCAGGGACTGGCTCCTGTAGCAGGGAGCACAGCACAGCCTAAGCAGGTGGGCTCCAAGACTGCTGTATGCCTGGCAGTGGCCCTATCCCATCTGCCACATTTCTAGTTTGCACTGGGTCACATCACCACCCAGCTGCATAATGACCATCAGGATGAGGGATTTATGAGCTCACCCAGGCTTTATGTCTGCACCAGGCCAAGGTGTTTCCAGAATGCCTCTCCCCCACCTCTTTCCATCACAAGAATGGAATTTCTGTTTTAGCTATTCATAGATGTTGTAAATTATAACGTGTGTGTGTGTGTGCACGCGTGTGCATGTGCCCATGGACAGGGCTTCACAGCTGGGGCTCCTTGCTCTGAATCACCTCTTGACTCCTTAAAGAAAGGGGGTTAGGGTGACTCTCCCTATGGCTCACACTAACTCCTGGCTGTAAGAGGTGGGCACCACACCGTGAGCTTCTTGGGAGTCGCATGGCAGCAGCAGGACGCAGAACCAAGTAGGAAGCCTCCCAGGGCTCTGCTCCTTTCTGCATGCGCAGAATCCATCAGGCGAACTGACACAGATGACTCGGTGTTCATGTCTGCAAACACACCCCGGACAGGGCTGGTGGCCAGCCATGCCCACTAAAAGTAAAGGACAAGCCCAGCAGAGCACTCACAAATTAGAAGTTCAGAAAACCTCAAATGATGTGCAAAACATTTGTCAAACTCAAGAGAATTTTTCTATCACTTTGCTTCACAACTCTGCATTTCTGATGAGGGAGATTTATGGGCTGAGAGAGCTGGCAGGGGACTGAGGGGGAAAAAGTGAGCAGGAGAGCAGTATGTTTTGGAGGTTCTAGAATTCCTGAGGCTCAGCACCAAACAGTCTCAGAACCAGGCTTTCAAGCAGCAATCAGGCAGGGAGTGGAATTCCAAATCTGGAGAGAGATGCAGCCCTGAGGACACAGTGACCTCCACGCAGAGACACCGTGGGCAGGACCATCTCCTTCTCTCTCTCGCTGTCTCCTGCATTCACTGATTGCGTGTGAATAGAAGTGAACAATGCAGCCTGGGTCAGGTGCTCTGCATTCATCCATGCATTTGTCTACCCACTTCTGATCTGTCTTGGCCTCCTGTGCCACGGAGCCCACACCTGGCCTCAGGCCCTGCCTCAAGAGGCTCCCAGAATTCCTTGGAGGTGTCAGGGCTAAAATACTGGAGGGGCCGAGATAGCAGGAGGCCAGCGTGTCAATGTTGCCCTGAGCCTAGGGCTGCAACAGGGCCTGGGCTTGGCCCCAACTCCTCTCTGAGATCTAAGCCAGCCCAGGAGTAGGGAGAGGCCAGGCAGTGNGTCAGGTGCTCTGCATTCATCCATGCATTTGTCTACCCACTTCTGATCTGTCTTGGCCTCCTGTGCCACGGAGCCCACACCTGGCCTCAGGCCCTGCCTCAAGAGGCTCCCAGAATTCCTTGGAGGTGTCAGGGCTAAAATACTGGAGGGGCCGAGATAGCAGGAGGCCAGCGTGTCAATGTTGCCCTGAGCCTAGGGCTGCAACAGGGCCTGGGCTTGGCCCCAACTCCTCTCTGAGATCTAAGCCAGCCCAGGAGTAGGGAGAGGCCAGGCAGTGGGAACAGACATCCCTGAGCCTGCAGTGATGGGGTGTGACCCTCTCCCCGAGAAAGCAGCAGGAGGTCTGGGCTCACAACTGAGACCTGGGTGGCTGCAGCTGTGCCTGGGTAACTCCAGCCCTGCCAACTGGCAGGGGCGGAGTTCCCACCTGTCCCCGGCTCTGCAGAGTGCACAGCCTCTGCCGGGCGGCCGTACACCTTCTCTGTGTCTCCCCGCAGTGGCGGCGAGCAAGGTGCAAGTGGCACGATGGGGCTGGCCACTCCAACACGAACCTGCCGCTCCCAGGGCCGGTCCCGTGAATGCCGACTGCGCCTTGGCCGGGTGGTCCAGAGCTCCAGGGGCACGGCAGGGAGTGAGGCCGAGGCTGCCGCGGAGGCTCAGGACCTGGGAGAGGATCTTGCCCGGCGGTGCGAGAGCAGAGGTCGTACAATCGGCTGCCTTGGGGACGCGGGGAACAGAGAACTCACTGCCGCCATTGCTCCCCCAGCTACCCGCGCTGCCCTCTGTGCCGCCTTGCAGCCTGGGGCAGGGCTCGAAGCCCTTGCTGGGCCCGGGCCGGAGTCCGGAGCGGGGACGACATCGCCACAAGTTCCCGGCTGCAGCCGGGCGTTCCCCCTCGCTTGGCTGGCGACCCTGCCAGGGAGCGCCACCGGGAACGGATTGCGGCCCCGGACCTGGTTGCTGCGGGGAGCACCAGGCTCGGCGGCCACTCCAGTGCGGAGTGGATCCTGGGGACGCAGCCTCAGGTGGCCCCGCGCTGAAGTCTCCCACCTGGGCACAGGAACCTGGCTTCCACGGCAGGGAGGGCGCAGCTGCCGCGTAGGTGGCCGGGTCCAGGAAGCAGACCACTCCGGCTCCCCACCCCGGGCCACTGAAGCTAGGCCACAGCTCCGCTTTCGTGTTGGGAGCCCGGCCCCTGCGCTCGGAGCACAAGCGCGACAGCTCCGCCCCGGGTACCCTCCGCAGCGGACCGTGCAGTTTCCCCGCCGGTGGGTGGCTGGGCCCGGCCAGGCCCGCAGCGGCGGACCCACAGTCTGGGCCCGCGCCCTACTGCAGCCGGGGCCATGGCAGCTGCCGCTTTGGACAACCCGCCACTGCCATCATGGGTGCTGGCAAGTCTCACTCCAAAGGAAGCAGGGACCGGGACCTGAGACTACCCAGGCCTGCTTTGTGGAGTCCAGAGCATGGGAAATCCTGTGACTCTCAGAATAGCGCGCTGGCACACTCCCTCCATTACTTGAGTCAGCTCCAGAAAACACGCATGGCAGCAGCTGATGGCACAGCTCTGGAGTCCGGCGGCCTGGGCTGGTAGCTGACCCTGCTCCTGGGGCAGCTGTGTATCGAGGGGCTTCCATCTCCTCTTCTGCAAAATGAGGCAACACAATACCCAGCTCATAGATCCGTGGCGATGAATGAGGGCCTTTCATCGCACCCAGCGTGTCCCTAAGTGCAGAGACACCCCGGGAAGGAAGGCGAGAGAGGAGAGGAAAGGTGGCAGGAAGAAGCAGCGGTCTGTGCAGCCATCTGCCTTTTCTGGAATCAGAGACAGCACGGGCACAAGAAGCCAGGCCTGCAGCCACCTGCCGGACCAGAACAATGGGCCCAGGGCCACTACAGGAGCATTTCTCTGGTCTGAGACAGAAAAGCAGCAGCTTCTGAAGCTCTCCAAGCTCTCTGCTAGCAGCCTGTGATAACAGACACAGGCCCTGGCCTCTCCCAGCCCCCTCTCAGCACACTCCTCCCAACGCACCCTTCCCAGTGCACCACCTCCCAGATGCCTCCTAATGAACCCCTCCCAGCACACTGCCTCCCAACTCACCCCTTCAAGCACACCCCTCCCAGCCCCCTCCCAACTCACCCTTCCCAACACACCCCACCCAGCCCCCTCCCATTGTGCCCCTCCTAACTCACTCCTTCCAGTACACCCCTCCCAGCACACACCCCCTCAGTTCATCTCTCCCAGTGCACCCCGCACAGTCCCCTCCCAGCCCCATCCCAGCACACCTTTCCCAGCCCCTTCCCGGTGTACCCTCCCAGCTCACTCCTCCCAGCACACCCCTCTCAACACCCCTGCCAGCATGCTCCCTCCCAGTGCACCCTTGCTGATTGGACCCTGAGACCAGGGCTTCTCTTGGCTTTCCTGGGCTCCCCTCACAGGCTCCCCTCTGTGGAAGGAAGGAGTTAACCAACACCTTCTCAGTCACCCCAAGGACCCCACCAGGGAGAAGTGAAACTTCTCCCTTTAGGAGCTACCAGGTGTAACTCCCACCCTATGACCATCCAATTTGTCAGGGTTTGGGGACCAGCCTCTTCCAGGGATGAGGAGAAATGGCCTGGGAAACAGGAGTGACAAAGAAGGAGAGGTTGTCAAGCCAGAGAGGGGACCCACCTGCAGAGCAGAGAAGCATGGGCGGGTACTCGGGACCAGGACCCCCGGGGGATTTGCTGTCTCTGGTCTCCAGGCCTCTGCACCCCTAGAGGGACAGGGACACACCAGGGCTCCAGAACGCTGTCCTATGAGGATGAGAAACCAGCCATGTCCTTCTTCAGACACACTTGAGAGAGCTACAGGTGTTTACCTGGGCACATAGAGGGCTAGGACTCAGGCTACATGCAAATACTTTCAGGGCCGTCGTGTGCAAAAGAGAGGCTTATTCTGCAAGGTGAGGGGGGCCTTAAGGGAATGGAGCATCTGTCCACCCAAAAGCAATTCCCAAGGATGTGATGCTTTCAACAATACACTGGTTGTTTGGGAGCACGGTAGTGGGTGCTCCACAGAGCACGATGGTGCGTACTCTGGAGGTTGGCTGTCTGAGTGCAGTGTGGGTTCCAAGGCCTGCTGCTGTGCCTGCACCCACTGATGGCTGGATCAGAGACACTGAGGCGGTTTCAGACGTGGGGCTGGATGGAAGGGGCCTTGGTTCTCTTCCAGCAGTCCTGACATGACACAGAATCCACATTATGAGTTTTGAGAGGGAACCGGCCTTTGTTTCAATTTCCTCCTCCTGTTGGATTTTGCTTCCCGTGCGGCTCACCCCCTTTCCCCCAGGACAGGCAAACATACATGAACACACATATACATACATACACGGGCAGGTGCATGCCCACGCACATGCACACACTCACACCCACATACCTGCATACCTGGATGGTGAAGAGCTTTGAAGCACTTAAAATAGTGGTTGGACAGCCAGCCAGTAATGCAGATTGTTATTCCAGGAGAGACAGGTCCCAAGCCCTGGAAGTCAAGGTGAAGTTAACACCCTTGTCAGCCACATGCCAGGAGAAGCCCATGCAACAACTGCGATAGCTCACAGCATCATTTACCTTCTCCTCAGACCCTGCACCAAAAGTACTCCTGCATTAGCCCTGAGATGGCTAAGAACCCAGGAAAGTACACGCTGAGTATTGAGGGTCAGGCACTGGGGTCATGGAGGCTTGTGCACAAGGGGGTGGACACCCTTGGCCTCGGCCTCCTGAGGTTCTGGATGTTGGCAACTGAGGAGAGAGGCTGGGCAGGAGTGGGCTCCTGTGCCCTGGCAGGCTCTTTCAGCCATCTCTACCTGTATCCCCATCCATGCCTTTCTCCATCCCTGTCTTGCCCAGGCTCTACCTGGCTCTCTCTGGTCTATCTCCTCTCTTTCACAATTAGGCCCATTTCATTTTCCTCTTGGCATGAATAACAAAGTCCCCAAACAGCAAAGGAATCTCAGAATTGAGGCTCCTGGGTTCACAGATTATTTCCAGATTAGTCCTTTGAGGTGTCTGACAGAACTGGGCCACATCTGCTCAGACTTGTCACTTGTAGGATGAGGCTGCCACAGCAGCTCCCCATGGGCTTCAGGAGGGGCGTGGTTTTGGGGGTGATGGGGCACAGATGCACAGTGAACTCCATAGCAGCTTCTGTGCATCCCTGCACTCAGCAGCCGCCTCCTGAAACCCCTGACTCTAAGGCCAGCTGGGCACTTGGCCTTTTAGGAAACATCTGTGGATGTCCAGGGAACACCTGAACTGTTTACAAAGCATCTGACTCTCTAGCCAGAAGTGGGCAGTTCCCAACCTCAGGTGGAAGGCTCCTTCCCCTCTACCAGGTCTTAGTGTTCACAATAGAGCAGTCAAAACTCCAGAGAATAAGAAGCCCATGGTACCCAAAGTCAACTTCCGCTATTTTCGTTTGCACAGGTCATCGTCCCTGTCCTGACATCGCTGAGTCCTTCTGACTCCCTGCTCCATCACCTTTGCCCAACCCAACACACCTGCCCAAGGACACACTTGCTCACCTGACTATAGCTCAAGGACACACCTGCCCACCAGAACACACCTGCTCACCAGAATACACCTATCAACCAGTACACACCTATCCACCAGTACACACCTATCCACCAGTACACGCCTATCCACCAGGACACACCTATCCACCAGTACACGCCTATCCACCAGGACACACCTATCCACCAGGACACACCTATCCACCAGGACACACCCATCCACCACACACCTATCCACCAGGACACACCTATCCAGCACAACACACCTACCCACCAGGACACACCTGCCCAAGGACACATCTACCCAAGGTAACACCTGCTCACCCAGACACAACTACCCAAAAACACCCACCCACCCTGACAAATTTGCTTGCCAGGACACACATGCCCACCAGGACACACTTGCCCAAGGATACACTTCTCCATGGACTCACCTGTCTACTCAGGACACACCTGTTCATCAGAACACACCAACTCCCGACACATCTGCCCACCGGTGCACACTTACCCAAGGACAAACCTGTCCAAGGACATACCTGTCAGCAGGACACATCTGCTCACCAGGACACACCTGCCCACCAAGAGATGCCTGCCCACCAGGACACACCTGCCCACCAAGAGATGCCTGCCCACCAGGACACAGCTGCCCACCCAGACAGACCTGTCCACCAGGACACACCTGCCCAAATGGACACATCTGCCCGCCAAGACAGCCTTTCTAGTTTCAAGACCTGAGTGTGGTGTGACCTCAGCCCCTGCCCCCTGCCCTCCCTTCTGCCCAGTCTGAGCCGGGTTGAGCTGCCCAGAAAACTCACCCAAGACACTGCTGGTTTGGATTCAGAACCCAGAGTAGGCACTGGGCAGAGTGAGGGAGGCTGGGAGCTGGCCTCCACCTACAGCCAAAACTCATGGTCAGGCTGGTCTAGGGGATGCCCTTTCTCCACAGTGGACAGTATATTCTCATAAATGATCCTCTCAGAGAAGTGGGGTGATGGCAAATATGAAAAACAAGACCTGGAAGCTGCCACTCTGCCCATTCAGAGGCAACAGCTACAACAACATAAAGCCAAGTCAGCGTGAGTGTAACTACTGGGAAGGAAGAAAAACAGGAGTCAGAGGTGTCCTGTGTGCCCTTTGGCACACTGCTGGGTGTCAAACTCTTCAGCTTTAAAAAAAAGAAATGCTTTTCTTACTCTCAGGGTGATGTGCGGTTGCCATGAGCATGCACGCGCACACACACACACTCATACACACCCACACACACTCACCCAGCAAAACCTTTACCTTCAGACATGCTTTCCTCTGGCCCAGTGCTCCAGCTCCATAGCAGAGGGCTCTACTGTCAGACACAGTGGCCCCTGCCTTCTCACATGGGAGACAGCTTTGCTGTGGGACATGGGGGTTACAACCCTGTAGGCTCATTTTATCGCTGGGCCAGGACAGTGATCTACTTGATGAGAAAAGAAAAGGCCATCCCCTGCTTTTCTGTTGGGCTCCTGGAAGCTCCTGGGCATGGGCGAGTAGGGTGGGCCAGGAGCCCTGCTGATGCCCAGAGGGTGGGCTGAGATGGATGCCAACTAGCCTTTCCACTTGAGCCCAAGCAGCCAGGTTTCTGGGTGGACAGATGCAGTGTGCAGACTCTAGCAGACAGGGCGCCTCTGACTCCTGCTTTTCTTTTTTCCCAGCAGTCTCAGAAGACATACGCAGTGAGAAGTTCTGTGCAGAGGCAAATTAGGCAGGGGCCAGCATTTGGCTCAAGTACATCTGCGTGGCATGCTCCTGTGATCAGAACCTCGCCATATGACAGTGAGCAGGCATGGCCCGGTATGTAATAGGGGCTTCTGCCCCTCGGAACTGTCCCCAAGGACATGGCACCAAGATTAGTAAGGGTGCTGAGGCGAGGGCTGGCTGAGCCTCTTTGAGGACATCTGCAAAGTGTCACCCACAAGGACACCCATGACCCCTCCATCCCTGGGAGTCCTTCCCCCCTTATGCGTCTAGACCAGTCCTGTTTTCTTGGAAGAGGCTCAGCCCTAGGTCTCGGAGAGGCAGGTGGATCTCCCTGGGGCCTCTCTTCAGCCTAGCAGCCAGTTCCCTGGCCAGGCCTGCAAGGCCCCTGGAAACTGCCCACAGTTAATTTCATCAGAAGAGTCTCAAAACACCCATGCACTCAAAGGTACTGAAAGTGATTCCCCTGAGAGAAATGCATCTTCAGACATTCCCAGACTGAAGATGCAGAATTCCTGGTGCCGGCTGCACTGCCCGTGCCCTGGGCCCCACCTCAGATGACCTGGACGCCCCTTTCCGAACTGCTAGTTTTCTTCGTCTTGACCACCACTCCCACACCCCAAAGACAACTTCTTATTTTTCAGGAGCCCCTTGACAAGCTACAGTTGAAAGGGTTCCAAGCAGTGCTGCTGAGAGCTAGCATTCCAAATGAAGGTCCTCTCAACCCAGGGGTTTGATCCAGGCTGCAGAACCTACCTAAGGCCATTTCATTCTTAAGGGTGGCCTCCATCACACAGACGTCTCCCTGCAGGAGCAGCCACAGGGCACCAAGCTTACACCGGGAACACAACCCTGCCCCACCACCAGCCAGCCATCCCAGCTCATGGATCCATGCTCCTGGGAGAACCACAGCCCCATGTCCTGACCCACTAGCCAGGACTCAGCTCATGGCCACTTGCAGAAACAACCAAAATCACTCTACACCCCTCCCCTACGCCCACCAACAAAAGGTTTCTCACTTACATACATGAAATTGAACAACAGAAACTGTTGACTAAGTTTCTAAGAATTGACTAAGTGGGCTCTTGATGGAAGAGTAGCTCTGCCATTTCCCCAGGACACCGCTGCATGGGAACTTTGATGGGGATCCCAACCTATTTAGTTCAGCACCCCCGGTATCAACATCCTAAAACTAGATACAGCAAATTAAAAAGGAACTCAATTCCTTCAGGGCATATTCTGCAAAAGTTCCAGGGGGGACCTTCTTGGTGATAACTGGAGGAAAATCAAGTGCAGGCTGAGCTGTGTCCATGCTGTGAGGGCTGAGGGCGCACTGAGGGGTTTTCCAGATACCAACAAATAACGCTCGTCCTTTCTCTCTGGTCTCTCCATCCTACATTTACTATAAAGTCATTAAAGACACTGAGCCAGGTGAGGAACTGCTGGTGCATGTGAAAGAAGGTGTCTATCCCCTGGGCACACTGCCACACAGCCTGGACAGTAAGACCCCTCCGTACACCAGGCTGTGTGGCTGCTGGGAGCCCCCAGCCTGCCCGGAAGAAAAGCAGACACCTGGGAGGACCCATGATGGCCTCTTATCACCTCATGCCACCTAATGAGGGCCAGACAACTCCAACTGGTGGCTTCCTAAGGTTTTTGCAGACTCCAGACCAGCAGAAATTACCCCCATACACACAAAAGCTCAACCTAAAGGCTTCCTTGCTCCTTCCCTGGAGCAGAGGAGCTGCACCCAGAATTTAAGAAGGCCTTTGAACAAGGGATGAATTGATACCACGTGGATTATACCTTTGCAGTGTTAGAGTTCCAGGTAATTTTTAAACTGTTACTATTATTGCTATTATTCTTACGTAGCAGCAGTAATAGCAGCCTTTACTTTCTTCAGTACCTAAACAAACAAAAACACCAAGCCAGTTCTGTGATTTGAAAGCACTTCTGGCCGCCCCAGAGCTCTCTGTGGTGTGAGAAGTTTTTGTTTCATTTAAGGGAGCAGATGATGGCATATGTATCTTTGAAAGCAACGTGCATCTGTAGCTAAAAATCCAAGAGAAAGGTTAGGGGAAGCTTCATTTGGCAAGAGGGAAAGTTTGGGGTCTGGGGTAGTCTCACAGTGGTGCAGAGTCACCCAGCTCTTCCGGACAGGGCTGCGGGAAGCCTTCCGAATTTCCCTTTCTCTAGATTTGTCAAGTCCGTATCTGTCGAGTCCCTTTCACCTTCCACCATACCCAAGTTCAGCTGAGAGGATTCTTGAGAAATCTCCAGTCCCACACGGAGGAAGTTTTCTGAAATATGGGCTTATTTTCCTGTCTCCTTATTTTCCTTTCCTCATGAAGCAATGTGTCCATTCCCCTGTGGGTTCCTGGAATGACTCTGTGGATACCAGGTCACTGGTCCATTAACTCCATGCCTCCCTTCTGCACAAAGGGCTCCAGGGTTCACATCTAACGCCTTTTGTTTGAGTGAGAACCCCAAGTGAACAGGAAAGCAAGCTCCCCTCCTCACCGTTTCTGGAGCTGATGATTCCAGCTTGTGCTGGAGCCTGGAGGGAGGTTGAGCTTTTCCTTCTTGCTTCTCCGACCTCCCCTCCAAACACACCAAGGCTTAATGATGAATGCCATTCAATGCAAGTTTCTCTAAGGAACCACTCTGATTTCACAGTGAAGGAATGGCACCGGAATTAGCAGAAAGGCTCCGAGACCAGACATGGTGAACTCTGCCTTAATTTACCCTTACAGTCACCGAGCATGGTCCAGCTATCAGTCTTTCCTTGACGCGGTATCAGTTTATGTCCCTGAGTTGTCCGAAAGGAAATGACCACAGAAGGGCAATTTTATGAGCCAGATTTCATCTGCACACTCCTCTAAAGTGTGGTTTTAATTATGCCATTCAGAAAAGAAAAATAAATTACAGAGATCTGGGTGGCAGTGGAGAAGTTCTCATTTTCCTTAAAATAATTGTCAAAAAGACTTATGTATCTTAGACAGCACACAATAATGCCAAAAGACAAATCTACTTAAGGAGAGTGCTTGACTATGGAATTTCATTTGTACAATGAAATTTCTGTCTTCCAAAAGTTTAAAAAAAAAAAAAACCCAAAACCTTGTTTCTTGCTTCCCACCCCCTTTAACCCTGATATTAAATAATCTGCTCCTACATTTTCCTAATAATTTGTCAATCATTTGTGAGCAAATTGCTTTCCATACATAAGAGTATAGCATCAAATATTTGACTTTTTCTACTCTTTCCTGTTAAGAACACGCCTCCCCAATAGCTGCCTCCTCCTCTCAAGTTAGACTGTGAATCGCACAGAAAGAAAATGCAAAATGTTCCTAAGATAATTATTGTAAAAAATCTTTTGTTCCAACCCCAGGTAAATGCAACTGGCCCCTTACCACCACAGGAAATTGGAGAAGGCTCTTGAGCGCTCTTGAGTCTGGTACATTAGTATGTAGATGCCACATAATTGTGAACCTCTCAGCTCTCCAAGGCCACTGGACACTGAATTGTTTTTCTCTTACATTCCTGCTCTGCCATGAAAGTTGCTGATGGAACTTCAGCTAAACAAGGGAAGTGCAGATTTGACAAAACAAGAGGTAGACACCACAGTGTTGGCTTACTTGCTGTATGTAGAAGGTTGACCCTGTACCTCAGTCCATGCCCCCCACCAGATTTAGACGAAAAGTGTTCCATTTCCAATCACTATTTTTTGTGTGTGTGCTTTTGTTGGGGAAAGAGGGCTTTGCTGGAGACTACATTCAGATAGCGAGGAAGACACGGGAGACCCTTGGGGCCAGTCCACTGTGGGGGAGCAGAGCCTCTGCCCTGCAGTCTTGGGGCTGGACATGCTCCCTCGGAGTTGCGGCTTTCTTGGGAATGCAAGACCAATTTTCACACAAGTGATTCAAACCATAGTGAAGTCACTTTCAGGTGCATTCAACTTTTTTTTTTTTTTTTTACACTTACAATAGAGAGGGGAAAATTCTTTTTTCATGAGAACTTTTTGCTTTTGGAAGAAAATTTTAAAAGTCACTTCCATTACACCATGCTTTTCTTTTTAGAAACCCTCATGATAATTTGCTTTTCCTCACTCTAAATCAAGAGGAGGCAGTGCATGGCGCACAGAGCATATAAGACAGCCAGATCGTGAGACAGGAGATAATATGATAAAAGTATCAGAATAGAGCATGTTCTTTTAGCAATTCTTTAAAACAGAAGTTCCTTGTGCCATGAACTACGCCCCCGCTTCCAGTCCCCCCTCTTCCAGTTCCTCTCCTGCAAGCCCCAGGGGTATATCCAGGGCAGCCTTACCTGCCTGGAAGACAAGTGGGAGACTCATCCACACCACTCACCACGGGTGGGCCAGGCTCAGGCATGTCCTGTCTCTGGCTCTATTGTCTGACAGGGACAAAGCTCAGTCCATGGAGGGCTGGGGGCAGAGGAGGAGAAGGGCAGTCTTGGTCACCAAAGGCGGCTCCGTCACGTCCAGGGCACCCTCCAAGGCCATCAGAATGAGAATCAGATTGAATTCTCATTTGTAATACAAAAATGTTTATTTTCAATCCAAATTCTAAATGAGAATTGGTAAAAAAAATAAAAATAAAAATAAGCTGGTCAGTAATATAGATGAGTGGGGTTGACACTTCTTCTCGTCTTTGTTTTTGAATTTCAGCCTCCATGATTGTTCTTTGTTGGGTCCAGAAAGAGTAAAATAAAAGTTGGCATTTCTAACTGAATCACGATGCTGGCGGGAGGCCTCATCTCAGCCTCCTTCCAGCCCAGGGAGTTGGAATTAACCCACAGGCAGCTTCCTAGGGTCTGCAAGTTGGCTGTGTTCTGTGATGTTCTCTGCGCTCAGACCTGCAGGACTTGTTCCCCAGTGAAAATCCGAGCTCCTGAAGACAAGGGAAGGCCTGAGAGGGGGTGCTGGTGAGCGCCCCTTCTATCACAGGCTCACCTTGCTTTCCTAGGAACACTCTGTGGGAAATTGGGGCACTGCCAACCCTTCCAGCCCTGCTTCCTCAACCCCAAAACCATGGGCAGACTCCAGTCCCATTGCTCCACCTCTTCCTTGGGTAAGTGACTCTGTGTCTCCCAGCCTCAGTTTACCAGTTCCAAAGCAGGCATACAAATACCATAGCACTTACCTGGGTGCTCACAGATTGATGCAAGTCTTCGCTGCATGCATTCTCTTAAGTTCTTTGAACAGGACCTGCCACACAGAGCTCCCACTAAACCCCAGGTGTTAGCCTTGTCAGTCAGACCTTTTGCACAGTGAACTCTTTCCCTGAAGAGTTCGCAGGCTTGAATCACTTTTCAAAGGCAGCATTGGCCGGGCGCGGTGGCTCAAGCCTGTAATCCCAGCACTTTGGGAGGCCGAGACGGGCGGATCACGAGGTCAGGAGATCGAGACCATCCTGGCTAACACCGTGAAACCCCGTCTCTACTAAAAAATACAAAAAACTAGCCGGGCGAGGTGGCGGGCGCCTGTAGTCCCAGCTACTCGGGAGGCTGAGGCAGGAGAATGGCGTAAACCCGGGAGGCGGAGCTTGCAGTGAGCTGAGATCCGGCCACTGAACTCCAGCCTGGGTGACAGAGCAAGACTCCGTCTCAAAAAAACAAAAAACAAAGGCAGCATTTTACAGACTTGTAGGGTGAGTATTTTTCACCCACCTCCTCCGTGCATCCTGTCTGAGGTTCCCACCTGGCAGTGCCAAGGTAAGTTGGTTTGTTCAACACTTTTCTGGGAAGCTGAGTGGCAGGCTTCCCAGAGATGTTTGGGATGGAGCCTTCCGAGCCCTGGAGCCTGGAGCTGAGGTGTGGAGCGCAGCCCCTGTTGGAACTGGATTCCACAGGCTCTGGGCACCCTGTGGCTTTTTTTCCCCTTCGTGATCTTGTTTTCTCCCAAACCAGTACTTTCTTAAGGTTCAGGTCAGTGCGCAGGGCCGGGACGCCTGGACACAAGCTGAGCATAAGATGGGCATCTGGGCATCAGTGGTATGCCGGCCCCGTCGGCCCCAATGCACACATTTCCAGGGCTCCTCTCTGCTGAGCAGCCCTTCTCTGTCAGCCAGATACTTAACTCTGTCCAAAGATGGCACCAAAAATCACATCTGGCAATCCAGCATTTGTGCCTCAGGGTGGATGCCATCCAGTCTGCCTGTTGTGGCCTCTCAGGGCCAGCATCCCACTAGAATCTCCATCTTGGGCACCAGTGACCCAGAGGGGCAGCCTCTAAGTAGCTGCCATTCAGGCTGCTGGGGTGGCCCAGGCCAAATACCAGCACATCCTCCTTTAGACGCAGGAAAGCTTCTAGTCAGCAAGGAGGTACCACTTCCTGGTAACCCCTGTACTGTCCAGACTGCAAAGCAGCCCATCCTTTTCTTAGGACTCTGAAAGGGCTCACGATTGTGGTGGTCTCTCTGACACAGGGAGGGAACAGGAAGTGACACCCCTCTTCCATCTGCTTCCTCTCTCCTGTTTCCTTGTTTCCTCAATCCTTAGGTTCAGGCCTTTGAGCCAACGTTCAGACTAAGTTCATTAAGACTCTGCTCAGTGCTGGGCAGCAGACCAGTACTTGGGCATGTGCTTACACACCCAAACACACTTTCTCATGAGCACACAAATGCACACACACATCACATGTGCATGCACATTCACACACAAGCATGAAGGTTAACACACACACAAGTGCAATTCCATAACACATGCACATTCACACATAAGTGTGTGCACACATATTCACAGGAGCACAAGTCCACACCCATTGACACATACAAACACGTCAACACACAATGTGCATGTTCACACATGTTCATGTGTGCACACAAAACATGCACACACAACACACATAACAGTCACCCATGGACACAAACATATATGTATAATATGTACACATGCATACATAACACACCATGTAACACACATGCATGTTAGGACAGTGTGCATTCATGCAAAGCAAAATACGCACTCACATGACCACACAAATATGCACAAATGGGCACAGGCCCAAACATACAGGCTTGCACAAACCACACATTTGCAGGTATGAAACCATGGCAATGCACACAAATATTCACACACATAGGCACATACAGAAACGTGCACATTCACACACATGCACATGAGTACATATGCACACTGACACAAACATGGGTGTAAATGCACAGACAGGCACACAAAGATGCACAAACGTGGATGCAGATATGCTGAAATATTCACACTCGTGCACACATGTTGCATGTGCACACACAGCTGCATGCTCACACACAAGATGCACATGTGCATTCACACACATAGTGTTGTTCAATTAATTTGGGAAAGAAAGAATGCAATAATCTCAGAGAAAAAGCTCTCAGCTAGAATTCCATGAGATCAGGCAGCCAAGGATTTCTGGTGAGCAAGAAGCTTGCTTAAATCATTGTTTCCATCGGGCTGTGTTTATGAAGCAATTTATCTTACAGAGAGAGACACATGCCGGGGGGTGTATGCACGTTTGTGTTTATGTGTGGGGGGTGTGTGTGTATGTGTGTTCCCTCCTTTCTTCTTAGAAAAGAAAAAAAAAAAAAAAAAAGTTGGCAATTCAGTGACACCCATTCACAGGCCATCAGGAAAAGAGCTAAGCCAGAGCCCCTGGGCCTCTCCTGGAGTCTGGCAGGGCCGGCACTGCCCTCTCCTGTTGAGAGAAGATATAGGCACTTGCCAGCTAGAGCCAGGCACTGTCGTTTTCATCCCAGTCCAAGATTTCTGGTAATAGCATTTTCACTTTTCTCAAACATTGCACCAGTCCCTCTCCATAGGGCCCCTGCCTGGTGTGACCTCCTATCCATGCCCACCTCCAGCCACTTCTAAAGGGTGGCTAAGTACTGCCAGGAGCCCCAAAGTCCTGGTTCCCCAAGCTGGGGCTTCCTGAGGGCCCCAGGAACTGTCTGTGTCACCCCAAAGGCTGCCTTCTCCTGGGTCCAGGTGGTAGGGCCTCAGGCAAAGAGGGGAGGTAGGAGAAAGCCAGGAACACTGTGAACTTCTACAGAGCAGGAAACCCAGTGTGTGTGGTCAATGTCCTCCTCTTACCCTTGCTAGAACAGCCGCAGAAGTGAAGAGGAAGGTAGGGCGGGCCCTAAGCCATGTCAACACATATCAGCTGATAGAGTTGCTGACACTATCACATGCCTTCATTTTGCCCATGCCTGGCCCTGGGGACCAGACTCTACTTGTCCAGGGACTTCTGAAAATTTTGGCTTCCCAGTTAGCAACACCATGGGGGAGGAAGGTGGAAACATCAGTGGCAAGCCCGTTCTCCAAGAGAGGGTTGAGGCACTGTGGGATCTGTCCAACTGGCCCAGGGAAAGGCACCAGTTGCTTTGCCAATCTGTGCTGGTCACTGGAGGCCAGCCCTGTGATGGGCACATGCACACTCATGTATGTTTCCATGTGCTCATGTGTGCATATGTGTGTATACTCACACATGCACACTGGCAGAATAAACACAAACCAGCACCCTATCACATGGACACTTACGCACACAGACACACATGAACACACATGCATATATGTGTGCATGCACACAAGCACACATACACAATACATACTTATGAACCCATGCCTCTGCACATGCACCCACACAGACTGCTTTGGGCCCCAGCCCCAGCACTGCTCCTCCATGTGCAGGGTTTCCTGGTAATTTTATACCGCATTTGTCTCTGCTTTCTACTGATGTTTTAGGTGAGGTCTGCCACAAGTCCTACACGTAGCTCTCCAATCTGAGCCTGTACAGGCAGATACACTCTGACTGCTGCATGCAGATTAAGTACAAGGACTGTGGCCAGATGTTCAGCACTACCTCCTATCTCAACAAGCACCCAGTGCTTCTGCGAGGGCAAGAACCATTACACATGGGGCATCATCTTTGTTTCTGACCTGCTCTTGACCCCCAGCCTCATGATGGACAAGACAAAACCTTCGCTCAACCACACCACCCTGGGCTTCACGGAGTACTTCCCCTCCAGGCTACACCTGGGAGCCTGCCCTTCTCCATGGCTCCTCCTGCATTCCCTGTGATTGCCCCCGGCTTCCCAGGCATCCTGCCTTCATCCTTGTACCCCTGGCCACCTCTGCTACCTTCCACACCACTGCTCAAGAACCTTCTGAACCACACCCAGGGCGCCAAACTCCCCAGTCCCCTGGCAAACCCGGCCCTGCCCCTGGTCTCCACCATCAGCAACAGTAGCCAGGGCTTCACAACAGCCACGGGACCAGAGGAGAATTTTTAGAGCCACCTGGAGACTCCTACACGGAGAAGCTGAAGACAAAGAACAGTGATGTGTTGAATGGCAGCGACTTTGAGGACGTTAACAGGACCATGAGGACCCACCTGAACATGACCATGGGGACAGGCTTGGACCTGGACAGTGACCCCAACATGGACAAGGGCAGTGGTAAGTCATCCGAGGGCAAGCTCGAGTTTGGGAGTGACTCAGCACCTCTGGGGGTACCAGTTTGGTGAGGTGCCTGTCTTCTATTCCCAGCACTCGTTCTTCCTGCCACCTGACCAGCAACTGCTGACTGCAATGGGCACTGCCTGGGACTCCATCAAGGCCATTGCATCCGTTGTTGAGAAGTACTTTGGCCCGGGCTTCATGGAGATGCAGGAGAAGAAGCTGGACTTGATGCCCTAACACTCAGCATTCCCTTTCCACCCCTCTCTCCAGCTGCCTTCTCTGGTCCAGCTCTCCCCAACCCACAGAAGTCAGAGGGTCCTGGTCCTGCCCAACTTTCCCCACTCCCTTTACCCCATCACAGAACAAGCCCTTACCGACAACTTGTTGGTCAAGGCTGAACCAAAGTTGCCCCAGGATGACCCCAAGGTTGGTGGCTTCAGTGTCAAGTGCCCCTTCCATCTCACCAGGAAGCCAAAGATACAACGCCCATCTTTTTCATGCCCAAGGGCCCCCCAGCCCCAACGTTCAGTGGGGAGCAGCCTCTGGACCTCTGCATTGGCAGCTAGGCCTGCACCAGACAGTACAGTGGGAGGTAGGCACCTCAGAAGAACCACAACTATGTTGAGCACAAGCTGGGAGAAGGAGAGGCTCTGCCACTGGTGTGCCCAGTGCAGATGTCCCAGCAGCCCCTGGTGCACTATGAGGAGCCCTTGCCATTATTTATGAACCCCATCTACAGCTATTCAGTGCCAAGGCCTCACCTGGTCTCCCTGGTGTGGGGGCTGTAGCAGGCGCTGGGTGGGCTCAGTGAGAGATAGTGTCTCTTTCAAAGTTCCTCAAGGTTGTCCCCTGGGTTTTGCTCACTTCAGGAAGATGCCTCAGTTCTTGGCAGGAAGGGGGGACAGGGTCTCACTCTGTCACACAGGTTGGAGTGCAGTGGCACGATCTTGGCTCACTGCAGCCTTGACCTCCCAGGCTCAAGCAATTCTCCTGCCTCAATCCCACAAGTATCTGGGACAACAGGCGCACGCCACCATGCGTGCCTAAATTTTGTAATTTTTGTAAAGATGGTTTTCGCCATGTTGCCTAGACTGGTCTTGAACTCTTGAGGTCATGTGATCTGCCCACCTTGGCCTCCCAAAGTGCTGGCATTACAGGTGTAAGCCACGACTGCCAACCTTTAGTCTGTCCTGTTGTGTAACCTTTTACTGTTTTCCAGAGAGGTGAAATATTTTGTAGATATGCATTATGTCTCTGAAATGTTATTATGCTAGCACAAAAAAATTGAGATGAACTCATAATAGTATCACTTCAACCCAAAGAACTATAGAATTTTGAAAATGTTCACTATAGTGGCTACTAAAACAAACTTGAATGAGAAATAGTAAACTACCAGTATGTAATATTATCTTTGAAACACTTCAAAAAGTATAAGCAATACAGAGGGAATGGGATACAGTTCGGTGTCTCTCCCCAATTCCAAATATATACCAGAATCTGGGGAAATAATGGCTGTCTCTGGAGAGTGATATTATTTAAATTATCATATAATTGAAAGATCTCCTATATTTCCCCTGACCTGTGGATTTATCTACTTTATTGTAGTTTAATCAATGCTAATGTTGCCACAGGTGAAGAAGAATGCATCATGGGAAGCTCATCAAGAGTTATCCAATCCCTGATGACCCAGGTCCCTATGTCACCTCCTCTATTGCACATGCTACATTGGTATAGGAATTAAGAAGAAATTATTTAGGCAGATAGTGAGGATATATGAAGGGAAACCTCAGTAAGGTTGTCCTTTTAATGAAAAGCAGCCCCTAAACCATTTCTTTTCTAACAAAGAGCATCCTCTAAAATTGAGCTGCAGACATAGGTAAGCTTGCACGGCTGAATGCCGGCAGCTGTGCCAATAGGAAAAGGCTACCTGGGGGCCAGGCATGTCCAACATGGTGGCTCCATCTTCCCTTTTCTTTGTCAACCACATGTACAGTGAGGAACAGATAATATGGTGCTGGTCAGGTAGAGAACCCGTCTGCATAATAAAAGATTAGGGTGGGATGCCCAGCTTCTTTGCAAGCTATGCAAACATCACACCTGGTCCAACCAATCTCCCAGGCCCTGTGTTAAATCAGACACTACCTCCTCAAGCTCTTCTATAAAACCCTGTGTATTTTACCATGAAATAAAAGGCATCAGAGCTTCTACTTTTCTGATAAAAGATTTAACAGCTTTCATTTTCTTTTAATCTAATTAACTAGAGCTCCTTCATATAAACATCACACACACAACACTTCTAGACAGGAGAAGATCTAGCAGTTGTAAGTTTTTCTTTCCCGTCTTATGACTTTCTGACTCATCTTATATTTCCCCCTTTCCTAAATAATTAGTCATTCTACTTTAGGACAGGAATTTCCCATATAAGATCCTTTCTCATATAAAATACCTTTCCTTCATAACCTTTCTAATCATAAATATATCTTCATATCCACAACTTTCTCCAGATCTCTCTCCCCTACTAATTTCTGATGCCCACCCAAATATAAAAGGTCAGGCAGGTAAAGCAAGGAAAAACAGAGCAGAGCCTTAGATTTTGAGAGGGACTTTTCTGCTTACAGTTCTTGGGGTTCCACGAGGAAAACAGAGGTCTCTCCTAAACTGGGCTCTGTGGCAACTTCTGTTTTTCCAAATGAGTCCCAACGCTATCAGAAATTACCTTAGATCCTCCCATATGGGCATCAAGAGTGGCAACAAGACAGACTAGGGAGATAATTCAGTCAACTGAGAAGAAAAAGAAAAACTTAGTGGTGTCCCCATTGTAAAGATGGATAAACTGAGGCACTATGCAGTTTAAAAACTCATGTTCACATGGAGTGAGGCTCCATAGCTCAGTCTCTTAACCATCCTGTAATTCTGCCAACTGTATGCCTAGTCACTGATATACTTGTATGGTAGCTCATGGCCTCCTTAGAGCTTAGAACCTGGGCTTCATTTCCTGCCCTATAGCTACATAATTTAGCAATTTTCCTCCGAATTTGTTGGATTCAATCCCATACATCTCAAAATTTATTAACATTACTGAATCTTAAAGGGGGCTGTGATGTCTTTATAGAAATATTAAACAACTTATAAACAAAGGACTGTATGAGATTCAACAGTATTCAAATTTCTATATGCATATATTCTATATGCTTTAAAATACTGAGGCAATGCATTGACAAACACACCTATGAAACTGCAACCAATCTACTCTGGGCAAAAATTTAGACATTATCTCTTCAAAATAAGCGATCTACTGGTACTTATGCATATTCTTACATGTAGCAACAATATTTTACATTCTCATAACCTTAAAAATAATTAAAATGTCAAAATTATAGGCCTTATACACTTCTGTGGGCTTGAAAAAATGATACAATATAGATTGTTTCTTTAAAATAGTCAATAAAATGCATAAACTTCTAAAGTAATCACTTAGAAAAGAGTTCCTATCAAAGGTAGAAATACTAGGAATAAAAGAGGGCTCAACACTGCAGGTTTTTAGAGGCAAAAGTTAATAAAGCTTTGTTTCTGGTTGTGAATCTTGGCCTTAAAACATTATACACACGATCCTCTCTCCACTTCCTTTTCCTGTTGCAAAGATGTGGTGGAACCAGGATCACTCATGCAGATGACAATACTCTTGAAAATGGTGAAAGAGAAATAAAGTGAAGGGAATATGGTTCACTTAATCTCATAAAGTGGAACTTACTACCTCCTTGATTCTTGTACATCTACAGACTAACATGTGAGAGGCGAAATGGCTGCTTGCTACTTTCATTTGATGCTTCATTTTTTTATTCCTTAACAACTGCTTACAACACGTTAACAAGATCGTGAAAGCATAGCTGTTCAAGTAACTGAATCATTATACAACTATTTTCTTTTCCTCATCCCTAAAACACAGTGATGGACTGATGATTTTAAAAATACAGCACACTGACAACTAGTTTATTTTTAACTCAGTTTTGCTTGTTGTTTCCTAAGGCCATTGCTTGGGATACATAAAATGAGGAGGAGGAGAAACAAGAATAGAAACAAAAAATAGGAGCATCAGCATAAGAAAATAAAGAGGAACAAGAAGATAATGATGAGAAGAAGAAAAAACAGACTGGAAGAAAAAAAAAACAGGTGAAGGAATTAGAAGGCCTATTATGTTACCTTTTTCCCCTCCCTGATTCATGAAATTTGAGTAAGTCCCAGACTATCACAACAAAAAAAAAACAAGCAAAAAGATATACAAATAGTCACTCCCTAAATTTTAATAAGAATAAGACTATGCTGCCACTCACACCTGGCCCAGTCAGGTGCCAGCAGGAGGAGGGTGCCCTCCAAAGACTGTAGGAGAAGGGAAGGACTCCTCCTTGCCATGGCTGTGCCTCCACTGCTGCCAAAGCCTTCCCTGTAGCACCCGCAGCTTCCTACCCACCCCAGGCCAGACCGTTCCCATAGCGCTCCTACTCCCCTCTTCCCTGGCCACAGATTTGCTGTTGCTGCCACCACTAATGCTTACACCAATACAATCACCTCTGCTGTCGCCCTCAATGCACTGACTCACTCTATAAGGCTCCTACCATCTGGCCACCGCTGGGCACCCTTTTACCGCTCTGGCCTCCTACTGCTCTGGTTGAGTTGCAATCTCCATCGTCGAGCTGCGAGCTGCAACCTCCATCACTGCCACCAACCACAGTGAGGCGAGCCACAGTGCCATGCCAATTGCAGGCTCCAGCCTCCAGCGTGTGGCAGATGGCTCCTCATTCTTCTCCTCAAGCCAGGCATGGAGCAGCTGGGCAGGTAAAACCAGAAAACCCTAGAACAGGATGCAGGGAGTGGTAGCATTAGAGCCTCACCTTGCCGTGCTGGCCATTGGGTGGCAGGGCCAGTTTCGGCACAAGCACTCACATTGACCCTCCAAAGTCCAGCCTCTCCTTTTGGCCCACGCTGGCCACGAACTAGAGCCTGGGATGGGGACTGGAGACACCACAGTGCCTGGCTCCCCACAGCACAGGAACAGCTCGGCGCCCTGGAGTGCTGGGAGTAGGAGCAGCATAAACTCAGACCTAGCCCTCCCCATTTGAGTGCGGACTACTGTTCCTGACGCCTTCACCCACAGGACCCTGTCCCCCCTGTGGTGCCTGCTACTCCATGCCTGGAGATCCCAGGCAATCTGCACAACACAGAGAAAGATGACACAGGCCTAGGAGCCACAGTGGGTGTGGGGGCCCTGCCATTCCCAGGATTCCCATGGAAATGCCGTTTGCCCTGCAAGCTTGAGCACCAGCAGGAAGAGATCGCCCTCTAGAGTTTGGAGTCTGGGGAGAGGAAGACAACCCCTTCCTTGGAGGCCACTGCTGTCACTGCCACTTCCACCGTCCACCAATGGCAGTGCAACTGCCGATAGTGCCCACAACCCATCCATGCCACTGGCATTGGAGCCCCATGCCATGCACAGTGCAGCCCCAGAGTGTTCCCAACTAGCCTCCCACTGTAGGCAGTGATGCCCTGGATAGTGCACACAACCCACCTGCCGCTGCAGGCAGTGTAACTCCTGATAATGCCCCTAACTAGCCCCCACTGCCAGCACTATAGTCCCCATAGTCCCACCAACCCCCTCTAACCATGGGCAGTTTAGCCCCAACAGCGCACCCAACTCGCCCCTAACTGCAGACAGTGCAACCCCCTGATCTGGCAACCAACCCAACCCCGCTGGGGGTAGTGTGGCCCTAGATAGTGCAGCTAACTGGCTCCTCACTTGCTTGTTGGGCAGTGCAGTCCCTGATAATGCAACCAACCCAGCCCCTGAAAGGGTCCCCAACCTGCCCTCCCACCACGCCATGGGCAGTGTAGCTCCCATACTGCACAGAACTCGCTCCCCCAGAGCCCCCCACAGCGGGCAACGCAACCCCAGATAGTGCCCCCAACCTGGCCCCTGCCACAGGCAGTGAAGCCCCAGATAGCGCCCCTAACCAGCCAGCACTCTGCCATAGACAGCAAGGCCCCAAATAGCACACCTAACCAGCCCCCAACTGCCGGAAGTGCAGCCCTGGATAGCGCACCAAAACCGCCCCTTGACAGCGCTGCAGGTAATGTGGCTTCCTCTGATAGCATACCCAACCCACCCCTTTCTATGGGCAGTGTGACAGCTGATAGGACCCCCAACCCAACTCCCACCAGCACTGCAGCCCTGAATAGGACCACAAACCCCACAGCCTCAGGCAGTGTATCCCCCTCTATCAAACCGAACTTGTCTCCCCAGCTGCTGGCAGTGCAGCCCCTGAGAGTGCACCTACCCCACAGCCTTTCTACCACTCTGGCAATGCTGCAGTCTCTGTCATCACCACCACCAACCACAGCAAGGTGAGCTGCAGTGCCACAGGCTCCTCACCTCTGCTGTCGCCTCCAGCAGGTAGCTCCCTGTTGTCCTACTCCTCTAAGCCGGGCAGAGCAACAGCTCGGCAAAGCACAGAAGTGCCTGGAATGGCCAGAATACCCCCTTCACCATGCTTTATATACTGACTGGATGAGCGCAAGTCTTAGGACAACCAATCAGAACATGCCAATAAAGTCCAATCACAAAAGGCCCAGAGGTTTTTCTCTCATCCAATCAGAACATGCAGTCCAGGAACCTCATTTGCATAACCTCTCTATATAAAGCATCCTGAGGGGGAGCCAGGTCATTCCAGGTTGTTCCCTATCTAACCACCCAGTTGCTCCGTGCCCGGCAAAGAGGAGGTGGAGGAGAAGGGAGAGCCCTTTGTGATATGCTGTAGGCTTGAGCCTATGGAACGACGGGCTCACCTCATCTGCGGCTGGTGGTGGTCATGGAGGTGACGGAGACTGCAGCACGCCAGAGGGGTAGGAGGGGGGAAATAGTTGTGAGGTAGATGTAGGGGGAAAAGAGGGTGGTGAGAGTGAAAGGGAAAAGAGGATGGTGAGTGAGCAGAAGAAGGCATTGCTGACTCTCAAAAGACAGTTGGGAAAAGATGGTGGGAAAAACAGTTTTGGGTAGATTGTGGGGAAAAGAGGGATGGTGAGCAGGAGGGGAAGTGGGATGGTCAGCAGGAGGGGGGATGGGATGGTGAGCAGGAGGGAGAGAAGGTTTTGCAAAAAGACAGTGGGGAAAAGATGGTGGAAGAAAGTTTTTGGGTAGATGGCGGGGGGGAAGAGGGTGGCAATGGTGGGGAACAGTGGCCCAGCAGGAGGGAGGTAAGGTTTGCAAAAAGACAGGGTTAAAACGCAGTGGGGGGGAAAAGATGGTGGGTAAAGAAAATATGGTGGGTAAAAAGATTTTGGTGGAGGGGAAAAGAGGGTGGCAAGTGGGAGGAGAGAAGAGGGGGTGCAGAGAGGGAGTGGGGAAGAGAGGGTGATGAGCATGAGGGACAGAGATTTTGTGAAAAGACGGTGGGGAAACATTTTGGGGAGTAGAGGGAGGGGGAATAGAGGGTGGCGAGCAGGAGTAGGGAGAAGGCTTTGTGCAAAGACTATGGGGAAGTGTTTTTGGATAGATGGAGGGGAAACGAGGGTGGTGAGCAGCAGGAGTGGGGAGAAGGCTTTGGGAAAAGACAGGGGAAAATGTTTTGGGGTAGATGCGGGAGCAAAAGAGGGTGATGAGAGCAGGAGAGGGAAAAAGACTGTGGCCAGGAAGAGGGGGAAAAAGAGAGTGGGGGGGAAACGGGAAAAGTTTTTGGGTAGATGGATTGGGGAAAAGGGTGGTGAGTGGGAGAGTAGAGAAGACTGCGAAAAGATGGTGAGGAAGAAGTTTTGGATTGGGGCAGACGGAGGAAGAAAAAGGGTGGGGAGAGGGAGAGTGCTGAACGTGGTCAGGAAAAGAAGGTGGGGAAGTAATGGTGAAGGACAAAGGTTTTAGGTAGATCTTTTTCTGATTTTTAAATCATTATTTGTATTTTCGCTTTTGAGTAGTTTGAATTCTTTATGTATTTTGTGTATTAACGCCTCGCCTGATGCATAGTTTGTAGATACTTTCTTCCATTTTCTGGATTCTTTCCTCTTCTATTGATTGCTTCCTCTATTTTGCAGAAGCTTTGAAGTTTAATGTAATTCCATTTGTCTATTTTTGCTTTTGTTGCTTGTGGTTTTGATGTCTATTTGAAAATTCCTGCTCCTAATCAATTTCATAAAGCATTTTTCCTGTGTTTTCTCCTCCGGTAGTTTCATAGTTTCAAGTCGTACATTTAAATGTTTATTTTGAGTTGATTTTGTCAATCAACTCAAAATAAAATATTTTGGTAAGATAATGGTCTAGACTTATTTTTCTATGTTTGGGTGTTGGGTTTTCATAGCACAGTATATTGAAGTGCTTATCCTTCCCGAATGTGTGTTCTTGGTACCTTTGTTAAAAACGAGTTGACTGTAAGTGCGCAAGTTTATTTCTGAGTTCTCTATTTTGTTTCATTTGTCTGTCTGTCATTCGTCTATGTCTATCTGTCTCTCCCCTCCTCCTCTCCAAATTTTTGGCCAATATCAGATGTTTTAGTTACTATAAATTTGTAGCTTATTTTGAAATCAGGTAGTGTGATGCTTCCATCTTTTCTTCTTTTTATTGAAGATTCTTTTGTCTATCTGAGGTATCTTGCATTTCCATGCAAATTTTAGGATTATTTTTCTATTTCTATTTCCGTTTGTAATTTAACATGGATTGCATTGATTTTGTAGATCACATTGGGTGATATAAATATTTTAATAATCTTTCTAGTGCATGGACATGGGGGTATCTTTCCATTTACTTGTGTCTGCTTTAATATCTTTCATCAACTTTTCATAGTTTTCATTGTGGAATCTTTCACCTTTTTGGTTAAGTTTATCCCTAGGTATCTTTTTTTTTTTTTTTTTGTAGCTACTGTTTTGAAATAGCTTTCTTAATTTTTCTTAGTTGTTTTACTATTGGTGCATGGGTGTGTTACTCATTTTCGTATGTTGATATTGTGTCTTGCAACTTTACTAAATTTATTATTTCTAGTAAGTTTTTTGTGGAATCTTCAGGGTTCTCTCTGCATATATACATGATCATGTCACCTGCAAACAGAGACAATTTGACTTCCTTTTTTTCCAATTTGATGCCTTTTATTGCATTCTCCTGACTAATTGCTCTAGCTAGGACTCCCAGTACTACGATGAATGAAAGTGGGAAAAGTAGCCACACTCATTCTAGATCTTAGAGGAAGAACTTTTAACTTTTCCCCATTGATTATGATGTTAGCTGTGGGTTTGTCATATATGGCCTTCATTGAGCTATGTTCCTTCTGTGCTCATTTTGTTGAGTTTTCATCATGAAGGGATGTTGAATTATATTTTTTCAGCACCTACTGAAATGATTATATGGCTTTTGTTCTTGATTCGCTGAATGTGATGTATCATGTTTATTTACTCGTGTTTATTGATTCATCCCCATATTCCTTGGATGAATCCTACTGGATCATGGCAGATGATCTTTCTATTGTGTTGTCTTGTCAAATACAATTTTCAAGTATTTTCTTGAGAATTTTTGCATCTATGTTCATCAGGGATATTTGCCTGTGGTTTTCTTTTTGTGTTGTGTCCTGGTCTGGGTAATGCTGGCCTCATAGAACAAGTTTGGAAGTATTCATTGCTCTTCATTTTGGGAGGAATATTTTGAGTAAAATTGATATTAGCTCTTTTAAAAATGTTTGGTAGAATTCAGCAGTAAAACCATGATTCTTGTGTTTTCTTTAATGGGAGACTTTTGTTACTGCTTTAGTTGCACTGTTATTGGTCGATTCAGGTTTTTTTATTTCTTTATCATTCTATCTTGGGAATTTGTTGTGTCCAGAAATTTGTTCATTTCTCCTAGATTTTTCAATGTGTTTGTGTATAGGTGTTTTTCATAATGTTTTATGATCCTTGGTATTTATGTGTTATCAACTGTAATGTCTCCTTTTTCATCTATAATTTTATCTCCGTTTCCTTTCTGTTTTTGTTAGTCTAGTTGAAGCTTGTCAATTTTGATTTTCGTTTCAAAAAAAATCCGAGCTCTTTGTTCCATTGACTTTTGTATATTTTAGTTTCTATTTTAAAATTTATTCTCTAATCAATATTATTTCTTTCTTTCTACTAATTTTAGCATTTAATTTTTCTTGTTTTTCTCATTACTTGAAGTGTATTGTCAGGTTGGGTATTTGAGATCTTTCTAGTTTTCTTATGTGAGCATTTATGCTGTACACTTTTCCTCTCACAGCTGCTTTTGCTGCATCCCACAGGTTTTGTTATGTTGTGTTTCTATTGTTATTTGTTTCAATGAATTTTTAATTTTCTTATGTGTTGTTTGTTCATGAGCATGTATTTTAATTTCCATTTATTTGTACAGTTTTTGAAGTTCCTCCTGTTACTGATTTATAGTACTGTTCCACTGTGTTATGATTTCAGTTTTTAAAAATATATTGTGACTTGTTTTTTGGCCAAACACATAGTCTATCCTGGAGAATAATCCATGTGCTACCGAGTAGAATGTGCATTGTGAGGTTGTTGAGTGGAAAGCTGTGTAAATGTCTGTTAGGTCCATTCAGTGTAGAGCACAGTTTAACTGATGATTTGTTGTTGTTGTTGTTGTCTGGATGATATGTCCATTGACGATAGTGGAGTGTTGATTATAGTGGAGTGTTGAAGTACTCTATTATTGTATTGGAGTCAGACTCTCCTTTAAGGTCTATTAATATTTGCTGCCATATTTAGGTGCTTGAATGTTGCTTACATATGCACTTATAATTGTTATACTGCTGTGTTGTCTTATTTCTCATTATACAATTATCTTTTTAAACTTAAAACCTATTTTGTCTGATGTAAGTATAGCTATCCTTGCTTTTTTCTTTCCATTTGTATGGATTATATTATCATCCCTTCAGTTTCAGTCTATGTATGTTTTTATAGGTAAACTGAGTTTCTTAGGCAGTGTATAGTTGAGTCTTGTCTTTTAATCCATTCAGCCACTTGGCCTTAATTGGAAAATTTAATTCCTTTACATTCATGGTGATTACTAGCAGGTAAAAACATACTACTGCCATTTTTTACTTGTTTTCTGGTTGTTTTGCTACTCTTTTTTTCTTTTGTTCTTTCTCTCTTCCTTCCTCTCTTTCTCTTCTCTCTCTTTCTTTCTCCCTTTCTTTCCCTTCTTCCTTCCCTTCCTTCCTGTCTTTATTTGTAGTAAAATAATTTTCTCTGGTAGTGTGTTTTAATTCCTTGCCTTTTATTTTAGGGTGTCTATTATTGATTTTTGTTTTCTGGTTACGATGAGGCTAAGCAACATAATTATAACAAGCTATTTTAAACTGAAGAAAACTTAACTTTGATTGCAAAGAACAAATAAGAGAGAAACAAAAAAGCTAAAACCATTTAGCCTGTAACTCTATACTGCCAACACACACACACACACATGCATACACACACACACACACGCATACACACACACACACACACACNCA
>NW_016809208.1:34437-57944 GCF_001698545.2 Rhinopithecus bieti | reverse complement strand
GCATACACACACACACACACGCATACACATACACACACATACACACACACGCATACACACACACACACGCATACACATACACACACACATACACGCATACACATACACACACACACGCATACACACACACACACGCATACACATACACACACACGCATACACATACACACACACACGCGTACACATACACACACACACATATGCATACACATACACACACATATGCATACACATACACACACACATGCATACACATACACACACACGCATACACATACACACACACACACGCATACACATACACACACACACACACACATTTTGACATTCGGATGTCTTTCAATATCTTTTTATATTGCCTCTTTAAAATTTGTTGGGTTATTATTTTAGTAATTTTGTATTTTACCCTTCATATTAGAGATATAGGTTGCCTATACACCACAACTACAGTATTGTTCTAAATTTACTTGTATGCTTACTTTTATTAATAAGATTTACACATTCAGATGTTTTCTTATTACATGTTTGCATCATTTTCTTTCAGACTGAACTCCCTTTTACATTTCTTGTAAAACAGGTTTGGTAATGATGCATTTCCTCACCTTTTATTTGTCCATGAAAGTATTTAGCTCTCTTTCATTTTTGAAGGATCTACTTCTTGGGTGTGTTTTTTTTTCACTGGTATTGTTTTCCTTAAGCACTCTATGTCATCCCACTTGCCACATGGGAGGGAGGCCCTCAGTCTGTTACATTTTTTCTGAGAACTCTGCTTCATGTTGAAGGTCCTCTGTATGTTGTTTTATACACTTCTTTTGTTATTTATAGTATCCTCTTTGACCTTGACATTTGGAGTTGCATTTTATATGCCTTGGCATAGTCATATTTGGCTTGAATCTACTTGATGATCTTTGGCATCAAGGAAGAGGGGTGACCTTGGGTTGACCCTGGGTCATGGGCTACACACTCACTATCTGTGCATGTCTGACAAGATGTGGGATGTGGATAGGCTCTCAGAACCTCTTGTCTTCTCATCTGTAAGGTGTCGGGGGCGGGGTGTTGACATAGGCCTCCCAGGGTGATCTGGGATCCCACGACATAAAGGGGACACACACCAGTGCAGAGATTCCCTGGATGCAGAGCTTGGCCAGTGGTCACCATGGCAAAAGGAGCAGCAGGTGAGGTGACACCTGCAGCAGAGCTGGGAGTAGTTCCACAGACGAGCAGTCGCCATTGAGGGGCTCAGTAATGCCTGGCTCAGCACCCGGCTGAGCCTCTGAGTATGTGAGGGGGTGGCCATCAAGCCCAAGGCACCACAGGGCTGAGGGCAGGGGCCGGGGAGGGAGCAAGGAGCCCTTTTACATTCTGGGAGTTAATTAGTCACACAGTGAAAGAAAGAGTCAGCAAGGGTGCCAGCTCCTGGTGGCCCTGACAGGGCAGCAGCAGGACAAAGGGTAAGGGGAAGGTCCTGTAGCTGAGGAGCCTGTTTCATACGGGGGCTGAACAGCACCACAGCCCATGGCTGTGCTGGAAGGGGCTGAAGCACCAGGGAAGGAGCCCTGGAGGTGATGAGAAGGTGCTTCTATCAGCCTCCAAGGGAGCCTGGGATGGGGTCAGCCAAAGTCACCAGGGAGGGGCTGACTTGGGCCTTGGGGAGCTGCAGGCTCTGTCAGGTGAATGGGTGCAGGGAATGGCATGCCAGACAGAGGGAACAGCAAGAGCAAAGGTGCGCAAGTGGGGGCTCTGTGACCCTTTGGGGATGAAAGTCCTTTGGTTCAGTTCTGTTGGAGTGGAAGGTGTGCATGGGGGAGGGGCTACAGGCAATGTGGCTGCACTGAGAAGCGTGGCTGGACTAGGAAGCAGAAGGTGTGGGTTTGCCTTGTATTTGGGGCTTGGCATTTGGACTTTATCCTCGAGACACTGGGATTGGGCTGCGCAGGTTCCAAGTCAAGGACTGAGGCTCCTGATGATGGGGGCATGGTGAGCCCTGGGGTGAACCTAACCTCTCAGAGCCGAGACTGAAGTGGGGTTTCCAGGAAGAGGGGACCCTCTCCCAGCCCTTCTTCCATGTAAGCTACCCTTGATTTTTGACACACTTACCTGTGCTCATTGTTTCCCTCCATCCCTTGTTGATCCCATAACTCTGTCCCCTTGGGCCATGGGTCCCTGAATGGGGAACTGGGTCCACTGGACTGAGTGCCCCAAAGAGGAATCTGGATAAAGTGGTTAGGCCTTGCTGGGTGGGCTGAGGGCAGCTGGGCACCTAGGGTCCAGAGCTGAGATACAGAGTGCGGTAGGCCAGGTTTGAGTCCCTGCTGAGGCCTAGGGTGGTCATTTGAAGTCTCTGGGCCATGATGTCTCCATGGTAGAGTGAGGATCACAATAGGATCTTCCTCCAATAGCTATTAGGCCTAGAGAACATTTAGCTTTAGTGGGTTTGTGGGAAGAAAATGGTAAAGTCGAAGTCCCTTCCCTTGGGATCCCAGGAGGAGAAGGGGCCACAGGAGACCAGGGTCAGGGAGGGGCTGGGGTTAGGCTGGGAAGACCTCCAAGAGTGGTTCAGACTGGACTGGGCAGGACACAGATAAAGGGAGAGGAACGAGGGAAAGGAGCTATGTTTGGCTGAGTTAGACCCCTCAGGGACAGCCATGTCCCAGTCCCGGGACCTTTCCTTGTGCTGTGTTGTGTGGCCACAGGGACTTTGCAGATGTGATGGTGTTAAGGAGCCTGAGGTGAAAGATGATCCTGGGTTATCTTGATGGTCCAAGGTGGGATCTTTATAAGAGAAGGAGGGAGGCAAGAGGAGCTGAGTGAAAGAAGGAGATGTGGCAATGGAGAGAGAGAAAGGGGTAGGAAGAGAGGAGGTACAGGAGAGAGGTTTGATATGCAGTTGGCTTTGGAGTTGGAGGGAGGGGCCATGAGTTAGGAAAAGTGAGTGTTCTTGAGAAGATGGAAAAGGCCTGGAAACAGATTCTCCCCAGAGCCTCCAAAAGGAGCCCAGCCCTGCGGGCACTGTGATTTTAGCCCCTCAGTCCTCAATTCGACATCTGCCCTCCAGACCTGTAAGAGAATCAATGTGTGTTGTTTGAAGTCGTTAAATTAGCAGTCATTTGTTACAGCAGCCACAGGAGCTGAGGGAGAGACTCACCCAGGACACCCCATGGCCCTCCCCAGCCCCACTCACAGTGACAGAGACGTGACCTAAAATGAGGCCCCACGAAGATGGCCAGTGACTGTGCCACATACTTGAGAGAATACCCCCCTCTGGTTCCCATGTGGCAGAGTGCGGGCATGAGTGGGGATTAGCCCAGGGGTCTGGGGACACCCAAGGTAAGGGGGCATCAGGCAAAAGTGGGAGTGGCCTTGGGCATGTGGTGGGTACAGGGGTTGTGGTTTCTATGTCAATGTCCCACCCTGGATTTGGGGGCAGAAGCTGGCCTGGTTGGGCAACTCTGGGACAAATCAGGGGACTATTGCTGTGTAACCCCTCACTGTCTTCCCCAGTGGTGAGTTCGGGCCTCTGTCACTGTGGGTGGGGCTGGGGAGGGGCCATGGGATGTCTTGGGTGAGTCTCTTCCTCAGCTCACATGTCTGCTATAACAAATGACTCTCCAGTGGGTGGCCTGGAGCCTCTCATCCCCTCAGGCACCATCCTCTATCCCCACCTTAGGCATCTACCATGGAAAAGAGGAAGGAGCTCCCATCCCTGGCCAAACTGAGCCAAGCCTCTGGGACCAGCCTGTGTCTGTCTATTGGAACCTGAAGGTGGCTCCTCGTGCCATTAAGCCCTTCTCTGCAATGGTGTCCCCTTGGTTACAGGGACAGTAACGGACATGCATTGACATGCTGCTCCTTGCAGGAGCAGTGGTGTGCACTTCCCATGAGCTGGCTTATGGTCATCCACACACCTTGAGGCTACTGAGGCCTCACCTACTTGCCAGAGCCCAGTTCCCATCAATGCTGAGACCTTGGGTAAAACATGTCTTCCCTTTTAATTGGGACGAATCTCCCAGCCTCAACATTGAGAACACCAGCTTCCCTCCAGCAAACCTCTATGAGGTTTGTTTAATCTCATAGAAATGATGAAGTGATGATTACCCTCCTCGCACTGGTTAGGAAACTCAGAGCTTATCTTTTTACAAGTGTCCTCAGCCACCTCCAGGCTTTTTGGGTGAGTTTCCTTCCTGGCTTCCTCCCATTCCTCTTATATGTCTGATTCTGCTGTCGGGTGAAGAATCAAGGTGGGCCTCCAATTTAAGAGCTCTGAGACTTTTAAGAAAAGTCAATGGTGCTGGAGCGTCCTGTACAGTACGGATATCAGGTTGGGAGGAGTGAGGATGCGCAGGAGCATAGGTGGAAAGAGGAGAAGGAGGGCATTCCAGGGGCAAGGGCCAGGGGCAGAAGGGCTCCAGACCTGGAACAGGGTTTCCAGGCTGAGGAAAGAGCGGATGCAGTGCAGATCGGTAGAGGGTCCCAACCAGGGCAGAGACAGAGGCACATACCTAGAGGCTTAGACAAGAACAGCTCCTTCTGGAAGGAGGCAGAGAACAGGTAGCTGGGCTGGGAGGAGGAAGGGGAAGAGGGAGAGGGAAGGATTGATGTTCAGTTACCAGACTTCTCCCATCCTGGCCCGTTTTCCTGGGGAGATTCACTAGAGAAGCTGTGAGCCTCTCCCTCTGGGTGACTTTCCCACTGGGTGCCAGGATTCCCCCCACCCCACACTGAGAAGCTGGGGGAAGTGTCAGCTTATATGAGAGATAAGAAATGAAATGGCTCAGGATTTCTGGTTGACAATGAGGATATTTATTGATGGTTTATTGGATGAAGGGAGAAGGGCTGGATGACTTGGGATGACAGGGGAGACCACTGCCCTGAGATCCTACAGGTCCAGGCCCTCATGGGTGGGATGAGGGCCAGGGACCTAAGAAAATTCTTCAGAGGCCACTGCCTTCTCCAGTGCTTCCTTCGTGTGTGAGCTGACAGCTGTAGCTGCTGTGGGACCTCCTCTGGTCGGGTGTCAGGCTTAGGGAGTTGCTGGCCACATACTTCTTATTGCTGTATTTGGAGAGCTTGGTGGCCTACAGACCTTGGCTGATGGGGGTACCATCTACCTTCACAGGCCACCGTCATGGTGCCCAGGTAGAAGTCACTCATCAGACACCAGTGTGGCCTTGTTGGTTTTGAGCTTCTCAGAGGAGGGTGGGAAGACAGCGACCAAAGGAGCAGCCTTGGGCTGACAAGTGTGGACAGAGGAGGGGTGAGAGATGGCAGAGGAGAATCGAAGTGGTGTGGAGCCCCCCCATCTAAAGTCTCTGTGAGGGTTGATGATGTCGTTGTTTGGTCCACCCAGGAGACTTTCCCTCCTCTTTCTCCTTTCAATCTGAGAGCAGACACCCCTGCACTTTCCCAAGAGCACTTCCAAAGTCACCTTTCCCAAGTCACCTGGTCCAGCCCTCTCATCTGTAGCCTCAGTTTTCCCATGTGCACACAGGGTAGTCAGTACCTGGAGCCTCCTCTGTGAACTGTGGGTCACTGCCCACCCACGCTGCAGGATGGTCCTGGCTGTGTGTGGACAGGTTCGGAGCCAGTGCCCAGTGCCTGATGTGGCCTGGGGCCTCCCATCCCTTCAGGCACCATCGTCTATCCCCACCTCGGGCATCTACCATGGAAAAGGGGAAGGAGCGCCCATCCCTGGTCAAACTGAGCCAAGACTCCGGGACCAGGCTGTGTCTGTCTATTGGAACCTGAAGGTGGCTGCTCCTGCTATTAGGCCCTTCTCTGCAGGTTACCCCAAGACAAACCCTCCTCTGCCAGATCTCACAGAGAAAAGTAGAGGTCAGTGCTTAAGGTTGGGAGTGCAGAGGAAAAGAAGCCCCAGGAGAAAACAAACTTTCTTGAGACAGCAGAGAGTGGGGAAGACCGGGGAACATTGTGAGAGCCACTTGCAAAGGATGGCGGGCTGGGTCCTGACGCTGAACACATGCCATAATGTCTGAGGCTTGGATTGAATCCTGTGAGGCTTGTCCCTGGGGCCAGCATGGGGGCCGGGCCGGAGCGGGAAGCTGCTGAGCTTGACAGGCACAGGTCTGCAGAGGGTGAGGCTGCAAACTAGGTGTGGGGGCAGGGAGGGGGACAGACTCCCAGAGATGTCTCCATGCCTGACCCCTGTCTGAGCCAGGTGACACCCACAGTCTTGCAGTCACCCCAGTGTGCGCACCCACTCTCTGAAGCTGTCTGTGCTGATGGAAACGCTGGCGACAGTAGTTGCCAACAACTCCCTGAGTGACGTGTTGGCTCAGGCAGCTGTGCAGTGTGGCAGAGAAGTCCTGAGTAGGCTCGAAACTGCCTGACCTCACCTGGCCTCGTTTTAAGGGCTTCTGAGTCTTTCTTCCACACAAGTATCCCCAGTCAACCCAGGACCAAGATACTGGATCATTCATGACTCAAGTGGAAACTCCTCTGTTTTAATTTCTAACCATGGAGATGCAGCTCAGTCTCACCTTGTTCATGAAGCCTTCTCTCATCTCACAGACCACTCTTTCCATCTCTCCACCCATCCATCCTTTCGTTCATCCATCTGTGCATCCATTTGTCCATCAGTCTGTCTGTTCATCTGTCTGCCATCCACCTATCATCCATCCACGCATCCATCCCTCCTTCCATAAGTTCATTCTGTCTGTGCCAGACACTGTTTCTCATGCTGAGGACATGACTGAGTCTTCTGGGCTTTCACCCCCATCTCTCTCTCAAATCTCTCAGGTCAAGGCCAACGAGGCCTGTTCGTGGTCAAATCTGAGTTCCCTCTTGGGTTCCTGCAGTACTTGGTGTCTCTGCAGGATGTGACATGGAGCTGATCCCTCTTTCCAGTGACTCTTTTCACTTTGGTGTCTGAGACTCCTCTCTTTTCCTCAATTGGCATTGTTTTCTCCCTAGTCCATGCTCATCTGCTGCCTCTCCCGACCCCCATTCAGACTTCTTTCTTGGCCATCTTCACACTCCGTGGACCCCCACTACTGCCCACATGGTGAGGCTGGAATCAATCTCAGCTTCAAGCCCTCCCAGCTCCACCTCACTTGCCTACTGACCATGTCCAGTGAGCTGTCCAAGAGGAGTCTCAAACAAATCACATCCAGAGGACACTGACCACCTTCCTCCAACCCACCTCTTTTTCTGTCTTCATCTCATCACAATGACCGTGGTTGCTCTCAGCCTCCCTGGCTAGGAACCTGGAGTCATTCCAGACTCAGTCAACTTGCCTCCCACACTGAAAGGCTTCTGTGTCCTTCGATGTGGCATCTAAATATTTATTTTAAAGCTAAAACAAGGCTTGACATAAGAAGAAACTACAAAACCACTTTCAAAGATTCTCAAACCAGAAGATGCTCACAGTTTGCCTTTGCTGATTTTATTCTTAAACTCTTTTTGGTACAAGGATATGGCATTGAGTTGAGGCTTACTGAGTGCAAGTGTCTCTGCCAGAGGTTGGACCAGAGCATTTCTACCTTAGAAGCTGGTCCAGGAAGCAGTGGATTTGGTGATGCAAATATAAGATTTTTTTTTTTTTACTTTCAAAAAGCCTTTATTCTTTTAGAATTACAAGAATACAATGCATAAAAATTAAGCAATATAGAAGTGCACTTAAGCCAGGTGTGGTGGCTCATGCCTGTAATCCCAGCACGTTGGGAGACCGAAGCAGGCAGATCCACGAGGTCAGGAGATTGAGACCATGGTAAAACCCCGTCTCTAGTAAAAAATACAAAAAATTAGCTGGGCGCGGTAGTGGGTCCCTGTAGTCCCAGCTACTCGGGAGGCTGAGGCAGGAGAATAGTGTGAACCTAGGAGGTGGAGTTTGCAGTGAGTGGAGATCGTGCCACTGCACTCCAGCCTAGGCGACAGAGCAAGACTTCATCTCAAAAAAAAAAAAAAGAAGTGCACTTAAAAAGTGTCATGTTTATTTCTCTGTCCCTCTCTTGCTGTGTAGAGCCCCATTACATTATTTTTATTTTGGTGAAATATACATAGCATAAAATTTTCCAACATTTCTAAGTGTATAATTCAGTGGTGCTAAGTACATACAATTGGTTTGCAACCATCACCACCTTTCATCTCCAGAGCTTTTTCATCTTTCCAAGCAGAAGCCCTGGACCCATTAAGCAAAAACTCCCTTTGCTTCCCTTGACCCTCTGTCTGGTAATCTTTACTGTAATTTTTGTCTATGGTACTTCATATAAGTGGAATCATAAGACATTTGTTTTCTTGTTTTGTTTTTGTATCTGGCTTATTTCACATAGAAAATTCATGTTGTAGAAGACTTTTGAAATTAATTTTTGATTAAGTAATACAAAATCTGTTGAAAAGTAATTAATACTTACAACCTATTAAGACCTATTAAAAAGTAATACAAGCTAGGTGTGGTGGCACATGCCTATAGTTTTGTTAGTTGGGGGAATAAGAAGGGAGGATCACTTGAACTCAGGATTTCAAGGCCAGCCTGGGCAACATAGTGAGACCCTGCCTCTCAAAGAATAAATAAACAAATAAAAACTAAACACAAAAAGTGATACCAAATCTATTTCTCAAAAGCAAACAATGAAACAACTCTTAATAAGCTATGAATAGAAGAGTTATTTACATGATAGGAGATATTTACCAGGTCTCTACAGCAATGATCAATCTTAACAGTGAAACACTACGTGCATTCTCATTAAAGTCTGAAAACAAGGCTGAGTATTCCTTGCACTTTTATAATTAATGTTATTCTGGAAGTTCTAAACAATGGGATAAGATAAGAAAAAACTAAGCATATCAATATTATTATTAAAGTGAATAGGACAAGGTGCAGTGGCTTCCTCATGTAACCCCTGCACATTTGAAGGCCAAGGTGGGAGGATCACTGGATGCCAGGAGTTCAAGGCCAGCCTGGGCAACAGAGTGAGATCCCATCTCTAAAAAGTAAAAGTAAATATTAGCCAGGCATGCACTTGTAGCTGTAGTCCAAGCTACTTGGGAGGCCAAGGAGACAAGATTGCTTGAGTCCAGGAGTTTGATTACAGTCTGGGCGACAGAGTGAAGCATAATCACTAAAATGATTAAAAAAAAAAAAAAAAGACAAGCAACCCATTAGAAACTCAGGCCAAATACAGGAATGAAAAGTCCACAGAAGGACGATAGTCAATATAAATATAGAAAAGGAATATCAGTTTTACCAATAAAGAAACACACATGCAACATGCACCATTCAACTTCAATGTTTGCAGTATATGCCTAATCTTGTTTCATATCAACCCATCACCATGACATTATCCCCTTTGGATTATTTCGAAGAAAATCCTAAATATTATTATTTGATCCATATTTCTCATTTCTTAAATTTTTTAAGGGACTGTTGCCTATGCTGGAATACACTGGTATGATCACAGCTTACTACAACCTTGACCTCCTGAGTTCAAGCAATCCTCCTATCTCAGCCTCCCAAGTAGTTGGGATGGTGGGCACATGCCACCATGCTGGGCTAAATTTTTAAGTTTTGTTTGTAGTGTTGGGGTCTTTCTATGTTGCCCAGGCTGGTCTTGAACGTCTGTGCTCAAGTGATCCTTTCACCTTAGCCAACCAAAGTGCTGGGATTACAGGTGTGAGCCACTATAACCTGGCCCATAATATTTCTATAAGATTTTATAAAGACTATGATATAAAAACTCTTATTCCCCCCATATAATACCATTTGGATTATCTGTGTGATACCTGTGTCCATTCTTCCAACAATTCCATTTTAGGAATTAATCCTGGAGAAATATTTCCATTAATGTCTGAAGGTGAAGTTTATGAATATTCATTGCAGTATTAACTATAATTTCAAAAATTAGAAAAAACCCTAAATGTCTATAAATAGTATAATAACTAAATTTGTGATATATTCGTATCATACTATATTGTACAGCTGTACAAGGTATCAGATTGGCATTTATATACTTGCATAAAAAATGTCATTGGTATATTAAATTTAAAAGAGAAACTACATATCAATATGTTATATGGATCAGTTTAGAAAAACTAAAATAGTTGTATATATCTTTTAGGAGAAGGAACGGAGCATACGTATGAGAAATATTCTAGTAGGAAACATTCACCTGTTAACAGTAGTTACATCTGGTGTAGGACAGTGAAAAGAAGGCTTTATTGTTAAAGTCTATAAACGTCTATGTTTGAAGTTTTCATTGAGCATATTTGTTTTGTAATTATGAACCATATTTAAAGACAAAAAAGGAATACATTGTCTTAAGGAAATAATGGGAAATTTAAAAATTGTACAAAAAATTTAAAGTTAAAATTATTTTAAATCCATTATGGAGGAATAAACATTAGTAGTTCTTTGGTCTATTTTCTTTCAGGCTTCTAAAAAAAGCATACATATTTGTATTTTAAAACAAAATTTATGTATTTTTTCTTATGAAAATATTGAATCTAGAAATTTTTTGTAGGCATGCTTTAGCTGTGCCCTACAAATTGGGATAGGTCGTATTTTCTTTTTCATTCAAGTCAGTGATCTAAGCTTCTACCTTTCAGACATCAGAAAGGTAATCAAGTTCAAAGAAAGAAAACCATAAAGGGAAGAAATTAATTAAACTGATAACAGAAAAGACGATAGAGAAAACAAATCAAACCAAAAGCAGGGAATACTAGAAAAAACTCTGTTAAAAATTTTCAACACTTAGATGAAATGAACTAAGTATTTGAAATTATTTGAAAGCTGGAAACTGCTAAAGCTCACGAACTCTCCCCCAAAATAGAAAAGAACACTTCCTACCTTGCAGAGACCATCATTACCCCGATACCAAAACCAAAGTTCCCTTAATTGAAATGTTCAGAAATAAGCCAATGCATAGAGACAGAAAACAGATTAGTGGTTGCCAGGGACAGGGAGCTGAGGAAATGGAAGGTGACTGCTTTTAAGTGTCCTTTTGGGGTAATAGAAATATCATAGATATTGCCTGTGGGAATGTAAAAAGGTACACTTTGGAAAACCATCTGGCAGTTTCTTATAAACATACACTTATGCGTATCAAGCAAATCCTACTCCTAGGTATTAATATTTATCCAAGTGGAATAAAAACTTATGTTCACACAAGCATTTGTATGCAAATATTTAAACCTGCTTTATTTGCAATTGGCTAGAAGTGGAAACAACCCGCTTGTCATGCGGCTGGTGAATGGCTAAACAAATGGTGATACGTTCCTAAATAGATTCCTACTCAGCAATAAGTAGGAACAAACTATTGATAAATAAAGCAACTTAGGCTGGGTTTAGGGGCTCATGCCTGTCAATAAAGCAACTTAGGCCGGGAATGGTAGCTCATGCCTGTAATCCCAGCATTTTTGGAGGCTGAGGTGGGTGGATCACTTGAGTCTAGGAGTTCGAGATCAGCCTGGCCAACACGGCGAATCCCTTTCTCTACTAAAAAAATACCAAAACATTAGCTGGGTGTGGTGGCGTATGCGTAATCTCAGCTACTGGGGAGGCTGAAGCATGAGAATAATTTGAACCTAGGAAACGGAGGTTGCAGTGAGCTGAGGTCACATCACTGTACTCCAGCCTGGGTGACAGAGTGGGACTTTGTCTCAAAAAAATAAATAAAAAAAAAAAACAATAAAAGTAAAACAACTTAGATGAATTGGAAAGTGGTTATACTGAACTAAAGACCTCAGACTCAAAAGGTTACATACCTGGACTCCTACTCAGCAATAAAAAAGAACGACCTATGATGCAACCAGCCACCTGGATGAACATTCAGAAAACCATGCTGAGTGGAAGAAACCCAGTCCCCAGAGGTCACATATTATATGATTCCATCCACAGAACATTCTTGAAATGGCAAAATTACAGAGGTGGAAACCAAATTAGTAGTTGCTATGGTTTACAGAGAGGTTTGGGAGCGTGGAAAGTGAGTGTTGCTTTGAAAGCGCGAGTGAGAGATCTTTGTAAGGAAAATTACCGTGTGTGTGTGTGTGTGTGTGTGTGTGTGTGTGTGTGTATGTGTGTGTGTAAATGATCAAATTTGGCTACTTAGCATCTCCATTCATACAGGTATTATTTCTCTGTGGTGCAAACATTCAAAATCCTCCATTCTAGTTTGTTTGGATTATACTATGAAAAATTGTTAACCAGAGTCACCCAGCTGTGAAATACAGCACCGGAATTTATTCCCCCTAAGTTTGACTTTTTTCTATAACCAATTTTTTCCCATCCTGCCACTTTCTGAAAGCCTGTGGTAACCAGTATTGTACTTTCTAATTCTTTAAGATCAGCTTTTCTAGATTGCACATGAACGAGATCATGCAGTGTTTGCCTTTCTCCACCTGGCTTATTTTATTTGCCATAGTGTCCTCCAAGTTCATCCATGTTGCTGCAAATGACATGATGTCATGAATTTTTATGGATGAAGACTACTCTACTGTATATATATACCAGGGAGTTCCTTCCTTTCATGCACTGATGAACAGGTTGGTTGATTCTATATCTTTGCTATTGTGAATAGTATGCTGGCAAACATGGTAAAGCAGATACCACACAAGTGTGCTAAGTTCACTTGCTTTCAATGTATACTGAGTGGTGAGATTACTATAATACATGCTAGATGCATTTCTAATTTTTGGAGGAAGCACCAAGTATTTCTGATGCTGCATATGCTAATTAGATTCCACCCAACTGTGTATAAGAATATCCCTTCTACAACTCCACAGCAGCCATTGCCTTTAGGGAAAAAAAAATGTTCCTTTTTGGTAATATGCTAGTTAGAATGAGATGGTATCTGTTCGTGGTTCCATTTCCGTTTTTGAGACAACCAGTGATGTTGAAAACTCATTCTTTTATCTGTTAGTTTCATGTGTTCTTTTGCAAAATTCAGGGAATACTAATACAAAATTCAGGGAATTCTTTTGCAAAATTCAGGGAATATTTTTGTCCACTGGCGTATTGTTCTATTTTTTATACCTCTTCTATATTGTTTGGATAAGTATGGCTTTTCCATGTTATTTGGCATTGGGGAGCATGCGGCCTCCAACTGAGTTTGTAGTTCTGACAGTTGCTTGGGATCTTCCGGGTCTTTCATGGTTCTGTGTGAATCTTAGCATTGTTTGTTTATATTTTTCAAATATAAATATTTGACTGCCCCATTTTGGTGGTATTATTTGGTTTTGTGTGTTTCTCTATTTAGTAGCATTCATTTCTGGTAAATATTCAGTACAAACTTCCTTCCCATATGTGATCCCTCATAATTTTTTTCTCAGTTTGTGGGATGCCTTCTGTTTTAATTCATTTTCTCTTTTTTTTTTTCCTGTGAAGAAGCACTCCAGTTTTCTTTGTTTCGACATGTTAATTTTTTCTTCTGTTAGCCGTGATTTTGTTAGCCAATGAAAAGAAAAAGTGATTTCTGACTGGTTTCATGGGCAATGAGTGTTCCTCTCTTATGTTTTTTGAGTCTTCTTTTTTCTTTTTGCAACCTGTGAGCATAGATTAAAAATTTCCCTAAACTAACACTCACCCTAGGTTTTCTTACGGAATTGTTATACTTGCAGGTTCTGTGTTTGAATCTTGAAATCAGTTGAATAGATTTTTGTGTATCGTGAAACGCAAAGGTCCTACTTCATTCTTTTGCACAGTTATCCAGTTTTCTCAACATTTCTTACTAAATGGGATACCACTTCCCATTTTGTCTCCCTGGGTTTCATTTGGGAAATGCATTGACTATGTATACATTTGGGTTCATTCCTTGGCTGCATAATTTTTGTCCACTGGCATATTGTTCTATTTTTTATACCTCTTCTATATTGTTTGGATAAGTATAACTTTTCCATGTCATTTGGCATTGGGGAGCATGCGGCCTCCAACTGAGTTTGTAGTTCTGACAATTGCTTGGGATCTTCAGGGTCTTTCATGGTTCTGTGTGAATCTTAGCATTATTTATATTTTTCAAATTTGGTTCATAATACGTGTCCAAAATTAAGGGGTCCAGTGGGATGTTTTCCTACTTGTAGCCATTGTAGTGATGAAGTCGGTGTGTTTCACATGTCCATGCCCCTGTACAGCCTTTCTTTTTCTTTAATTTCTTTTGAAACAGGATTTCACCCTGTCACCCAGGCTGGAGTGCAGTGACACAGTCACAGCTCACTGCAGCCTCACCCTTCTTGGTTCAAGCAATCCTCCCAACTGAGCATCCAGAGTAGCTGGGACTACAGGTGTCCACTGCCATCCTGGCTAATTTTTATACTTTTTTTTTGTAGAGATGCATTTTTGCCATATTGCTGAAACTGGTCTGGAACTCCTGGGCTCAGAGCATGCACCCACTCAGCCTCCCAAAGTGCTGGGATTCCAGATGTGAGCCACCATGCCTGGTCTTCTGGTGTGAATACTTGGTGTTCTCCTTCCTAGCTAAATTGAAAAATAGGGCATCATACTGTTACTGCCACTCACCTGCTGTGTAGTGGAACACCAGAAGTCATTCCTCCCCTGTAACTGCAACTTGGTACTCATTGCCAGTTTCTGCCCATGCTGTCTCCTCCCTGCATCCTCTGATAGTTTTAGCTTCCACATGGGCGAGAAGAAGTAGTGTTTGTCTTTCTCTGCCTGGCTCACTTCCTTTAACTTAATGTCTTCCAGTTTCACTTGTGTTGCTGTAAATCACATGATGCCATAAACTTTTATGAATGTGGTGTATTCCATTGTGTCTACATACCGGAGTTCCTTCTCCCTTCATCAGTTGATGGACTAGTATGTTGATTCCGTATCTTGGCTATTGTGAGTAGTGCTGCACTGAACATGGGATGGCCATTATTACTTGAACAGACTGATTTCAGTTTCTTGAAATGAAACATGCAGTGTTGGCTAGATGAAATGGTAGCTGCATATTTAAATTTTGATGAAGCCCCAAGTGGTTTCGTAGTGTGTATAGTAATTGTGATTTCTCCAAACAGTGTATAAGAGTATCTCTGTATGTAGCTCCACTCCTGGCATTCCTTTTTAAATAATTTGTTTCATTTTTGGTAATATTCATTCCAATTAGAGTGAAATGATATCTGAAAATGTGGTTTTCATTTACAATTTTGAGATAACTAGTGATGTTGAGAACCACCTCTTTAACCTGTTAGTGAATTTCATGTCTTTCTTTCAGAAACGTCTGCTCGAGTTCTTTGCCCAATTTTGGCTGGGTTATTTTGTTTTGCATTTTGATCCTTGATAGTGTTAGTTTCTGCCTCATGTCATATAACAACCCCATTCAGATACGTGATTACCCATAATTTTCTCCCTACCTGAAGAAAGCCTTCTAATTGTTATTGGTTCATTGTTTTCTTTACTGAGCAGTTCACAAGCATGCACACGTGTGTGTGTGTGTGTGTACGTGTGGTCCAACATGTTGTTTTTTTCTTTTGTTAGTAGTGATTTTTTTGTCAGATCACGAAAAATCAGAATTTTTGACCCATTTCATTGAGTGTTTTTCCCATATGTTTTCTTCTTGCGATCTATAAGCATTGACAAAGATTCCCTGAACTTGCACTCACTCTGTGTTTTCTTGTGGAAGTTTTATGCTTTCAGGTCTTGTGTTTAAGTCTTTATTGTTGTGGGTGAGCAGTAATTATCTGGGGCTGGGGCATGGGGGCAACAAGAATTTACCAGGACAGTTGTAGGTAAAGAAAGGCAGATTTATCAGAGAAAGTATGAAAATACATTGCAAGGGTGCAACGGGGGCAGGTCAGTAAGAGAAGTTGACTGCAAACAGACAAAAGCTTGCTGGGGATTGCTTTGTGCAGTAGTGATAACACCAAGGTTGTAGTGAGCCAACTTGCAGTTGTCTGGTGATAGCTGGGTATAGGAAGATTTGGAGTTATTTGTGCAGGAGGGCTGTGTGTCCCAGACCATAAAGAAAGGCAGACTTACAGCTTATCTGCTTTCTCTTTTTGGCTTCCCTTCTACAAGCCTGACTCCTTTTCCCTAATTAAGACTTCACATTTCTTCCCTGACAGAGCAACAATGACAAATTTTTGCAATGAAGGGGATGGTCTGGTCTTCCACCTGCTTCCTGCTGACCAGGAGTGTAGAGTTGGTTCTATCTAGGATTGTTTGTGGGTTAGGAGGTTATGTGGGCCTAAATCCCTGAATTGGAAATTATTTAATAAATGGGGCGGGGTCACTGTGGGACCATGGAGGAATAGCATTTTCAGTCTAAAATTTTGTCCTTTTGTGTCCAAAGGAGAGTTATGAAGTTCTTTTAGTGGCTGATACCCTCACGGCAGTAATATTTTGGTTTGAAATAGTTGTATCCTAGAAGACACAAAATGAGATGTTGCATTAACAATCCATGGTGCAACTAAACAAACTAATATGAGCATTATTATAGGCAGGAGAAGTGGGACCTGACAGGTAAGATTTTTAAATATCAATGGGATAAGGGAAAATCAAGGAAAAAATGGAGACTTATTAATAAGTGAGTTTGAGAAATTGTCCAGTTTTGACCTGTATTTTTGTATATTCTATCTCCATTGCTGGACTATTTATAAGTATAAATGGATCATTATTAATCTTGCTAGTATTGATTTTGTTGTTTCCCCACCGTAGAGAAAGCCTGTGGAGCTCTACAGGGAGCTCATTAGAGTCATCATACGGCAGCTCTTATTGCTGGTGTGTCTGATTATAGTTGAGGGTGTAATTGCAGTTGGCTTGTGTTAAAGCTCTTAGGAAAGGGTCAGATTCTTCAGCGTCTGATACAGAGATGAGCCTTACAGGCCATTTTCAGTGCCTTCCAGATCCGCTCGGTTATGATGGATGATTGCCATGAGAGATTGGTTGATCTAGGTCCCCCTCCTAAACCTGTTTTTAGTGTGCATGTAGATGGTGTAGTTGAATCCAGAGTGAGTGCTGGGCTTGTGTGTTAACTTTTTCTTTTTAACAAGTAGACTGCCGGGAGTATAGTGTTATCCTTGAGGGCCTGTCCACATGGTCATGTCCAGCAGTTAGTGCCATGTATTATGTGAGCAACTGGAGAAATTACTGGTCAGAGTAGGTTCCTGGGTGCAGCCATTGCGGCAATAGTTAGACATGATAGAATGAAAACCAGAGCCATATTTAAGGAAATTGACAATATATGGTAAACTCAGGGACCCAGGAAAGAGGGAGGACTGTAAAAAGTATGAGGAAAACAGTTAAACACAATACCTAGCACCTCAGCTCATCAATGTTGTGGTGCGTGTGGGTAAATAACATTACTAGGGGAAGTATAAATTACTAGGGGAAGTATAAATAGGGCTGTAGTCTTGGAGGTCCCCTGAAAATAGCAACTGTGTACCGTCTTCCTTATAAAAGCATCAATATTAAGAGGGTAAAGCTTCTCAAGGGAGGCAGATGGATAATTATGTAGCCTGCAGTAGAATTGAATAGGAAGAGTCTGCTTTAAGAATAAGGTTTAAAGAGGTGCTGGATTTATTTCCATTAACTTTACGGGTGGTTAAAAATTCTAGGTTGTTTGGTTTAACAAAACGTTTTTTACCTGATTTTTAAACTTCAAATGAGTTTCCAGTGTTTACATTCTAGCTACACCAAAAATAATGAGCTCACTTGCAGGTGTCTGCTGATAGCTGGGCATGAGAAGATTGTGAGTTATTTGTGCAGAAAGGCGATGTGTCCTGGACTATGAAGAAAGGCAGACGTATAGCTTATCTGCTTTGTTCTTTTGCTTTTCTCTGTTCTTGCCAGCCTGACTTCTTTTCTGTAGTTGGGATCCCAAATTTATTTTGAGTTGATTTTTGTTATTGTGTAACACAGAGGTCCTGTTTCATTCTTTTTTATATGGACGTCCAGTTTTTTCAGAATCATTAACTGAAAAGACTGGCCATTACTCATTTTGCCTTTTAGGTGTTCTTTGGAAAACTGTGTTGACTACATCGACATTTGCATTCGAGTTTGTGGCTGCCTAGTTAGATTCACAGGTGCATGGTTGTATTTTTATGCCACTACCGTATTGTTTGGATAAGCATAGCTTTTGCAAGTAATTTGAAATCAGGGAGTGTGAGGCCTCCAACCAAGTTTATATTTCCTAGGATTGCTTTTCATATTCCGGGTCTTTGATGGTTCCATGTGAATGTTAGCATTGTATGTTTATGTTTCTTTAAAAATTTGGTTCATGCTACCTGTCAAAGTTTAGGGAATATATTGGGACATTGAGATACTCGGATACCTTGCGTAGGAGAAAATCAGGGTGTTTGACATGTCTATGACTACATTCCATTTATATTTCTTGGTGGTTTAAACATTTAGTATCCTTGTTTGTAGTATATTGAAAAAGACATGACCATATTGTTAAGCATAGCCATCCTGACATGGAGTAGAAGATCAGAATTCATTCCTCCCCTGTAAGTGTATCTGTGTCACCATTGCTAATCCCTGCCCATGTACTCTCATCCACCTACCCTGTGGTGACCACTATTGTACTTTCACCTTCAGGTAGGTAAGTTTTTCAGCTCCCAGCTGAATGAGATCATGCAGTGTTTGGCTTTCTCTGCCTGTCTCATTTCATTTAACATAATGTCCTCCAGGTTTAGCCATGATGCTGGAAATGATATGATGTCATGAATTTTGAGGGCTGAAAAGTATACCCGTGTGTCTATATACTGGAGATTCTTCATCCCTTTATCTGCTGATGGACAGGTAGTTTGATTCCAGTTTTTGGCTATTGTCTATAGTGGATCAAGAAACGGGAAAGAAGTTTTATCTCCAGTATGCTAATTTCATTTGCTTTGAATTTATACCCACCGGTGGGATTACTACATTAAATGAGAGGTTCATTTTAATTTTTTCAGAAACCTTTTCCTATTTTTCATACTGTGCATCCTAATTAAAATTCCACCCAACAGTGGATATTAGAGTATCCCTTTCTCCCAGCCCTCACCAGCCATTGCCAAATAAATAAATAAATAAATAAATAATAAAATCTTTAAAAGTCTTTCTTCTTGGAAACATTCGTTCCAGTTTGAGTGAGATGGCATCTGAGTATGGTTTTCACCTACATTTTTGAGATGTCTAGTGATGTTGAAAACCCACTCTTTTATCTGTTAGTACATTTTTATATCTTCTTTTTTTAAATGACTATTCAGGTTACTTGTCTAATTTTGGTTGGATTATTGGTTTTGTGTGTTTTCCTACTTTGTAGTGTTAGGTTCTGGCAAATGTTCAATATAAATGTTCTTCCCATGTGTAATCCTTATAATATTCTCTCAGATTGTGGGATGTCTTCTGTTTAGCTTCCTTGTTTTCCTTCCTGTGAAGAAGCTTTCAGTATTCTGTGTTCCCACGTTAGTTTTTCCTTCTATTAGCAGTGATCTTGTGTCCAACCAAAAGAAAAGTAATTTCGACCCATTCTCTTGGCAAGGAATATTTTCTCCTATCTTTTCCTAATCTTTTTTTTTTTTTTCTTTTGCAACCTGTCAGCATAGATTGAGGTTTCCTTAAACTAATGCTCACCTTGTGTTTTCTCTTGGAGATTTATGCTTTCAAGTCTTGTTTTATATGAATATCTTCAATTTATTTTGAGTTGATTTTTGTGCATTTTGTAACATACAGTTTACTTTCTTTCTTTTCTATATGGACTTCCAGTCTTTTTGAAATAATTTAGTACACAGACCTGGCATTCTCCATTTTGCATCTTTGTTGTCCTCTGAGAATATGTTGGCTATAAATATGCATTCATTTTTTAGCTGCCTAATTTTGTCAGTTGGCAATATTGGTCTCTGTCTATGCCACTTAGAATGGCTAAAAAGAAGAAAAAACCCTGATATGTAGAATCCCACGATCATATTGATATGAAAACTAAACAAATACGGAAGTGTGTGCATTATGAGTCCATCTATAATGATAAATTGTTGTAAATAAAATACATATCAAATGGTGATGTTGAAAGAACAGTGATTGACCATGAATATTCAGCTAGCATCCTTCCAACAACTGGCCAAACCCAAACTGGGCTACTGTGTGGATTCATGTGTACAACGAGTAGTGAAGGGAAATATCACTTAGATGAGAATAGAGGCATGGATTTCAACCTCTTTCCTCATTTGACTGAAAACAGGTACAGGTTCTAGACTCATTAAATGGAAAACTTTTAAAATAAGAATATTCTTTCTAGCAGATTTAATATTGCCACAAAATGACAATAAACTAATTTTCTTCATCTTATATCATAATGCTCTGGTATAATTAAATTGGAAATAAAATGCACATTTCAAAAAGATCTATTAGAGGCAGAAAACATAGTTAAAACTCTTCTACTTTTACGTTATAAGAAATGTATTATTTTCCATTTGGAGGGAAAAAACAGAATTCTATTACCTACATGGATCACTTGCATGACTGTAAAATTAAGGAAAGAAAAAAATATTGGTAGTATCCAGATATACTAGAGCTGTTTACATGTTTAAACCAGTGCTTGCCTTTTATTTTAAAGGCAATGCATTCACATACTTCATTTTCATAATTCATTTTTAATGTTCAGGCCCATGGCTGGTTCTTGGTTGGCAGATCTTGACTCTGGTGACATTTTATTGCATATATTATATATGTATAATATATATATATAGAAATTGTATATATATAATATGTATGTAGAAATGTATGTATTATAGATAATATATGCAATAAAATGTCACCATATATGTATGTGTTGTCATCAGATGAATTTACCATCTGTTCCACACTTCTTGTAGCAATTGGTCGGTAATGTAAGCATTTGTTGGTATTGGTTTAAGTTCGTGTTTTTTATTAACCTTTTTACTGCTGTAGGCATTGTATGCAAAAATGAAAGAGAGTTACTGAGTGGCACCATTTTTAATTAGATAATTTTATTTTTTATGTGTCTATACTAGTGTGTAACAAAATAAAGGCAAATATAAGAGCAAAAAAATCCTCACAAGTAAGACACAAGCCATGAATTTTATTATATCAAGAAAGTTTCCAGATATTTCTATTTTGCTGAGACTTCTTTTTTTCTTCTTACTCATGAAAGGTTGTTGAATTTTTTTGAATGCTTTTCATCATTGAGATGATCACATGATTTTATCATTTAGTCTGTTGTGTTACATTGCCTTGACGACTGCTTTTTTTGTTTTTGAAGAAGGCCATTTATTTCCAATATATAGAATGTTTTTTGTTTGTTTGTGTTTTTGATGAAATCTCTGTCTGTCACCCAGGCTGGAGTGCCTTGGCATGATCTCAGCTTACTGCAACTTCTGCCTCCTGGGTTGAAGCAATTATCCTGCCTCAGCCTCCCTGGTAACTGGGATTACAGGTATGCACCACTACACCCAGCTACTAAAAATTTTTGTAGTTTTAGTAGAGACAGTGTTTCATCATGTTGGCCAGGCTGGTCTAGAACTCCTGACCTCAAGCGATCCACCCGTCTCGGCAGAAATTTTGTCATCAAAAAGGTGTGTCAAGGAGACAGTGAAAGTAGCCTCAAGGATGTGGGGCAAAAGGCTTTGTTCAACACTGTTACAATGCTTATGTAAATAAGCAAAACATCTTTTGAAATCCTTGTAAATTCTGGCTGGGTGTCATGGCTCACACCTATAATCTCAGCACTTTGGGAGGCCGAGGCGGGTGGATCATCCGAGGTCAGGAGTTCGAGACTAGCCTGGCCAACATGGCGAAACCCCATCTCTACTAAAAATACAAAAATTAGCTGGGTGTGGTGGTGTGTGCCTGTAATCCCAGTTACTTGGGAGGCTGAGGCAGGTGAATCGCTTGAACCTGGGAGGCAGAGGTTGCAGTGAGCTGAGATTGTGCCACCGCACCCCAGCCTGGGCAATAGAGTGAAAATCCATCTCAAAACAAAGAAAAAGAAAAAGAAATCCTTGTAAATTCTTCATAATGTTACAAATTTAGAGACAGTATTTACAATAAATTGGGGAAGGCTGGAGAAAGAACCTTACTCTACAGTAAATCTTTGCATAAAGGAAGAGAACTGATAGACGTGGCAGTGGGTTTATAGCCCCATCTGCACTTGCAGCTAACAGTGGAGATGAAGGAGGCCACCAGCTGAACTCTGGGTTGTGGAATCTGACCCCAGATGGTCAGGGGCACTGTCCCGCCAATGTTCGACAGGAGGTTCTCAGCGTCAGCACTGGCTGAGGCTCCTCGACATCCACAGGGGTTCTCTCTCCCTTGTTCTGGCCATTGCTGAAGAGCCAGCCGGAGCACTGGATCACCAGCTCCACGATCTGGTGTCAATCGGGCCTGTGGGTCACCACATCCCTCGTGTTGTCCTCAGACGTCCTTACCAGTGTCTGGCTGAAGGCCGGGGCCAGGTTCTGGGGCTCCATCTCATTCTTCTCAGAACGGGCAGGGACGATCTTAAGATGGACCGTGAGAAATCTGAGCATTTCACAGCAGTGTCCTGGGAAACCCCAGCTCAGCATCCACACCATCTTCAGTGTGATTGGCCCTGATGAAGTTGTATAGGTCATGTGTTGAAAGAGGCTGGGGCAGGCCGGGCGTGGTGGCTCAAGCCTGTAATCCCAGCACTTTGGGAGGCCGAAACGGGCGGATCGCGAGGTCAAGAGATCGAGACCATCCTGGCTAACACGGTGAAACCCCATCTCTACTAAAAAATACAAAAAACTAGCTGGGCGAGGTGGCGGGCGCCTGTAGTCCCAGCTACTCGGGAGGCTGAGGCAGGAGAATGGCAGAAACCCAGGGGCGGAGCTTGCAGTGAGCTGAGATCGAGCCACTGCACTCCAGCCTGGGCGACAGAGCGAGACTCTGTCTCAAAAAAAAAAAAAAAAAGAGGCTGGGGCAGCTTTCAGAAGGACTTGGGCAGGCTGCTGATTGCAATGAGGCAGTGCTTGCCCTGCAGGTTGATGTCACCAGGCTGGAGGTTGAGCTGCTCCTGCAGGCTGGACAGCACTGCATTGTTTTCAGGCACTGGGTAAATGCCCCTGTGCCTCCATGATGTGACAGCATGCAGCCACCATCAAGGGGACACTCCAGTTTTCCATGACTGGCTGTCGCCCTTCCAGCAGACCCCAAACACTTCAGAGCTGCCTCCTTCTTCATGATGATGTTGATGCCCCAGGGGTATTGGGGGCTGCAGCACAGTCATTCTTGCTCCCTACTGGCAGGTCCTAAGTCTCAAGGCCACTAGTTTCCTCTGCTTGAGGAACTCAGACTGGAAACCCACCCTCCCCTTCCCTCCAGGCCACATGAGCCTTTGGGGAAGGAATCAGCGTTGGGCCCCGAGCTGTGGCTCACTTTGCAGTAATCATTAAGCTTCTTGCTGATTGGAGCTTGGCTGGCACCACAGGGGTCCTTGCCCTCAGCCCAGCTGTTCTCTGGGATTGCTCTCATTCAGCCCAGCATGGCATCCCAGTCCTCAGCCTGCGTCTGTGGTGGCTCCTAACTGGCCTTCTTGCCTCCAGTGTGGGCCCTCTCCAGGTCACTCCCAGGAAGCCACATGGATATTTTAAATGTGTAACTG
>NW_016809208.1:26003-34100 GCF_001698545.2 Rhinopithecus bieti | reverse complement strand
CATTCTTCTGCCTCAGTCTCCTGAGTAGCTGGGACTACAGGCACCCGCCACCTTGCCCGGCTAGTTTTTTGTATTTGTTTTTTTAGTAGAGACGGGGTTTCACCGTGTTAGCCAGGATGGTTTCGATCTCCTGACCTAGTGATCCGCCCGTCTCGGCCTCCCAAAGTGCTGGGATTACAGGCTTGAGCCACCACGCCCGGTCTCTTTTCATGAATTTTTAAACCTGCCCCTCACCCCAGGAAGTTCTTCCTGGCATCTACCCTCTATCTTTCTTGCTGCAGCCTATGCTGCCTCTCCCCCAGCTGCCTTTTAAGTGTTCTATCAGCCTTGCATTCCTCAAATGATCATTTTGTATTATAATTTTAAAATGTTGTTAAATTTTGTTAACTAATACTTTATTGAGGCTTTTATGCTTGTGTTTATCAGCAGTGTTGATCTGTAGTTTTCTGTTCCTTCATGTTCTTGTCTGGTTGGACTTCAGAGAAATTCTGACCCTGTAAAACTACTTGGGAAATGTTCCCTCCTCTTGTATTTTTAGAGAACAATGATGTATAATTTTATTATTTCTACTTCAAATGTTTGGCATGATTTGTCTGTGAAATCGCCTAGGTCTGAAGTTTTTGTTTTTTGGAAGCCTTTCAACTGAAACTATCAGTATTTTAGTTGCAATGGGGTCGTTCATGTTATCAATTTATTTTAAAAAGCAAACTAGAGATGTAAACCCTTATTTCACAATTTTGTCATAATTTACTTTCCAATAAGACATGCCCTGGAAGACGTAGTTTAAAGCAGTGGGAACACCAGATGCTGGGTGTCTTCCAGGTCGGAGCAAAGATGCATCCACCCCAGGGCAGGAGTATTCCTTGTTCTTTCAGGCAGCGTGGACCAAATACTCCAGTTATATCCAACTCCAGTTGCACTTAGAGCCACCTCCTTTTGTGGGGCCTTTGGCCCCCAGTTTGTGCCAAATTGTACTTGGAAGCTCCCTGTTTTTTTTTTTTTAATGTTTTTTGGAGACGGAGTTTATGCTCTTGCTGCCCAGGCTGGAGTGCAATGGCGTGATCTCGGCTCACTACAACCTCTGCCTCCCAGAGTCAAGCAATTCTCCTGTCTCAGCCTCCTGAGTAGCTGTACAGGCACGTGACACCACGCCCGGCTAATTTTTTTGTATTTTTAGTGGAGACGGGGTTTCATCATACTGTTCAGGCTGGTCTCGAACTCCTGACCTCAGGTGATCTGCCTGCCTCAGCCTCTGAAATTATTGGGATTACAGGCATGAGCCACCACACCCAGCTGGCTCCCTGATTTTCTAAATGAGTTCATTGCCATACATAACATACCATATTCCAAAGAGGGGTCTCCTATAGCTTCATGATCAAAAAATGTTTATCCCAACATCACCCCTGCTGTGTCCACAGTGGTGGTGGCTTTTAGTGCATTCGCTGCTATGAGTGTAAACATCAGAAGAAAAAGAATGGTGAGCCTTCCTTCTGGGATTCTAGTGCAGCCACCTCCAAGTGTGGTCATGGTCATGACTGATTCACCAAGTGATGGCCCGTATCTTCCTGTGGCAGTTTTACCCACATAATGGGCAAAAGTTGAAATACCGTCTGCAGGTGGGTTCACTGTCATGGCTGCTCTTGCCCTGGAATAGCCACTGTGCTGGAGGAGAAGCTCCGCAATCGTACACATTAGCTGCCCTCTGGGATGCAGAGAAATGACTGAAATTGAGAGAAACATTGGAGAACAGATGACCTTTGAGGATGGATTGGAGGTGTAATATCTGATCATGGTCCTCTGTAGAGAAGGTACTCTTCACAAACACAATACAAAGACATTTACTGCTATGATAGCTTTGGGGTTAATTTCTCCTCCTCTGAAAGGAAAAAGCAAGAAGCTTACACAGACCTGTCCCCTGGCCACCACTTGCCTCCTTCCGTCACTTGTTAATTTCCTTCCTGACATCTCCTTTCTGTGGCATTGTGTCATCCAAGCAATCAGCTTTGACGGCATCAAAATCACTCTGAACTCTTAATTTAATGATTCATGTTTCTAAACTGCTACAAATGGACAGTTCATAACACCTAACAGGAAGAAGAAAGGTATTACATGAGTTTTTATAAGACAGGGAGAAGAATAAAAAACTGGGTTTTACAGAAAGAAACAAAACATTTCTCTTTCCTGATTCACCAATTGAACCTATGTCTAATCTTTGAGGTTCAGTCTTCCTAGGTGTTTTGGAATCCACATTTTGCTGAACAGAAAAGTTAAAATCCCTGCTCAGAACCACTTCTTGGGTAAAAACAAATGACAGAGCTGGGAGCAGCAGCAGAGACGACCCATGCCGTAGAGCATCCATGCCACAGAACATCCATGCTTACAGGGTACCCATGCTTACAGGTCACTCATGCTGTAGGGACAGGGGCTCTGGGCAGAGGGGGTTCTTTTTTTTTTTTTTTTTTTTTTGATGTGGAGTCTCACTTCTGTCGCTCCTGTCTTGGAGTGCTATGTGGGTTGCGATTCGCCTCATACTGCGAGTTTATTGCCTCCCGGTTCGCATCCATCTTCCTTGCCTTCTAGTCCTCCTTTTTTTTTTCTAGTAGCTGGGACTTCTCTCTTGTTGTGCGCCCGCCACCAGGGCTCTGGCTATATTTCTTGTATTTTTTAGTTATTGTGTATTTGGGGTTTCCTTTGTTAGCCAGGTTATGGTCTCGGATCTTCCTGACTTTCTTTTTGTGATCGTCCCGCCTCGTTTCCTCTCTCGAATATGTGCTGGGTTTACAGGTTTGTGATCCACCTTTATGTCCGCGGCCGGGGGTTGTTTTTGTGATATTTAATGTTTTTTAATTTGTCATAAAATTTTATGATTTATGTTATTATAGTGGTTTATAGTATTTAGTATTTTATATTTTTTCATTTTAATGTTCCTGGGTTCAGTAAGAATGTTCATTGTTTTGATTCCTCAGATTAGTAATCTGTTTGTTTAATATTACATTTATATTTACATATATATATAAATAAATATTTTGTATTTTAGTAGAGATGCGGTCTTGCCATATTGGTCAGGTTCATCTTGAACTCCTGACCTCAGGTGATCCATCTGTCTCAGCATCTCAAAGTGTTGGGATTACAGGTGTAAGCCAGCATGCCTGGAAACTGTTTTTACATATAATTTTTATTGTAATTGTTTGACTCTTTACAGGTTTGACCATAGATCTGAAATAGCACCATCTTTGGGTTAGTTGCTTTTCCACACTGCTTGTTTAATTTTGTCATTCCTCAGGACAAATAGAACATGTTTGTTTTTGTAGGCATTTAATTTCATATTTCACACTCAAATCAATTTTATTAGAAATGAGTCACCGTGGAATAACCCCTCTCATCCCACAGCATGCCTTTGATCTTCTGCCTTCATGCCAGAAACTGGTGCAGTGTCTCAGTAAAGAGCCCAGCCTTCCCAGAGCCAGTCCTGAAGACACTCATTAAGCAAAGGAGAGTGGAGGGAAGCTGTCCTTCAAATACTCCCTGTCTCTCCAAACAGCTTCAGATCAGGTAAAGTCTACCTTAGGAACACATCTAACACAGATGCCTGCTCCTTTCCTGTCCACCCCAAGGCAGAGTCCAGAACCTATAGGAGGAGCCCCTGCTCTGCCGAATAACAACATCCTGCCTTCAAGAGTTCCCTGTGTTGTGCTGTGATGAGCCTATTCCCATCGGGAGTAAGGATGGGGCCTGCCTCGCAAAGTAGGGAGACGGGTGGAGAGACAGAGAGAGAGGGGTACAGAGGGAGAGAGAGGGGCTTGCTGGTGCTCTAAACCTACCCTTCCATGGTGAAGATGGAACCCTACTGTCCTAAGACTTTGAGACAGAAGTGAAATGGGGGCTCCGTGTTGAATTTGACCTTTTCTGAGGGCAGTAGTGCCCGTGTGTCCCAAGTGTAACAAGACCACATCTCACTATTCCTCCTTTAGGGGAGTTCTCTGTACATTCTGGCTTTGTCTCGGGCACCCCAGGGCCTCCTCCAGGGTCCTATGTGTGACGTTTCCTGAGCACCCTGAGCGTGGCCTCCCCAGTCCTTCCTCCCTACTGCATCAGGATGAGATTGTCCTGGAAGGATCCTGGGATCAAAAGGTCCTGAACTATCATCTGTAACACACAGGGTTACTGTCAGTGAGACACTGGGGAAGACCTGTGTAAAGATGAGAATGAGATTCCAGGTGATGAAAGGAGAGGGGTCACTTCATGGACTCGGTGGTCATCCAGGTGGAGCTGGTGAGTGCACGCCCTGGGGGCAGCCCCTGTCCTTTACTGAGAAGCTCAGCTCGAGCATAGGAAATAAAAGACTCGTTTAGCCTGGAGGACCGGGGCTGAGTGAGTGATTCCAACTCCCTGAGCCTCAGTGTCCAATGGTTTCATATGGAAGAGACATTTGTCACAAAAATGCCTACAATAATAATTGTTGAAGTTATTTGTAATATGATCCTTTGTGGCAATTTAAGAACAAAGCCTCAGGACGTAGCTTAGGCATTTGATATGAGCCATCTTTTCCTGGTCCCAAAATAAAACCATAGAAAAGCACTTGTAAATCTTCTTTGCACCAGTTCCAGAACTTTCCCTGTCCCTCAGCGCACATCCTGAACCCATCATGTTCCAGGAGCTTCTCCCTGTTCAGTTCCCTGAACACATTACCCAGGTGGGTGGAGAAGGCCAGGCTAGGGGTGCCCAGGTGCCCTATGAGAACGCAGCAGCGGAGCCCAGTGAGCAGATGACACAGGGTTGTGACAGGAACTGGCTTCCCAGGTATGATCACCCACAGAACCCTCAGGGACAGGACACAGAACCCAACGCTGCTCCAGGGCCCACACCCACCGAGTCCCTCAGCTTCTCTCCTGCCGTTGTCTATTTCCTCCTCCAGAAAAGAGCAAACTGAGGCCTTTGTTGAGATGCCTCTATCCTTACTGCTGTGCACAGGGCTCCTGCCCGTGATACACCTGTCCAACTCACTCTGTCATCTTTAGGGAAGTCCTGGGAACTCCCCCTCCCTGGAGGAGATTCTCTGATAAGCATCAGTGTTGGGAGCCCAGTGTGGTAACAGGGTGGCCACTGGAACTGCAAGCTGTTCCCAGAACTGCATCTTACTTTCCTGTCCCCCACTCAGAGTGTGGTCCCCCTTCCAGGCTGTCAAGCCCTGTCCTGGAAGGCCTGGGCACTCAGGCTGGGTCTCCCCCTGCTCCCAGTCCGCCAGCCTCCAGTACACCGTGGACCCGGGAGTCTGGTTTCTCACTGGACAGAGGGAGAGCTGGGCTGAGTTTCCTGAGCTCCTAATGCACCCCTGGAGGAAGACCCCGTTAGAGGAATGAGGAGCCCTTGCATCTGGTTGGGACAGCACATGGGGTCCCTGGTCCAGAGTTCAAGCTGTGGCAGCCCCTGGGGAGAACCTGAGTCTGCACACTTGAAGGGCAATAAAATGATGAATTGGGAAAGTGAGTAGGTTCCATTGAATGGGAATCATATCTTGCGCATTTAGTGCTGGCTGACATGCTTGCTTGGGGTAGCTGTGTCAGATAAACCCTGGCATAGAGGGTGACAGCCTAGACCCAGTGTCAGGAAGGGGGCCCAGGCCCAGCTCTGCCTCCTCCAGGCTGTGACACTTGTGTGACATTGCCAGATAAACCATAGGATGCCCACTTAAATGAATTTCAAATAAACAACATTAAATGGAGGGCACACATATCCATTCTGCATCAGTTCTACTGAATTCAATCAATTATAACTGTCCTACGTTGTTTCCATTTGATGAATTGGGAACCTATCTCAGGACACGTGCACCCCCTCTCAGTTCAGGATCCACTCCCTGGGAAGTAGCAAGAGAGCTGTTGTCAGGATTAAAGAAGGCCACAAGCTCAAGAACCAAAAAATGCTGTCAGTCAACTCAAACATACGGAGCTGGAGAACAGAACAGTGAACGGGGAAAGGGTAGGAAACAGGCAGTGTAGGTCAGAAGACACCATGTAGCTGATACACAAGCTGAGCAAGTCCAGAGATCTAATGAATCCTGTTCTTTGGTGAGCATCAGTGCTTCTTCCAAGGCTGTGTAATGACTCTAGGCAATAAAATTGTACTGCATATGGGATTCAGACAAAATGAGATGTTAGCTGCTCTTGCCACAAAAATACCAAAACTGGGTGACTATGTGAGATGAGGATCATGTTCATTTGTGTCACTCTAGTAAACTCTTAACTATGTGCATCCCATAAAATCATTGTGTATACCTTCAACGTATACAATAAAACAATCAATTAAAAAATCAATCAGTCAGCGGAAAGGCTGCAGTTGTAGTAAGGAAGACATAATGTGGATGCACAGGCAGGGATGGACCTCTGTGTTTCTACATAGGCCCTCGCTGGGAGTGTCAGCACTGGTTCGTGCTGAGCCATGAGAGGCCACAAGGCTGAGACCCCCTCCAGACAGAAGACCCAGCACCAAGTTGACTCTGCACTTTTAGGAGCTCAAGAAAAAATACATATAGCTTAAATGAGATGAAATGAATATAATCTATGTTTTTTTTAATGGAGGAATGGTCATGGAAGAAAAAAATTGCCTCAAAAGGAGCTAGGAACCACCTAGAAAGCTATTAATAAGCCCTTTATGGTATGGAATGAAATTCACCAACAGGGTGACTCTCAGAAGAAGCAGGTAGAGTCAGATCAGCTGAGAACATGGGAGGAGGATGCGTGCGTTCATCTATAAACTGTAAGAAAGGAAACCACACAGCAGTGAAGGAGGGCATGTTTCTGGCTGTTTAGGAGGACACTAGAGGAGGGGAGGGTGGATGGAAAGGTTCTGAGGCCCTGCTGGAGTTTGGCACAGATTGGATGGCTCAATGGTGGGAATTTTTTGAGAATAGTCAAAAATGTCAACATGTGTCCAACTTGACACTAAAGGTATGGGCGGCTTATTGTATGTCTCCATGAAGACAATTTTACTTAAAAAGAATAGTCTGGGATGAAAAAAATACAGGAATTCACTGAGGATCAATGAGAGAAAGAGAGAGACACTGTTCTGGAAAATCATAGACATAGGGAAAGGAGGAGGATGGAGACACAGGTTCCCCATCAGAGGTGGGTCTCAGATGTCACAGCTGCACCTGCTGCCTCAGACCATGGACTTCAGTGCAGAGAGACCCTATATCCTAAGCTGTAGGAAGCAAGATGTTCTGTTTCCTGGAAGTCCTTTTACTATGCAGCTGTGTGACTCTGAGGACAGAAGGAGAGGAGGAACCTCCACCCCCAGGAGGGGCCATAAATGCCCCTGGGCCCTTGGGAACAGCAGCAGCAGCAGAAGCCACAGGCCAGGACTTAGCTCACCTCCAGGAACAGGAGGAAAAGGGCTCTTGTCTCACTTCCCTGTGGGCCTGGAGCCCTGTGGGAGCACTCAGCCTGCTGTCCTAGGACTGGCAGTGGTCATCAGGTTAGTCCTCAAGCCAGAGACTACTGATGCTCAGGGAAGCTCTTTAACGGAGTGGTCTTCTCTGGGCTGAGGTGGCAGACCCAGTTGTGACATCTGAGACCCACCCCTGATGGGGAACCTACCTCTCCTTCATCCTCCTTTCCCTGTGTCCATGATGGACTGTCCATGTGGGCTGATTTTTCCCTCCAGGCAGGGAGCATTTAACAGCATCTGGAGACAGTTTTGTTGTCAGAACTGAGAGGAAGGTATTACAGGAAACTACTGGGTAGAGGCAAGAGATGCTGCTACCCCCTACATAAACCCCTCCTACCATGAGCAGAACAGCTCCAACCACAGAATACCAACAGTGTGGGGGTCAGAAACCCTGCTTTAGACTATATCAACCCAAAGATTGATTGTGAATATATTGGAAGATCAGCCATCGGATGTGGAAGAAGAAATTGGTATTTTGAAAAGAAAACTCAGGGTCCAGGTGTGGCTGGGCGCAACGGCTCACACTTGTAATCCCCAGCACTTTGGGAGGCCGAGGTGGATGGATCAGAAGGTCAGGAGATCGAGACCATCCTGGCTAACATGGTGAAACCCCATCTCTACTAAAAATACAAAAAAAAAAAAAAAAAAAAAAAG
>NW_016809208.1:20293-24957 GCF_001698545.2 Rhinopithecus bieti | reverse complement strand
GTAGTCCCAGCTACTCGGGAGGCTGAGGCAGGAGAATGGCGTGAATCTGGGAGGCAGAGCTTGCAGTGAGCCGAGATCACGCCACTGCACTCCAGCCTGGCCGACAGAGCGAGCCTCTGTCTCAAAAAAAAAAGAAAAAGATAAAAGGAAAGAAAACTCAGAAAGTCTTGAGCAGACAAGTCCTGCTCAACCTGTCAGGAAAAGGCGACCTTCCGTGCTTGGGCCAGGCTGAGGACAGACCCATGGCAGGGAGGCTCTTGGGAGTTTTCGTGTGGTTTGATCATTGCTCATCTGACTTCAGTCCCAGCACAGCCAGCGATCTTCATTCCCTTTCCTCATACTCAGAATCTCCCAAGGAGCACACGGACCTTAGGCTGGCACCATAACTGAGTGATTAAGAGATGAGGGTTGTTGTCTTCTGCCCTCATCAACTGTTTAGATGTCCCCTGATCTGGGTAACAAACCATACCCTGGCAATCTCACACAGGAGCTCAAGGATCCACAGGCATCCAGCTCTCTTCACCTCCCTCCATCCTGAGTGTATTTCTGCTCAGAACAGCATCTCCCCCTGGTTTCCTGTTCCTCCAGGAAGATCAGCCCTCACCAGGGAACCTGGGGTCCAGAGGGCAGGAGACCAGCAGGGAGCATGTTTAGCTACAGCTGAGGGTCACGCTCAGCAGACCAGGCTAGAAGGTGATGGCTCATGGCCTCAAAGGGCAAGAAGAGGGATGCCAGCCTGGGGCTGGGGCCAGACAGGGAAAAGCAGGTGTAGCTTTGGGTTCTTGACAGATGCAAGCCTGGGAGGAGATTACATGGCTTCCTGTGGTTGGATTCTATAGGTTCTTTTCTTTTCTTTTCTTTTAATTGAGGCGGAGTCTGGCTCTGTTGCCCAGGCGGGATCTCAGCTCACTGCAACCTGCACCACCCAGGTTCAGGTGATTCTTGTGCCTCAGCCTCCTGAGTAGGTGGGACTGCAGGTGCGTGCCACCACGCCTGTCTAATTTTGTCTTTATTTTGCATTTTAGTAGAGATGGGGTTTTGCCATGTTGGCCATGCCAGTCTTGAACTCCTGACCTCAGGTGATCCACTCACCTCAGTCACTCAAAGTGCTGGGATTACAGGAGTGAGCCACCACACCCAGCCGAATTTTGTAGGTTCTTAACTGCTGACCCAGGCACAGCTGGTGTCGTCCTCCCGCTGACCATTTCATTGCTTATCCTGAAGGGCTCTGTGCCCTAAGAATAAGGTCGCTCCCTGTGGAGAGGTGACCAGGCTGAGGATGTGCTGTCAGGAGTGCCTCAGCCATCCTTCAAGCCACAGACTCCTGACAGGGCCTCAGATCCTCAGGTGTTGGCAGCAGATATGAGACAAGAGCAGGGTCCCCTGAGGTGATGCTGGACACAGACATGACCAGAGAATGAGGGACACACAGGGAGAATGGGGGAGGCTGAGTGTCCCCTCTTCCAGGGTCCAAGGACTGTGTCAAGACTGTCCTGTGTCTAGTCATCATGGTCAGCCTCCTCCTAGGAGAGGATGCAAAGGGTCCGCAGGAAGCATTTATTACTAGCCTGGGAGCCGGAGACTGCATCTTTGAGCCTGTGCGGCTGTCACTCCCAGGTCCCACACATCTACGGCTTCTGCCTGGAGGCTTCTGTTTGGGGCCATTTCATTTTTCTCTGTCTCTGCTTTTCCTGCTAGAGAGGATGTTTTTAGACCTGAGCCCAGCACTGAAAATGGATGAGGCAGCCCAGCCTGGAAACAGGAACCTAAAAAGTATTAATAACAGAGATAGGAGAGGGTTGGGGCCCTGCTCGTTTTGTCTGGAGCTTAACTCACTTGAGGTAAAAGTTTGTGGCTGGCAGAGAGGTCGGAAAATGAGGGAGAAAGTGCAGAAAGGAGAGAGTCACTGATTGTAGGAACCCCAAATTCCAAATACAACTGAGGACAAAGCCCTGGCTGCCCCTGCAGTCTGTGTGGGGGAAGACTGTACCGAGCCCAGCTTCCAACTCACTTGGTCAAATGAGGAAACTCTCTGGGGAAAACGCAAAGTCTCTACAGTCAGCACTGCTTGGGGAGGAGAGTGGCTGTGGGTGCTCAAGGAGGTGGAACTTCATTCCCCAGGCCTGGGCACTAAAGGAGGAGGACGGCCTGTGTGCTGTACTGGACAGTGATGTTCGGCTTCTCCCCAGGTGGGAGCCAGGAGCTGCTGAGGAAGGGTGATGTGGAACAAAAGAGAGAGCCTGGGTCTGAGGCGTGTGGTGATTTTAACAGATCTGGGTTTCTACTGAGACACCCTTGGTCTGATGTGACAAAATCACACCGTTGTGTCCAGTGCTGTGTCTCCAAGGGCAGGAGGAGATGGTGGTTTCTGTCCTGGGAGCTGAGCCCCTGCAGGAGACTGGACCAGCACAGAGAAATGCAAAGACCTGTGAACACAGGGCAGGGTCCACCCTGGCGTGGCCGAGCTGGGAGAGAGGCATGCAGGGGCATGTGCGAGGACAGTGAGGAAGAGGGGACCCAGGCAGGATGGGGACACCCATAACCCTCCTCCTGAGGACCCAAAGAGAAAGCAGAGCTGCCTCAAATCTTTCCATATGACAGTTCATTTTGTGTGTCAAATTAGGTAGGCCACAGAACCCAGTCATACACTCAAACAGAAATCTAGATGTGTCCGTGAGGGTATTTTTTAAGATAAGATTCACATTTAAAGCCTTAGACTTTGATTAGCCTTCATCAGTTTTTTGCTTTTTTGTTGTTGTTGTTTTGTTTTGTTTTTGTTTTGAGACAGGGTCTTGCTCTGTTACTCAGGCTGGAGTGTGGGAGTGCAATCATGGCTCACTGCAGCCTCAACCTCCTAGGCTCAAACAATCCACCCATCTCCACCTCCTGAGTAGCTGAGACCAGAGGTGTACAGCCCCACATGTGGCTAATTATTTTATTTTATTTTTTGTAGAGACTGGGTTTTGCTGTGTTGCCCAAGCTGGTCTCCAATTCCTGAGCTCAAGTGATCCACCCACCTCAGCCTCCCAAATTGCTGGGATTACAGGTGTGAGCCACAGCACCTGGCCAAGCCCATCATTTATAATGTAAGTCATGTCCTTTACCCAATCAGTTGACAGGCTTGATAGAAATAAGATGAAGACTGAGCTGTTACCTCTGAGATGACAATAAGAAACACATCACCCAGGTGGAGATGACAGAGACCTTGCTTGGGTAAGAGCCCTATCAGATCCATGTCACCCCAGGTCCATATTACAGGTAACAGCACGGATTTAGCTCAGCAACGCTCAGCCCCAGGCCGGCTGCACCCAAACTCTGCCCATCAGCCCCAGAGCCACGTGTCTTGCACTGGTCTGTGCCTCTTCCCCGACTGCAGCTGTACTCCTTGGCTCACCTTCTCTGGTTCCTCTAACTTTCCACCAGCATCCTTCACCTTCCCTTCCTCAGATACAAGGAGGTCATGTGGACCCAGAACAGGATTCTTTCAGTACTAAGTTTTACTTCGATTTTTTTTTTTATACTTTTCAGACTAAGCTTGCCTTGACCCAAATCAGTCAGCTCAGGGACAGGCTGAATGAGACCCTTCACTGCAGGCTGCCTGCTGGGTGTGATTGAACCTCAGCATCCTATATACATTAGGGGAAAATTCCTCTCAGACCCTTGCAATTGTATGGTTGCATTCAATTAGAAGTTTTAAAAATACTTTGTGTTTATTTGATGAAATATTGGATGACAGTTTTTCACCTGAATATTTACTTTTGGTAATAGTAGAAATACATGTTGTTAACATTCACAAAATAACCATCATAAGCTAGTACCTGCAGAGATTGTATCTGTGCTACATTTCCCCATCTTCCTGTGCAATTCTGAGAGTCAGGATGGTACCAGATTGCACAGTAATAGCCTCATCCTCAGGCTGCAGCCCAGAGATGAGCAAAAGCTCTGCATCATCCAAGGCATTTTTGGATGCAGAGAAGTGGCTGGGGAGCCTGAAGCCTTGGTACATATTTGAGTCTGAATAGTAGGCCAGGAGATAGCTGGGAGGGCTCGCTGGCTTCTGCTGATGAGAGTGTATTGCATAGGTACCAATATTGAGGCCTCTGTGCAGGGTGCAGGAGTCTGGCTGATGCTCCCAGAGGTGCAGAGAGGGAGGGCAGCTGAGTGGGAAGAGGGAACAGTCTGGGAGAGAGAACCTGGAAACACAGACACTCATGGATTCTGAGTGTCTTTCCAGTGAGAGAAGAGCACAAGGAGAAGAGGAGCTCAGGCCACGGTGGACGTAGGCTTCTGTGGCCCCACCCATGTGGACTTGGGTTGCCTCAAGCCTCTCTTATCCCTGGCCCGTTCATCCCCCAAAGAAGGGGATGCTTATGCAAATGTGTTTCCATGCAACGTCTCTCTCTCCTCCATGTATTCAGAGTCTGAGGCCTGGGCACAAGTTGAATACAGGATCAGCAAGGCTCCTGTTTACCTGAGGGGAAGGACCTGGGAGGAGGCTGATGGTGGGCCCACACAGACCACACACAGAGAGGACACAGCAGCTGAGTCCACATCAGGGACCACAGGGCCCACCTCCCTCTGCCCACATCCATCCAGATTTGCAGTTTCTATGGGATTTCTCCATCTGTGAACACACTTTCTGGTCCCCCAGCAACTGCTCCCTG
>NW_016809208.1:2695-19673 GCF_001698545.2 Rhinopithecus bieti | reverse complement strand
CTTTTCAGACTAAGCTTGCCTTGACCCAAATCAGTCAGCTCAGGGACAGGCTGAATGAGACCCTTCACTGCAGGCTGCCTGCTGGGTGTGATTGAACCTCAGCATCCTATATACATTAGGGGAAAATTCCTCTCAGACCCTTGCAATTGTATGGTTGCATTCAATTAGAAGTTTTAAAATACTTTGTGTTTATTTGATGAAATATTGGATGACAGTTTTCACCTGAATATTTACTTTTGGTAATAGTAGAAATACATGTTGTTAACATTCACAAAATAACCATCATAAGCTAGTACCTGCAGAGATTGTGTTTGTGTTACATTTCCCCATCTTCCTGTGCAATTCTGAGAGTCAGGATGGTACCAGATTGCACAGTAATAGCCTCATCCCCAGGCTGCAGCCCAGAGATGAGCAAAAGCTCTGCATTATCGGGGGCAATTTTGGATCCAGAGAAGTGGCTGGGGAACCTGAAGCCTTGGTACATATTTGAGTCTGAGTAGTAGGTCAGGAGATAGCTGGGAGGGCTCGCTGGCTTCTGCTGATGAGAGTGTATTGCATAGATACCAATATTGAGGCTTCTGTGCAGGGCGCAGGAGTCTGGCTGATGCTCCCAGAGGTGCAGAGAGGGAGGGCAGCTGGGTGGGAAGAGGGAACAGTCTGGGAGCGAGAACCTGGAAACACAGACACTCATGGATTCTGAGTGTCTTTCCAGTGAGAGAAGAGCACAAGGAGAAGAGGAGCTCAGGCCACGGTGGACGTAGGCTTCTGTGGCCCCACCCATGTGGACTTGGGTTGCCTCAAGCCTCTCTTATCCCTGGCCCGTTCATCCCCAAAGAAGGGGATGCTAATGCAAATGTGTTTCCATGCAACGTCTCTCTCTCCTCCATGTATTCAGAGTCTGAGGCCTGGGCACAAGTGAATGCAGGATCAGCAAGGCTCCTGTTTACCTGAGGGGAAGGACCTGGGAGGAGGCTGATGGTGGGCCCACACAGACCACACACAGAGAGGACCCAGCAGCTGAGTCCACATCAGGGACCACAGGGCCCACCTCCCTCTGCCCACATCCATCCAGATTTGCAGTTTCTATGGGATTTCTCCATCTGTGAACACACTTTCTGGGCCCCCAGCAACTGCTCCCTGATTGTCCCTGTGGAGTGCATGAGTCTAGTCTTTGCCGTTCATGTTTTCACTGTGAGTCCATACATGTTTATTACAACATTTGATCGCAAGCACCGAGTTCAGCTAATATAGCTCACATAAATGGGATCTGTGTTTTTGAGAGATTTATCATTTCAAAATAAAGATTCACCAGGAATCTCATCCCCTTGAGTGTGAGCAGGACCTATGACTTGCTTCTGATAGAGTATGATGACAATGATGGAATATATGTAATTATATTACAAAAGATTGTAGCATGCTTCTTGCAAGGAAACTTCCCCTTACTGGCTTGCAGCAAGCATGTGGATACGCTAGGGAGGGCCATGTGGCAGGAACTGAGAGTGACCTCCCACCAGCAATCACTGTAAACTAAGGCCCTGGCTCTAGCAGGCCCCAAGGAACTGAGTTCTGCCAGTAACCACGGGGCTTGGATGCAGATGTTTCTCTGTCAAGCTTTAGCTGAGCCTGTAGCTCCAGTTGGCATCCTGACTGCAGCCTTGTGAGGCTGGAGCATGAGACTCAACTAAACCACACCCAGACTCCTGACCCACAGTAACGGTGAAGTGATAAATTTGGGTTGTTTTAAGCTGCTAAGTTTGTAATATTGTTACACAGTAATAGATAATTAATATGCTAACTGTAATCTAGTATTGACTTATCGGTACTTAATCTTAAGAACTTTTATTTATCCTGAATGATCTCTAACCAACAAACTATGTAATTTGCCAATTAGAAAAACTCATTAGAAATTAATAACAGTGAATATGAAAGTGCCATAAGAGGAATGAATTTAGAAACTCTCACTATTTGAGGCATTTAGAAAAACAAAATTTTAACATGTATATAAATAAATATTATATTGAATCTTCACACACTTATCACCAAGATTAAATAAGTATAAATACTTTGACAAATCTCCTTTATCGTAATCTTTATTTTATTTTGGCTTTTATTCAGAAGACCCTTGGGATTGGGCCAAAGCCCCCAGCCGGTATCACATTATGCTGTCACCATCTGACCAGTCCTAGGTCTCCAAGCAAACACAGAAACTTCTAACAGGTAGGAGAGTTCTTGGGGGCTTAGAGAAGGCATCTCAGGAGCCATGGGCAAGGGCCAGGCCTACTTTTTGGAGACATAAAGTTCTTCATCCCACTGTGGTCTGCAATGTGCCTAGACTATGGCTTGCAAAGTTGGGTGTGCGCTTGTGGGACAATCTCCTCAGCAGAGATTCGGGGAGTGCCACAGCTCCTGGCGTTCTAGTGGACCTGTGAGGACAGGGTGAGAGTGGGCCTTGTTGCAGTTTACATTAAGTGATGGTTGACATAACAGCATCAGACCCCTCAATTCTTAGGGAAAAGATGACAGAGAAATGGATCCTTCAGCTGCTGTTGCTCACAGGCTATTACAGTGAGTGATTGACAACCCAGGGAGGCAGAGGGCGGGTTTGTGTCTCAGTTTTCCATGTGTCTGGAGCACTGTGTGAGTGTTCATGCTTTTGCCCAAAGTTGAGCAGTAATGATCAGTCTCATCCTCAGGCTGAGCCCGCAGATGGTCAAGGAGGCTCTGTTGCCTGAATGAGAGCTTGAGAACGGAGCCAGAATCCTGAGGGCCAATCGGTGCTACCGTACATGAGGAGTTTGGGGGCAGCACCAGGAAACTTGCATCCAGTCAGCACCATTGTATCTGGTGGTGTTGCTGTTCCCAGTGCAGGCGATGGTGACCATCTGACTCAGAGACCTTAACACCAAGGCTTCCTGGGTCAGCCCAGGTTGTGCCCAGGACCTGGAGTAAAGAAGAGACAGACACAGGGAGGGTGATTCTGGAGTTCCAGCCAAGAGCATAGCCTGGCACCTGGGGAAGGGCAGAGCTCCTGCATCCTCCTTGGGCCATGTTCCTAGAATCTGAGGGGTCAGACACCTCTGTAGGGAGTGAGAAGGGAGAGGAGGAGAGGGGTCCAAGCCATGGCAGGGCACTACTGGGCTCTACCTTCTGAGATTCTCCGCATAGACAGAACACCTCTAATTGATTCTGTTCCTGCCCATACCCGAGGGGAGGGAAGTGGCCTTCTTGCAAATCTATTTTTCCCCTGACTGTCTCAGCCCAAGCCTGTGCCCTAAGTCTGTCATTTTAGGGTGTTTATTTGAAAAATGAAAGATGGGAAACACCAGGCCTGGCACTCCCCAGGGACTCCAGGGAACACCAGGCAGTAGGACCCACACTGGAGGGAGCCAGATGACTGGTTCCTGCTGAGAGCACATCCATCAGACCTCTGAAGGAGCTGCTGCATGGCACCCCTTGCTGTCCCAGGCAATGACTGGCTGTGGCTCTGGTTTACTCCATCTTCATTCCAGGATGTGGGCTGGCAAACCAAATTCTCCTGAGAACCCTGATGACATCATCATGTCGGAGAGACAGGAGAACTTGGAAAAGCACCAGCCTGTCTCCTGCCTCCTGCTCAGAAATGACCCATGTCCTGTCTGTTTATCTCATTGGCCAAAGCTAGTCACATGGCCAAGCCTGAGGACAGCAGGGTGAGAAGGCATGACATGCATTTCCAACAAACAGGGGTGTTGCCCGTTTTAAGTTAGAGCTTTACTTTATTCCCATTTTGAAGGTGAGGAAACAGAGGTAAAGTTATGCTAAGTAAATTGTCCAAGTCAGCACCGTCCAGTAAGATCCTCTGCCATGATGGGAGTGTCCGGTGTCTGCACTCTGGCATGGGAACCACGGGGCACGTGAGTTAATGATGCAATTAAAACACAGCCGGTGGGACTGAGAGATATAACTTTTAGTCTTATTCAAGTAATTTAAATTTAGACATCCACATGTAGTTAGTGGGGGTGTAATGGACACTGTATTTTCGAGGGTAAAAAAGTAGAGGTGGGACCAAATTTGATCCAGCCCTATGGGAAAAGGAAGGACGTCACTGTCCACTCAGCTCTGTCACTGCTCTTGTTTGTTGTCCCATATATTCTAAAATCTAAACTCCGAGGGTACAAGAACCTGTGTTAGATTATTATTCATCTTTGTATCCTGTGCTTGAGAAGTGCTCCCTGGAAGAATAAATAAAGATAGGTCTATATATTTTCATGAACTTTCTCTAAAAATTTAAAGTATTCATGGCACATCTGGTTTGCCAAAAGTTATACTCCACAGTGGGTGAGAGAAGATTCCATTTGAATAGGAAATGGGTTTTCTGACCCCATTTTGCGTAGAACATGATCCATCCATGGAAACCATAATTTGAGTTCTAGGCACCTGTTTTCCTACCAGACGGGAAAGCAGAAGCAGAGAGCTAATGCCTCCAGCCTCATGTCCAGCTGAATGGTACGAATGGGATTCCCTGCCAAAGCCTTCTTAATAGATGCAGCTTTTCCACATTCTCCTGTTCTCAAACTACAGTGACCCTCCCTGGGCATATAGGGAAACAGTGATACATTATTGTTTGTCATAACAGGGAGCAGGTTGCTACTGGCATCTGACTTGTGGAGACAAAAGATGTTTCTAAATTAACTGTGATGCAGAGAGCTTCCCTTATCACAAGGGATGATCCAGCCCACAGTGTCAATAGCGCCGATGTTTAGAAACATAGTTTTGAACTACGTGTGTTCCATGAAGTGATCACAAAGGGATTAGAGGATCACCCATCAAGACTTGGGAGAAAATATTTGTGTTTTGGAAAGAAAATACAGGAACTATAAACAAAATTTTAACTCCAAAGTTCAAGCAGGAGACAGGAAAATGCAGCCCTCGCTGGTGGGGACAGGCTGAGGGCAGATCAAGATAGGGACATTCAGGGGAGATTTTGTCTCACTTCCCCATGAGGCTGGAGCACTGTGTGATAACCGCTGCTGTCATAAGACTGACAGTAATAGTCAGCCTCGTCCTCAGACTTCAGCCCAGAGGTGGCGAGGGAGGCAGAGTTGGAGGAGCTGTCAATGGAGCCAGAGAACCGATCAGGGACCCCAGAGGGTCTTTTGTTATCATTGTAGATCACAGTGGTGGGGGCACTGCCCAGGCGCTGCTGGTACCAGTGCACATAGCTGCTGTCAATGCTGCCACTGCTGCGGGTGCAGGAGATGGTGACCGTCTGCGAATGGCGCGAGTGAACCACAACCTCAGCCCAGACCCCTGCAAGGGAGGAGCAACACAGAGATCAGTGAGACAGGTCAGGGCTGGTTCCCCAGGGAGAAGGCAGAGGTCATCATCCCAGGTGACATCCGGAAGCCCTCCCTGAAATTCACCTGAGGCATCTACTTGTGCAGTGAGCGAGGAGGGTGAGGAGGGAGTGGAGCCCAGGCCATGGTGGAACGCCCCAGGCTCTGCTTCCTGAGCCACAGCCAGGAATGAAGCGCCACCAGCCCTTCTTACCTTTGACTGTAATGCTCAGGGTGGGAAAGTCCCCATGCAAACTCTTTTCCCCATTTTTAGAGGGGCTGCAAGCCCCACCTTTGACCTCAGTTTATGATCTTCAGCTGAGGAAAAGATAAGACTGTAGGAAGGAGGAGACCCAGAGGAGGGCACAGAAACACCCTGCCAGATGCAGGGAAAAGGGGCTCACAACTGTGGAGCGGGAGCTTGAGCAGCCGTGAGCAGAGTGCTTTTTAGGTCACAGCGCCATCTGGTTGGATTCAGGAGACCACGTGGGGACCGTGGGCCGCAGATGGTGCTGAGCGACCATGCCCCCTCCCCGATGCCTCCCCTCACAATTCCAGCCTTTTTCAAATTGGTTTCTTTCACTTAGCGATATGCCATATAGTCTTCCATCCATGTCTCCTGTGGCCTTATAATGCCTTTTTCTTGCAGAATGACATCTCATTGTAGCATTATTCAGGGCTTGTGTATCCCATTCACCTTATTTAAGGAACACATTCCATTATTTCATGTTTTGGCAATTGTGTCCAAAAGCAGCTGTAAACATTCTGTGCAGGTTCTTGTGTGATGCAAGTATCTCATGCAGGTAAATATCTAGATATGTTGTTTCTGATTGGTGATGTTAAGAATTTGTTTTAACTTGTCGGAAACTGCTACCTGTTTTCAAAAGTGGCCGTAGCATTTTTTACTTCTCACAGCAATGCATGGATTCCTGGTTGCTCCACATCCTGTAAAGCATCTGCTGTTGTCAGTATATTGAATTTTAGGCTTCCTAATAGGAGCCTATTGTTGTCTTGGTATTTTAATTTGCAGTACCCCAGATGTATAATAGATATTTTGATAAATATTTATTTATAATTTTATTGATATAAATATAATTATAAGTATGTAACATAAATTCAAATAAGACATGTAATAAATCATTCATATATTATATAATTATATTAATATGTATGTTATATATATTAATAATATAAATCAAATAACTTCCCAGGAGATAAACCCCAGAGATAAAATATATTTTATGCTTCTTTAAACATCTAATTACTTTTATGCAGTCTGGATTATTTTAATATTATGTTGCAGATTTCTGATTTATGGTCTTTTTTTTTTTGAGATGGAGCCTCGCACTGTCACCCAGGCTGGAGTGCAGTGGCCTCACTGCAAGCTCTGCCTCCCGGGTTCACACCATTCTCCTGCCTCAGCCTCCCGAGTAGCTGGGACTACAGGCGCCTGCCACCACGCCCGGCTAATTTTTTGTGTTTTTTAGTAGAGACGGGGTTTCACTGTGTGAGCCAGGATGGTCTCAATCTCCTGACCTCGTGATCCACCTGCCTCAGCCTCCCAAAGTGCTGAGATTACAAGCATGAGCTGCTGCGCCTGGCTGATTTATGGTCTTTCTTTTAATGCTACTATGATTTGTCCTGTACTGTGTGTGCCTTTCAGCTTGATCCTTTAGAGGATTGCTTTTCATTATTCCTAACAGTTGTTCTAAGGGAGCCTACATGCTATGTCTAGTTTAGCCTTCCTGACCGTTCAGCTGCTGGGTTCAATAGGCGTTTTCCACTCTGGTGGGTGAAAACCCGGAAGTCTCTGTTTCATCTGAGCTCTAGTTTTACTATCCACCAATGGAAGTTAATTCTTTGATAGCAGTTTTTTGCTTACTTCATGAAGTTTAATTATATTTACATTTCTTAAGATGCATCCGAAGGCCAGGGGACCCTGTGCGTATATGTGGGGCCTTTTCTCTGCCTGGCTCCCTCTTCTCTCCTACTCTGCTGCTGATATACCAATCATTTCAGTTGTAAGATTTGAAATCAGTGCCGCGAGACCAGCCTGTTCTTCTTACCACTTGAGGTGTAGTCTGGGAATTGCTTCAGGCAGAACACCAGGGTGATCACAGGGCTGGCCTCATTCTCACTCTATCTCCGGGACCACAGTCATGAGCGGCCTAATTTCTGGTGTTCTAAAGAGTTGTATTTTATTACTGTGTCCTTCCTCTTATGGTTTATGGTGAGAAGACTTCTACTACCTCTTACTCTATTATTATTACCAGCTACAGTCACAGTCTGCTTTTCAGAGCCCTTTTTCCCCTTAAATTGTAAATCTTCTAAGTCTACCCAAGCCCCAAATTTCACAGTTTTGAAAAAAACAAAACAAAAAAACTCCTGCGGTGAAACCCAGTTCCTTACTTGATTGCCCTGATTAATGTAATCCAGCACCCACCTGATCCAAACAGTGTCGGGGTGCTGGAACTAAGTTTGATACAGAGACCCCAAAGGGAGTAAGCACCTGCACAGGTGAGCACAGTTCCCAAAAATTCTTCCTTATGGGTTTCCTTGTCCCAGCCATTTTTTCCTATTCAAGGAGATGTCTGATGTCACAAAAGACATGATTTTGCAATTTTAAGGATAATTTCCAAATTTCCGTTTGAATGACATTACCTATATTACCATCCTAAGCAAATAACGTATTGTACTATCCAGAAGTAGATTTTCTGGGATGCCATTTTGGAAACCTATTTCAGCCATGGGAAAAAGTATGGTCTGTTTTCTGGTCTCTTGTCTCTGGAACAAGATACACAGAGGCTGCAAAGTCTGTCCTATTCCTATTGACATCCTCGGGCTGAGGAATAAATTTGGGCCATTCTTTTCTTAGGAATCGCTCGTGTGTCAAACCCACCTGCATTCCTCAGTCCATGAAAAATGACTGAGGTGCAGGGAAGTTTTGCCCTCCCAGTCAGGACACTAACACCAAGAGGCCACATAGACAAGTGTGGCAAAGTGGTGACTGTCTTTGTGGGGTGCTTCATGCCCCAGTTTGGATTTAGTCCTCAGAAAAGTCCCTTCTGTGATGGCAAACGAGCTCAATATTTCCATAAATGTGTCCTTGGCAGGGGTTGCCTGATGACTGGCTTTGGACCTAAAGAGCACGGATGCTCCATCCATAAAAAAGCTGATGGAAAAGGGTGTATTTTTCCACTTTCTTTTTGAATTTAGAACTCAAAAGAACTTTCATAATAGAGACAAGGATCTAAGAGATCAGCTCTGTTGTTTCATTCATGTTCTTAAGTAATTCAAAGGGTCTGGACTTCTGAGATATTCAACATATTCCCCTCACCAGTTTGGCAGTGACTATTTCAACCAATAAAGCTTCCACCAACATAAAGGGGGTGCCTCCTGCTCCCAGAATGGCTCAGGTGGTCCACGGTACCAAAAGCTCACATTGAAGAGAAGCCATTTTCCTCACTGGGTATCACCTGCAAATGCAAACACCACAAAGTCATGTGGTCTTGACACAAAATGGCCTTTATTGAGGGAAGATTAGAAGATATGACTCCACAAAAGCCACAGCTTTTCCACCCTCTCATGCACCTCACAAGGAGCAAAGTGAGCAGGGCTGGAGGCGGTGGGATGGATGTGGGTAAATAGCCATCCCTGGAGCTGGTCAGAGGAGCAGCTGGCTTGGTGCCTGCTGGGTCCAGGTGTTCACACTGCATCCCTGCATGTCTACATGCCTGACCCCCATTGACAGCCCGGCGCATCAAGGCCTCATGTAACTTCCTTGGTTGAAACACTACACTCGTGTTGTCACACACACATGCTGGGAATTGTGTTTGTCCACAAGACTCTGGAGAGGGTACCTGGAGGCTTGCCCCGATTTCTCCCAGACTCTTCGTCATGGGCCTTTCTTTCTGCTGATGTTTAACATGCATGATCACATTACAATAAAGCAACAAAAACCACAACTAGGAGAACAGCTTTTATGAGTTCTGTGAGTCCTGAGGTTTGTCATGGAGCCTGTGGATGGTCTTCAAAACCCAACACACCACGATACAGGTCCTGTTTGCCAAAACTAGTTGTATCCATTTCCTATTGCTTCTGGAACTAATAGGGTGCCCTAAAACAACAGAAAAGTATTTTCTTACAGATCTGTAGGTCAGAAGTTTAATGCAGGACTCAGTGGGGTAAACCCAATGTGTCTGCAGGGGTGTGTTTGTCTCTGCAGTTCCTAGGTGAGACTTCTGTCTTTTCCAGCATAAAATGGACTAACACAACAGAATCTTCTGAAATATCACACAGAAGTAACCATAGAAGTAACCATAGGTTGAAAGAAGTGCCTTGGTATATAACAAAATTAAAATGCTAAACTTATAGGTTGCAACTAAAGCATTGTGGGCTTGTTTTTGTTTTTGTAGAGATGGGGATCTCCTTGTGTTGCCTAGGCTGGTCTTAAACTCCTGGCCTCAAGCAACCCTCCTAGCAGGGCCCTCAAAGCATCAGGATTGAGATTACAGACAAGAGCTACCATGCCCAGCAAAAGCACTGTTTAGAGCTACGTTTATAGCTATTTTACAGCTATAAATGCCCATATTAATAAAAAGATCTCAAATAAGTAACCTCAATTTCCACTTTACAAATCTAGAAAAACAGAAAGGCAAATGAAATATAATGAATGCAAGCAGAAGGAAGGAAATGAAGATTAGAGTAGACATTAATTAAACAGAACTCTGAAAACAATCAAAACCAAAGGTTTTTTTTAAAGATTAACAAAATTGACAAATCTTTCATTAGACTAATACAAAAAGTGAGAGTCGAAGAAAAAAAATCACTCCAATATTAAAATCAGTAAAAAGAGAAGACATTACTTTACTACCTTATATAGAGAAATAAAATAGTGAAAGAATAGCAGAAGCAAACTCATGCTGAAAAAATAGATAACTTTGATGATAACAGTGCCACTCACAAAATCAGTCATGGGTAAACTGCCATTATCAACCGGCTCCTTAATCCAAGTGTTCTCATCTGCTATCTCTATAGGATCAACCATATCCACAGTGTTATTGTCTTTCTCCCTTTCAACATCCTGCAACAGTGCTAAGTCTTTCTCAGAAGCACTGGACTGATTTTGTGTAACAGACAAGGCAGTCACAACCAAATGTGTACCATAACTGCCACAGGTGTATTCCCGCAGCATCCATGGCTGGTGATGAGACATCCGTGGAAGGAATATTCTCTTTATCTTCCTCATCTTCACCTTGAGTCTCAAGAGTAAAAGGTATCTGAATCAGTGAGGTCCGATACTGAGTACCACCTTTACACATCTCAAGTCTCATAGGAGACCAATTTTTAATTGGCGAGCAGCCATCTATATAAGGACTTTTGATACACGGATTAGTAATCCCATTAGAATTTGTTCCAGATGAAGCATCAGGAGAATGAAGAGTAAACGTCCTTTGTTCTGAGAGTGGGGTCTTTCCTATCTGAAGTTCAACTGGTGAGAAAGTGGGTGAAGAAATAGGTGAAGGACTAGTTATGCGTCCCAAGCTGTATTTTTTTGCACTAGCCTGAATAGGGCTAGAAGAAAACTGCAAGGGGCTCCTACACTTTACAGGTGACAAATCTATTGAATAAAACATCTCAAGTGATGTTTGAACACCACTATGAGGACTTCTGGGAGAAGCTGAAGGTAAGGAGTCAGAGATGCTTCCGTTCCCATCTAAAAACAACTTTCTTCTGAGGGATGAAGAATTGAGGTTTCCAGGAGATTGATCTGCAAATTCGTCAGCTCTAAAATAGTCACCTAATATATTTTATAAATTAAAATCCACAGGAAGAGACAGCAATGTCTGACAAACAGCATTGCTTTTCTCAGAATAAATGGTCAGCTTTTATCCAATTGGAGAGTCACTATTTACATGAGTGCATTTACTGGAATGATATTGTGAAAGCTGTTTCCCTTCATGATCAGTCCAAGGAGAGGGTACGATGTCATCTTTAGTGAAAAACTCTTCAATGGCTTTTTGTCTTTTGTCTTCCACATCTTTATCTATTCGAGAATGACTTAAGTATAAAGCTTGATGATGCATATCTTCTGGGTCTATTTCTACAGGATTTATTACAGCTAGTTGACCAATAGACCATCTAAATTTCCCTGGAGTTGGTAATTTTGATGATTTAAAAACAGAAGGACTGGTGAGAGTTTGTTCACGGAGATTAGAATAATCACTAGGACTTTCAAAAGGATTTAAAACAGGGATCCTTCCTGGAGTTTCTGGTGTTATTTGCATTTTTGATTCCTTGACATCTCCCATAACACAGAGAGAAAACGGTGCATACAAAACAAAGCCACCAATACTGACTCCAGGGAGCTCCCGGGGGCCAAGCGCTAAATCTTTAAAAGTTCACTGGAGGCTGGCTGAGGTGACTCATGCCTGTAATCCCAGCACTTTGGGAGCCTGAGGTGGGAGAATTGCTTGAGCCCAGGAGTCTGAGATGAGTCTGGGCAATGGGGTGAAATTTGTCTCAATAAAAAATACACACAAAAATGATACGGGCTTGGTGGCACGCACCCGTAGTCCTAGTTACTCAGGAGGCTGGGGTGGAAGGATGGCTTGAGCCTGGGAAGGGGATGTGGCAGTGAACTGAGATCACATCACTGCAGTCCAGCCTGGGTGACAGAGCCAGGCCCTGTTTCAAACAAACAAGCACAAACACAAAAATCCAAAAAGGTTCGGAATACACATATTTAAAAAGGCAGATCATAACAATTGCTGATAAGGATATGTACCTTACCACCCACATTGCAGGTGGGAATTTTTAAAAGAGTGGCCACTTTAGAAAAAAATTAGTACTGGCTGGGCGCGGTGGCTCATGCCTGTAAATATCAGCACTTTGGGAGGCCAGGGCGGGCGGATCATGAGATCAGGAGATAGAGACCATCCTGGCCAACATGGTGAAACCCCATCTCTACTAAAACTACAAAAATTAGTTGGGCATGGTGGCACGTGCCTGTAATCCCGGCTACTAAGGAGGCTGAGGCAAGATAATGGCTTGAACCAGGGAGTCAGAGTTTGCAGTGAGCCGAGATCGCACCACTGCACTCCAGCCTGGGCAACAGAGCAAGACTCTATCACAAAACAAAACAAAACAAAACAAACAAAAAAAAAAACCACTATTACAACTATATTTCTATGTGAAGTCACCTTTCAGTGGCCTTATGCTTACATCACAGCTCCTGGAGGGCAGGAAAAAGAGAGGACTGACCTGATAAGTGTTTGATAATTGATTAATAGAAGCACAGGCTATTTTGGAAAACAGAGTTTGTTTTATGAAGCTACTTGGATGCACTCTATCATTTTTATGACCTCTCTGTATTTGGCACTACCTGACGGGTGTCATTGGCTGTATATGCCTGGATGCAAAATCTCATTTCTGATCGGTCTGCTGCACTGGAACAGGACTGGGCCTATCCCTTGCCCTGAGCAAGGATGTTCATCTTCATCCTTAAGGTAAAACCGAGAGCTGTTGAGGGAGACTGACATGAAGGCAAAAATAGAAGCAAGATTCTAAAACATGTGGTTGTTTCAATGAGTCCAGAATTTTAGTGAGATATCCTGGATGCTGAGGAGTCAAAGTCACACCATTCCATCTCATGCTGTGTCTTCCAGGGCAGGAGACATTGCCTTCAGTTCTGAGGGCTGAGCCCCAGCTGAAGGTTGGACCAACAGAGAGAGACACAGAGACCTACAAGGACAGGGCAGGGTCCACTGTGTGGTGGGCATAGCTGGGAGAGAGACCCACAGGGGCCTCAGGAGCCTGCTTCTGGATTGTGTGTCAGGACAGTGAGGAAGCGGGGACCCAAGACACGATGGAGATACCCATAGCCCTGGTTCTTAGGACCCAAAGAGAAGAAGGCAGAGCTGCCTCAAATCTTTTCACAATTCTGCTCAGAGAGCAAAGGACAGGATTCTTCATACAACTCTGCATTCCCATCTGATTTTTCTGACTCTTTTCTGGATTCTGTTCTATGAAACTGTGGTAAGTATAGGCAGATCATGAATCATGGACCCTAGGTCCCCAGAAAGACCCTGAGAGTCAGTGACAGGAAGCACACATCAAGGAATAAGAGATTCCCCAACATCAAGACTATTCACTCTGCATAACCTTACAAGATCGGCCCAACACACTCCATGTGTGCAGAAACATATGCCCAGTCTGTATGCGACAGGCCAAGGCAAGGAATGGAGGTGATCTACAATATTGTGAGAATGGTTATCATATTCACTGCATGAGAAATCATGGATGTGAGTTCCACTTTTAAGCCTTTGAAATGGAGTTAGTGATCCCGAAATTACACTGCACCCTTTATTAGAAAGGGCCCTCTATGTCCTGAATTCTGAGCAGTAGGTAAGAGGTCTCAGGGTCTTTCATGGGGGGTGGGGGACAATCAGAACCGTATCACTCAGGTGCATGCTGTAGGTGACAGCAGTCTGAGCCCAGCAGCAGTCAGCTTCAGACCTGCTGCACCCACACTCTGTCCATCAGCCACAGAGCAGCACATCATGCACCTGCTCCCCCCTCTTCCCTCACTGAAATTGTCATCCCTTGGCCCCTCCTTGTTACACGCCTGAAAAAAATGACCTTCTGGATTTTAAAACCAACTTTTCACTCACCCATTTCTCAGAAACAGGGCATATGAAAATTGATTAGGATTAACCCAGGGTGATGTGTCATTGATGCCTTTAAAAAATTCAATTTCTTTGTCAAAATGTCTACCTTACCATTCACTGCAAACATACTTTATAGGAAGACCTTGTAGTCAACCTATTTTAAAAAATGGAATGAACTGTTATCTTAAGCACATTGATTGTTTGAAAACACAAATGGGAATACAGAGAAATAAACTGGGAAAACATTATTCATTTATTTAATATTTCTTTTATTTCCCTTGTAATGTTTTGTTATTTTCAGGTTATAAGAGATTGATTTTTTCTCATTTTATGATTAAGCATTTTATATTGGTGTTATTCTAAATGATATTGCTTTTCTGTTATACTAGATGGTTCATTGCAAGTCTATAGAATGCAATTCCCTCTGCATGTTGGTGTAGCATCATTACAACCATATTGAAGCTCTTGGGGCAGAGGATTTGTGAGTCACTCCTGGACTGTGAGTGGGGTATGGATGGGATCAACTTGAATTCTGCCAACAGATCCCATGCAATGTTTTTGCTGTGGTGGTGTTGGTGGTTTTGTTTTTGTTTTTGTTTGATTGGTTTCTTGTGTTTGTTTTAATCTCTGGCCAAGAAATTTTCACCTGGGCAAGGTGAATGAAGCAAGGACGTAAGAACAACGCATCCACCTAAAGGTTAAACTTAAGAAAAAAGATAAACATGGTCAGATCTATTCTTCTGATGAAAATCAGGGGCTCACAATAAAAGTCACCCCTGAGCTCCACTTGCCAGAGCCCTGAAATGGGGCCTTTCTCTAGGGATGGTGGCCCAGTAGGGAGGCCCATGTGGAATCGTGGCCCAGGAGAAAGCTTGATCTGCTGCGAACTGGGCACACTTGCCTGACTTTGCTCAGCAGGGTAACTGAGCAAAGTCCAGATAGAGGAAGGGAGGTTTTGTTTGTTTGCTTTTGTTGTTGCTGTTGTTCTGAGACGGAGTCTCGCTCTGTTGCCCAGGCTGGAGTGCTGTGGCTCAGTCTCGACTCACTGCAAGCTCCACCTCCCGGGTTCACGCCATTCTCCTGCCTCAGCCTCCTGAGTAGTTGGGACTACAGGCGCCCACCACCACGCCCAGTTAATTTTTTTGTATTTTTAGTAGAGACGGGGTTTCACTNGGGAATAATGGAGCTGTGGTCCCCACGCAGCCGCCCCTGAAATGGGGCCTCTCTCTAGGGATGGTGGCCCAGTAGGGAGGCCCACGTGGAATCGTGGCCCAGGAGAAAGCTTGATCTGCTGCGAACTGGGCACACAATGCCTGAGCTGAGGGCAGAGGGGCTCTCTCCACAGGGACAGCTCAGAGGAGGAGGCGCTTGCTGGGGATGCTTAGTGTGACCAGGAGTTCACCGAGAGTGAAACAGATCTTCACACAAGGGAAAACAGGCCACGGGGATGCTCAGCCCCTTCCAGGGCAAGGCACTGAGACTGGCACTGGAGCGGCAGCTGCAGGTGTAGAGGCGGGTGTGTGTCCCAGGCCTCCTGCAGGGAGGATGTGCAGGGCCCTCAGGTGATTCTCCTCCATCTGCTAGGGAGATGCTGTGCCTATTGTCAGTTCTATGAGAGACTCAGCTCTGGGGAAGTTCCAGGACAAGTTCTAGAACTTGGGACAGGAGACCTTGCAAGGGACGTTCCTGGCCATCTGGAGGAAGATGACAGCAGAGGAATTAGGGAGGGAGTGGAGTGGTACATGTCTCAGAGGTGGGGGACAGGGACAGGGACAACTGAACCGCAGGCTGTGGCAGAGGAGGAGATGGTCCAGAGTGTGTGGTAGGTGGAGGGTGTCTCTGAGAAAGGCTGTGAGGCTACCGCTGACAGGGGTGAGGCAGGTGAAGAGCATATCTGAGGGGCTGCAGTGGGTCTGGTTGTACTTTTATCACATTGTGGTCATGATACAACAGTGTGGGAACATGTTAGCATAATTTAGAGACAATCAGGGCCACAGGCTTGCTTTTGTCTTCTAAAAGTGTAATGCAGGTGTCACTCACCAGACAGAGGACTTGGAATAAGTCATTCATTCATTCTTTAAACATTTATTTAAGGAAAGCCTGACATTTCAGACACTGGGGATGTAACAGAGGTTTGGGGACAAGGCTCACGCCACTGGAACAGGAGGAGCTGGGCACAGAATGGGAATGGAGATGATCCCAGAGCATACTCCAGGATTGAAAACTTTCTAATGTCCCCTAGAAGAATTGACTCTAATTTAGAGTAAGGGTTATTCAAAGATCTTTCCCTCCCCAGCATGCAGTTCTGGCTGAAGGGGCATCTCAGTGACTGCAGGGCCTATGGGTGGCAAAAGCTCCAAGATACCTCGGCTCTGACTTCACATGGGGGCCAGGTGGAAGAGCAGGCAGTGGGGAGAAGGGCACAGCCCCTGTCCCAATTGAGGATACAGCAGCAGTGCTAGTGATGGTAGCCATGGGGGTGTCCCAGTCAGACGTCCCTCCAGAAGAACCTGCAGGAGGAGCAGAGGTGACTGATGCCCTCCTTCCCATGGGCTGGATCCAGGCAATGAGGAGCCAAGGGGTGGCCACAGCCAGGTCTTCCCGCAGGAAGCAGGGATCCTCTAATGAGGACCCCCATGTAAAGATCTGCTCAGTCTGCTGAGGCTGTTTCTGACCTTCCTGTGGTCTGGGGCTCTTCACACGCCCCCTTCCTCCCCATCTGCTTGCACAGGGGTCAGAGCTATGAAGCATCCTTCCTATGCCAGTTCCTTCCCCATGTGTCTTTCACCAGTATCCTTTGCCTCTCCTAAAATAATTTCTGTGTGTAATCCTCTCTTGTCATCTGCTTCTCATTGGCTCCACACTAAGAAGAAAAAGTAGAGAAGAAAGAAAAAGAAAGAGAGAGAGAGAAAAGAAAAAGAAGAAAAGAGGAAGGAAGGAAGGAAGAAGGAAGGAAGGAAGGAAGGAAGGAAGGAAGGAAGGAAGGAAGGAAGG
>NW_016809208.1:0-836 GCF_001698545.2 Rhinopithecus bieti | reverse complement strand
TTTCTCACTGGCTCCACGCTAAGAAGAAAAGCAGGAGGGAGGGAGGGAGGGAGGGAAGGAAGGAAGGAAACAAGAGAGAGAGAGAGAGAGAAAGAGAAAGAAAGAAAGAAAGAGAAAAGAGAAAGGAAAGAAAGAAAAGAAAGAAAGAAAGAAAGAAAGAAAGAAAGAAAGAAAGAAAGAAAGAAAGAAAGAAAAAGAGAGAGACAGAAAGAAAAGAAAAAGAAAAGAAAGAAGGAAGGAAGGAAAGGAAGAGAAGGAAAGGAAGGAAAGGAGGAGAGGAAGGAAGGAAAGTAAGTTGGGGGATGGGGGAGAGCTTCAGGAAGAATAGTTAATGGACTTCATACCTAGGTGATGGGTTGATCTGTGCAGCAAACCACCAAGGCATGTGTTTATCTATTTAACAAACCTGCACATCCTGCACATGGACCCCTGAACTTAAAATACAAATTGGAGGAAAAAAATGAATAAATCTTGTCGGGGTTAGTGGCTCACACCTGTAATCCCAGCACTTTGGGAGGCCAAGGAGGGAGGATGGCTTGAGACCAGGAGTTCAAGACCAGCCTGGGCAACATAGCAAGACCCTGTATGTACAAGAAATTTAAAAAATTGGCCAGGTGTGATGTTACACACCTGTAGTCCAGCTACTTGGGAGGCTGAGGCAGGAGGATGGCTTCAGCCCAGGAGGTTGAGGGTGCAGTGAGCCATGCTTGCACCACTGCACTCCAGCTGAATAACACAGCAAACCCTGTCTGAAAAAAAAAAAGAGAAAAGAAAGAAAGAAAGGAAAGAAAGAAAGAAAGAGAAAGAAAGAAAGACACCTTTCTCAATTTATAAGT
>NW_016809207.1:8302-11735 GCF_001698545.2 Rhinopithecus bieti | reverse complement strand
GAATTGAACAATGAGAACACCTGGACACAAGCTGGGGAACATCACACACTGGGGCCTGTTGTGGGGCTGGGCGAGGAATAGCATTAGGAGATATAACTAATGTAAATGACGAGTTAATGGGTGCAGCACACCAACATGGTACATGTATACATATGTAACAAACCTGCACGTTGTGCACATGTACTCTAGAACTTAAAGTATAATAATAAAAATACATATATCTATTGAAGGTCCCAGAAGTTTTACTTTAACGTGTTGATTTTTGGCCCATGAAAGGCATATGATTTGGTGGAAAATATAACCCCAAAGGTTATTATGTATTGCTCTGTAAGATATTAAGAAGTTTTATATATAACCCAAATATCTTAACATTTTAAAATTAAATGTTCTATAAATACCTACCTCCTCAAATATTGTTTGAACTATTCTTAATATCTAATTGTTTCTCCACCTAATTAATGAGTTGAACAAAATCCTTACCATATATTCATATTATATTTACATCGGTGTCCTAATTACATCTTTTGAAATTATACTTTAGCAATAAGAATAAAAGTCATAATCAAAATGTTAGCACTTAGCATGGGAATGATTCTATCAGGGTTTAGTCAAGAAAAAATAGTTACTCTAGATAGTCCAAATTAAAAAGATTTAATGCAGATGTCGAGAAGCCTACACAACCATTGGAAAACTGGAGGAAGCTGAGGTCAACGAAGCCATGGTAGACAACCTCAGCCTCGGCTCCCAGCTGAACAGTTCCCTGTTCATTGTCCATTGTCCTTGAACTTCTAGACATTTCTCTTCAGCCAACACAGTCTGCAGTGATGAAGAGCATTGTTTTCTGATGGAGCCTCTTAGAATCTCACAGCTGTCCACATTTCTGCCTATAACCACCTCTAGCCTGTCGTTCATTTCAGCCTTCCAAATCTTCAGCAAGGGAAGGGACTTCTTGGTCAATCAACCTGTAAACATATGGGGAAGGGAATTCTACAAATATAGCTCCCAACTTCTCTGAAAGAAAGAGGAACCCTTAGAAGGGAGTGTTGGTGATGCCAAATTGGCAATAAATAACCCATGACTGCAGCTCAGCTTGGCATCTAACTCTGTAGGGCACTCACTTACTTCAGGAAGGGAGCATTTACTTAGTACGGCAGATTAAAGGATCACTTGGTTCAAAAGGACTCAGACAAAAGTGGGCTAAGTGATTTTTAAACAGGTATGACCAAGCTGAGGAATACCAAAGACTTATTATTTTTCAATCAGAGAACACAGCATGGAAGAGCAGGAAGAGTACCAGACTGGAAGCCAGGGAAGCCTATCCTGAACTTGCTAGCTGAGGAAGCCCTCAGGGCAGTCACTTCACCTCTCTGTAATTCAAATTTTCTCTTCTATGAAACAAGGAAAATAATATCTGTCATGCCTCAGAGAATCACCACAAGGTTAACATATATGGAAATATTTTAAAGTGTACAAGCACCATCAATAGTAAGGTCCCCATGTGAACATGAAGACCTAAGGTGTACTTGGCTTAATCCGAAGAAGCTTCCGACACAAGGCTGGATTAGGAAAGATGAAAATGAAGAAATAAAAGTTGGACTGGGGCCAGGCGCATTGGCTCACGCCAGTAATCCCAGCACTTTGGGAGGCCAAGGCGGGCAGACCATGAGGTCAAGATATTGAGACCATCCTGGCCAACAAGATGAAACTCAGTCTCTACTAAAAATACAAAAATGAGTTGAGCATGGTGGTGTGTGCCTGTAATCCCAGTTACTCAGGAGGCAGAGGTAGGAGAATCACTTGAACCCAGGAGGCAGAGGTTGCAATGAGCCGAGATCACACCACTGCACTCCAGCCTGGGTGACAAGAGTGAAACTCCGACTCAAAACACACACACACACACACACACAAACACACACACACACAAAGAAAGTTGGACTGGCAGCCTTACAGAGTTCACACGTTTGTAACATTCTTCAGATGTGGTCTGCACAAACTGGAGTCCAATTTTATAAAGAAAAATCATGTTTTGAATGTAGCCAAAGAAATTCCTAATTAAAATGGTATGATCCTTAAAAGGTTTTTTGGGGGTTATGGAGGGAGGATCAGGAGGATCAAAATAGAATGCATATATTTGAAAATAAATATAATATTTGGCCAAAGATGGCCGGGCGTGATGGCTCACGCCTGTAATCCCAGCACTTTGGGAAGCCAAGGCCGGTGGATCACGAGGTCAGGAGATCGAGACCATCCTGGCTGACATGGTGAAACCCCGTCTCTAATTAAAAAAAATACAAAAAATTAGCTCGGCGCGGTGGCAGGCGCCTGCAGTCCCAGCTACTCCGGAGGCTGAGGCAGGAGAATGGCGTGAACCCGGGAGATGGAGCTTGCAGTGAGCCAAGATCGCAATACTGCACTCCAGCCTGGGCGACAGAGTGAGACTCCCTCTCAAAAAAAAAAAAAAAAAATGTGGCCAAAGAAAAATAAAAGTTCGACCTAATCAATTTGCAGAAATGCCTAGAAAATCAACCATCTTCTAAACATATCAATGATTTTAGAGGATAAAGTATGAGGAAGGGAGGGAGTTGTCCGTCAGAAAAAAATATATAATTTTACATTTTATTTCTATTAAAAGAGAGCAGGGGTTAAAACCACCATGAGAATTAGATCATTAAACCATCAACAGTAGACTAATATTCCCCCCAAATTCCTGTATTGAAATTCTAATTCCCAATATGATGGTATTAGGAAATGGGGTCTTTCATAAGTGATTAGTGATTCATGAATCAGTGAATGAGATTAGTGCTCTTATTAAAGAGATGCAAGAGATAATCATTGCAAGAGAAATCCATTGTAAGAGAAGACACAGTGAGAAGACAGTCATTGTCTGTGAACCAGAAAACTGAGCCTCACCAGATAATGATGCTGATAGTGACTTAATGTCAACTTTCTGAGCCTCTAGTACTGTAAGAAATAAATTTATGTTCTTTATAAACTACCCTGCTTATGGTATTTTTGTAACAGTGCAAATGGACTAAGATACCATCCCTAAGTAGGGCAGTCATCCTGAAGTAGTTACAACCCAACAAAAACAATGGGAAGACTTAATTGAAAAATTTCATTCCTGAGATGTAATAAAGCAGGTGAATTTAGTAATGGGAAATGATTCTGCAAGGGACTTTCAGCATTATCACCCTCCAGAAACATGTCAGAAAAATCTAGAACATTATTCTCTGGGTGGGACAGATTTGGGAGAATGCATGCTACCTTATCAGCTCGCTGTTCCTCCCTGGGAGACTGATGCTTCCCAATGCACAACTCAATTCAAAGCAACAATGTACTCCGAAATTTCATCTTTCTTCCTTCCTTCCTTTCTTCCCTTCCTCCCTCCCTCCCTTCCTTCTTTCCTTCCTTCCTTTCTTTCTCTCTCTCTCGC
>NW_016809207.1:0-8162 GCF_001698545.2 Rhinopithecus bieti | reverse complement strand
CCTTCCTTCCTTCCTTCCTTCCTTCCTTCCTTCCTTCCTTCCTTCCTTCCTTCCTTCCTTCCTTCCTTCCTTCCATTTTTCTTCTTCCTGAGACAGGGTCTTACCCTGTTGCCCAGGCTGGAGTGCAATGGTATGTTTACAGCTTACTACAGCCTTGAAATCCTGGCCTCAAACTATCCTCCCACCTCTGCCTCCTGAGTAGCTGCGTCCACAGGCATCCACCACCATGCCTGGTTAATTTTTTGAAGTTTTTATAGAGACAGGGTCTCACTCTCTTGCCCAGGTTGGTCTTGAACTCTTGGCCTCAAGTAATCTTCCCATCTTAGCTTCCCAAAGTGTTGGGATTGTAGGTATGAGCCACCATGCTCAACCCAGAAAGTATTTTTATGTAAAAATAAATTATGCAATGGCACTTTATGAACTTCAAAGAAAAAATACTTTCTTTGTGTTGTTCTCATTGTATCTGAGGATAAAAATGATGATTAAATTTCTAAATAAAACATATTCTGTTAATTTACAACTTTTCTCAAAATGGAAGAGTTTAAATTGTGATTAAAAGTAGTAGGTAGAGTGCATAGCAGCATCACTTACAATAGTCAATAGTCAAGATTAGAAACTACCCAAGTGTTCATCTACAGGTGAATGGAAAAATAATTTTTATATATATACAGTGGAATATTATTTAGCCTTAAATGGGAATGAGACTCTGACACAATGCTACAATGTGGATACATCTTGCAGACATGCTAAGTGAAATAAGCAAGCCACAAAAAAACAAATACTATAAGTAATAAAATTCATAGAAATGGAAAGTAGAATTATGTTTGCCAGGAGCTGAGGAGAGGGGAAAATGAGGAGTTGTTTAATGGAGATAGAGTTTCAGTTGTGACAGATGGAAAAGTTTTGGACATTGATTACACAGCAATGTAAATTCACTTAACACGATTGAACTGCACACTTAAAAATGGTTAAGATGGTAAATTTTATGTTATGTGTATTTTACAACTATTTAAAAAATTAGTTGAAAAATAGTAGACCAAAATTTATTTCTAACGGTGGCTTCCCACCACCATTTTGGGGGAAATTCTGTTGTGAAATTTTAGGTGATTTACTTTCTCAAATTTTACTGAATCATGAGTTTGTTTTCCCAAGGAGAAATTACTAAAACAAGAGCATGTGAAAACATGTAACACTTAAGTCAGTTCCAGGGGAGGTATTGCAAAGTATGTCCATAAGACCTTTGACTTTGATGAGATGTATAAAAGCTATGTGGCCTTTTCTTCCTTCTCACTCCATCCCATCTCCCAGGGCCAGCCTGTTCCTCAAAAGAGTGAAAAACATAGGAAAATTACTGCCAGTCATCCAACCAGACTATCTAAATGATGTAAAGTAATTATTAAATTTTACTCAGCCAATACACTGTTTGAGCGTGGATTATAAACCACTGTTTACTCTCACAGTGTCTGGCAAAAAATAGGCGTTCTCATTTTGTTTTCAGTAGACAGATGGTATTTGCCCTTCTAGAGCTCAAGAAGGAGAGTGATCAAGCAAATAGGCTTAAGCACATTTTGAGAAAAGCAACATGGCGCACAGCCCTGGGGCAAGACTATGTTGGGCTCAGGATTTGAGTCTGCCATTTACTAGCTGTGTAATCTTGAGCAGTTCACTTAAATACCCTGATCTTCATTTTTTTCCATTGTAAAATGATGACATTAATAAACAATGTCTGTAACAAGAAATGTAAAGGTCAAATGTAAAGAAATGTAAAATCCTAAGTCCTGCTTGGCTTCTACCACTGGCCTAGTCATGTGTGCCAGCTAAACATTCCCTGAGCTGCAATTAATGTGACTGATGGTTTTATCCCTGGTTTCCCAGGGTGAAATCTAGACACAGGGATCCTGAAAAATGCCTCTGTGGAAAGATGGATCGAAAGCAGGTCTTCTAAGGGAAAATGTTTCTCTCTCAGCCTATAGTTTGACAAAGTGATATCAAGATGAAACCCTGAAGGCCTAGGATTTTTCATGGATTTAACTATTCTATTTAAGACCTTAAAAAAAGTGGCTAATAAAGATATTTTAGAAATTGCTTTAGTATGGTTTTATTAAGTTAACATTTATTTAATTAACTACATAAAATCTGTATAAAAAAGAGGCGAAAGGTTATTCTTCCTCTCAGCCAGACAGTTGCTGATAAGGTAGTTTTGACAGGAATCTCCCTGTCTCAGCAACCATAAATATGGTTGGAATGTGGTATTTGCTCTTCCTGGAAACAATGTTTCCCATTTACAGAGTTTATATTCAATATGGTGTTAATACATAGACCTCATCCAACTATTTCTCTGTGGAATCTGAGCTCCTACTCAAGTCAATATCCTGTAACACAAAAACCCTCCTATATTAGTTTCCTGAGGCCACCGTAACCAAGTACCACAAACTGGGTGGCTTAAACAACAGGAATGTATTCTCTCACTGTTGTGAAGGTCAGAAGTCCAAAATCAAGGTGTGTTAGCAGGGACACTCTTCCTTGGAAAGCTGCAACCCTTCCTTGCCTCTTTCAGCTTCTGGTGGGTCTTTGCATTTCTTGGTCTGTGGCAGCATGACTACAATCTCTGCTAGGGTTTACAAATGGTCTTATCCCCAGTGTCTCTGTGTTTTCCCCTCTTCTCATACAGACACAAGTCATTAGATTTTTGTATGCACCATAAATCCAGGGTGGTTTTATCCCGGAATCCTTTTTGTATCCCAAATATATCTACAAAGATTCTATTTTCAAATAAGGTCACATTCTGATGTTCCAGGTTGGAATGGTCTGAATGTTTGTATACCCCAAAATTCATATGTTCAAACTTTTTTTTTTTTTTTGGCAGAGTCTTGCTCTGTTACCCAGAATGGAGCACAGTGGCACCATCTCGGCTCACTGCAACCTCTGCCTCCCGGGTTCAAGTGGTTCTCCTGCCTCAGCCTCCTTGGTAGCTGGGATTACAGGCACATGCCACCACGCCCAGTTAATTTTTGTGTTTTTAGTAGAAAAGGGTTTCACCATGTTGGCCAGGTTGGTCTGAAAATCTTGACCTCAGGTGATCCTCCCACCTCAGCACAACCAGAGTGCTGGGATTACAGGCATAAGCCACCATGCCCAGCCCATATATTCAAACTTGATTCCCAGTATGAGAGTATTAAGAGATGTGGCTTTTTGGGCAGAGGGGGTGATTAAACCATGAGGACAGATTCCTCATGAATTGGATTAATGCCCTATAAAGAGGCTTCAGGGACCTTGGTCAACCTTTCTTCCATGTGAAGGCACAGCAAGAAGGCACCATCAATGAAGCAGTGAGTAGACCCCTGCCAAACACTGAATAGGAAGTCATCTTGATCTTGCAGTCTCCAGAAACTATGAGCAACAAATTTTCTTTTGTTTATAAATTACTTAGTCTATGGTATTTTTGTTATAGCCCCTCAAATGAACTAAGATACAGATGTACAGAAATTTAGGGAAAAATTATTCAACGCACTATACCTCTTTTCTTTTTTACTGACTCCTATTTGATTAATGATTCCTATGGTTTGTTTAGTGACAACAACATCTATGGTCAATATGTGAGATTCTCAGAAAAGGAAATGTAGCCATCAGCAGCCAGCAGAAAGTGGGGGGGAGGGCAACAGAAATCCTACCTCATTCCCCAAGTTAGAGAAAAAAAATCAATACATGGAGATATGAAATAATGCTTTGTGGGTCTGTTTTCCTGTAGCTTCTGAACATGTCAATCTTTTATGCTCAGCTTTCTTCATATCTTATTTTAGTATAAAAATGAATGTTTTATTGCCTTCAATTTAACATTATTATTTTTTACATCAATTGTTCTTTGTGTGTATGTATGTGTCGGATTTAGTTTTCTGGAGTGTGAATGCGTGTGGCGTGTGTGTATGTGTGTGACCTAAATAAGTTTATGTCCTGAAAAGAAAGCAACATCAACATTTAAAGAGTAGGTTAACAGAACTCACTTTATTAAATGCCTGCTATGTGTCCAGGCCTTGAGCTGAGGAATAAGAACAATGATGAGTAAAGACCATCCCTGTTCTCAACGTGTTTGTAGACTGCAAAGGAGCCTGCAACCTTGCAGCAAAAATAAAGTAAATAAACACAAACCATGGAGCATGTTGCACTCAACAGAGGTTCATTCTCACCCGTTGTGAGGATGCTGGGAATAATTGGAACTTTGTTGAAGAAAACAAGGAGGTCATTTCTGTTTTGTCTGTGCATCACGGTGACTGTCTAGCACCATGGAGAAAGGGACCCCCTCTCAGAGCACAAACTCTGACCACAGAGGGCTTTTGTCTGTCCTTTGTTTTACTCTAAACTTTTCTCAAAATAACCATGGATGAAGCTGGAAACCATCATTCTTAGCTAACTAACACAGGAACAGAAAACCAAACTCACTCATAAGTGGGAGCTGAACAATGAGAACACATGGACACAGGGAGAGAAACATCACACATCAGGGCCTGTCAGGGTGGGGGGCAAGGGGAGGGATAGCATTAGGAGAAATACCTAATGTAGATGAACGGGTTGATGGGTGCAGCAAACCACTATGGCACATGTATACCTATGTAACAAACCTGCACATTCTGCACATGCATCCCAGAACATAAAGCATAATAAAATAAATAAATAAATAACCCTTTGTGAATCTGTACTTCTGGAGGAAAGCCCACACAACTCTGGGAGATTAGCATGCATCACAAGTAAGATTCTAAAAATAATTTTAAAAGTACTATTTCTGCTTCTGTTACCTTGTCATTAAACAAGGTTTCTGTCTTCCTTGACCCCTCAAGGTCAGTGCTTTAGCTGCATGTAAATGCCTTCTTGCATTGGATTCTTCCCATAAACTGCACTGCTTATTTCTCTTACGGATTGGGCCTTCTATGACCTTAGAATAGAAAGCTACTTTCTCTCTTAACAAGGTGTGGCTTTTCCAATGTCCCCTCTTGCTTTGCCAAGTTGAATTCCAAAGTTGTGTCAAATCTCAGCTAAATCAGTGCATTTGCCTTTCCTGCCTATGGCATTAATTGCACTTTACCCCTGCTATTATTTTCCATTTAACTTCTTAGTTAATTCCTTAATGTATTTTGGGATACCATTTGGGTATGGAGATATTATAGAAATGATGTTGGAATGAACTTTAGCACTCCAGGTCAGAGTTACTTGGCTACTTTTAAGCATTTGTTTTTGCATCTTCTTTTTTGGTCCCTGGGAGCCTTGGACAATAAGCTGTTATCCACTTTATATTTCTGAATTATACTTACATGAATCTGGTGCCAGAGAANAAAAAAAAAAAAAAAAAAAAAAAAGAAAAGAGAGAAATGGAATATGTGCATTATCAAAAACCAAACTAGAATCAGCCATGAAGTTGTGAATATAAGAGAGGGGATTCTCCATCTTATTTTGATTTTCTTTTTAACTTAAGAGACAATTTTACTAAGGAAGCAAAAATCCCCATCTGCTTGGCCCATCACACTCAGTAGAATATAGACAGACAAGGCACATGACAATGGCATAGATCCTCTTGGGTTTATGCCTGTCAAAAGGGGAGAAATTGTTCTTTTAGGATCCAGACTTTGAAGGCAAATAAACCAAAATTTCAGTCCCAACCCCACATCCTCCTCATTGTGTGGTCTTTAGTAAGCTTCTGAAAGTGTTTAAGCTTTGGCTTTGTCAGTTAGAAAGCGGAAATAATCATTTAAGCCATAAGTACCAAGTCCTGGCTAGGTCAGTTGGCATGCTAACAAAAGAATACCTGAAGGGGGTTTTATCAAGAGTTCATTCAGGGTATGGACAAAGTTAAGGAACCCACTAGGAGTAGGGAGGCACCCAGGGACTAGTGGTAGTGAAGGCTATTCCCATCATCAGGCCTGTGGTGATGAGGGAAGTGAGAGCTCTTATCAGAGCATTGGGGAACTTGCACATGGGAGAGACCACCCAGCAAGAGCTGCTTCAGTGAGGAATACTGCCACCACCACTGCCACATCACTGTCTGGCCAGGTGGGGGTGGAATAAACCCCACTAAGGCTCTTTCCTCTTGCTTTCCAATCCCACAGCAGTGTGCTTCATTGGCTGCCCTTGACATAAAGTCAGAAGACAAAGGAAGAGAGTGGCTAAGGAAGTGAGCTTCCTTTGCACAAAATTAGGTTAGAAAAGGATCAAGAGTGGATGTGGAGGAGGAAACGGAAAATTTTCAGCATCTCTCTGTCTTAGATGGCTGTTGTTTGCCCAGTATCTCTTCTTTTGAGTAAACACTCACTCCATGAAACTTGAATAAGGCGGAAATAACATGTTACCCTCCTCCAATGACCAAGACCAGAGAATTTCATCTCCCTACCCACTAGCCAATCAATCAAATTCAACTTTGAGATTTAATACAGGGTCTCTGGAAAATAGATAATCTCTTTTTCATTTGGATTATGAGCCATAAGGATGTAGACTTGGGCCAAACAAGTCACCTTTCCAACTATATAGAAAGAACTGACCTGACAGCAAAGACAATGTAGAAAGAGCACAGAAGAGTCCAGGAATAGGGAGAAAGAGGGAGGCCCATGGTGACTTTGTTTGAAGCCATTTGTTTAATTATATCTGAAGGCAGTTATGCTTTTTAACATTTCAGTAATATGATTCTTTAATATCCTATATTGGAAGAGTCGCAAAGGTTAATAAGGAAATATGAAGCACTCAGCAACAGCAAAAGTCTCTATCATACCAGAAATGGAGGTCAAAGGGAGGCTATGGCACTACGGAATTCTCTGAGTTGAAGCCTCAGTAGGACCTGAAATCATGGAGCAGGAACTGCTGCTGAAGCTGCCAGGCTGGAACCATGGCAAAGATTGCACAACAAGAACCGAAACCAGAGAAGAAATACGACCTCAAGTACAGAGAGTGAGAAGAAATAGTCTGGCTTCTCCTTGCCTTCCACCCTTTGGATGCCCGCTCCTCTGCCTTCACTTAGCTAAACCTAACTGTGAACCAACATTCAGAGCTGAGCAGGAAATGGGGCAGGATATGGCTTTCAGAGCAAACAAGTAAAACACATGGTCAGGACATAGGACACACTCGTTCTTTTTTCCTCTTTCCTTCCGAAATGCATTACAAACTTTAGGAAGGATACAAAATTTTTTTTTTTTTTTTTTTTTTTTTTTTTTTTTTTTTTTTTTTTTTTTTTTTTTTGCCAAATCTCAGAGAACGGAGGTCAGGTTATTTCCTCCTTAGAGACTTGAGTGGGCTACAATATAAGACAAGGCAATTTGGTCTGATACTCAAGTTCCTTTAGACTATTGTCATAATTTGTGAGCATGGAATAACATGACAGAAAAATGTAAAGGTAAATTGAAATCCAGTCACTTTAGACTACTTGCTCTTTTTTATTACAGCATATTTTTCTGCACTTGCTAATAATATTCCTTCTGCCAGGCTTAACGTCTTCTTCCCTATTTTCTTTACTGAGATTTTACCTTCACAATTATTCCTTCAAGAAACATACTGGCTTGCCCAAACTTCATTGTTCATTCTTAAATTCTTATATCATTTTCATGGCACTTAACAAATTAGATCTTGTGTTTTAGATATTGAAATTTCTATCATATGTTTTGATAATAGATGGTGATTTCTGCAAAGGCAAAGAGTACTTTCCTCAACTTTGTATCTTTTGGAGTGGATTTAAATGATCTCTTATACCTACTAGCTGTTTGATAAATGTTTGTTGTAGCAGATGACCACCTGAAACAGTAATGCTGAACCTTAGGTTCTAGTATTTTCTATGTCACATTAGTGTGACTTGCAGAATGGCTCAGCCTAGCTTTCCCTATGCACAATAAGTTCAGACTAGATGAGTTCCAAGGTCCCTCCTGGCCCTTTCAGTTTCCTAATTTCACGTACAAGTTGGGAGACAAAATTTGTAAGCAGCAATTTTATAGTTCTATTATGGAATTTCTACTTGGGGAAAGCTAACATTTCATGATTTCATTCTTGCTGGATTGTTTCTCAAGATTTTCCATGGGGATGAAATTTATCCGTGACCTTGAGAAAGACATGCAAATGCTTCATGATCCTCACTCCGCTTTCTTGTCCCTAATGCTTTTCTCTGATGATTACTCATTTCACACCCCAAAAGCAAT
>NW_016809206.1:0-783 GCF_001698545.2 Rhinopithecus bieti | reverse complement strand
GTTTTGGTATTAGGGTAATTCTTGTAGAATGAGTTAGAAAGAATTCCTGTCTTTGTAATGTTTTGGAATACCTTAAGAAGAATTTGTGTTAATTCTTCTTTATAAGTTTGGTGGAATTCATGTATCAATCCATTTACTTACTCCTGTTCTTTTCTTGTTGGGAGATTTTTATTATTGATTCAATCTTATTTCTCATTGTTGATCTGAACAGTTTCCTGTTTCCCTTTCTGATTCAATCATGGTAGCTTATATGTGCTCAGTGATTTATTAATTTCTGTTAGGTTTTCCAATTTGTTGGCATATTGCTGTTCATGATCAGTAATGATTCTTTGTATTTCTGTGGCATCAATTTAATGATCTCTTTTTATCTCTGATTTTATTTATATGGGACTGTTTTTCTTAGTCTAGCTAAGGATTTATCTATTTTGTTTAGATTTTCAAACAACCACCATTTTGTTTTTATGATCCTTTGTATTTTTTTTTAAGTCTGTATTTTAATTCTACTCTGATGTTTATTATTTCTTCTCTTATACTCATTTTGAGTTTGGTTTGTTATTAATTTTGTGGGTCCTTTAAGCACATCAGTAGGTTTTTAATTTAAAATATTTCTATTTTTATGTAAGTGTTAAGTCCTGTATACTTCCCTCTTAGCAATGCTTTTGCTGTATTTTACAGGTTTTAGTATGTTGTGCTTCCATTTTCATTTGTTTTTTCAAAGTTTTGTATTTCCTTCTTAATTTTTCATTAACTCAGTGAACATTCAGGAGTTTCCTGTTTAAGTTC
>NW_016809205.1:0-1176 GCF_001698545.2 Rhinopithecus bieti | reverse complement strand
CTTAACAGTTTGCAAGGCACTTTTGATACATCACATTTAAAGGAAGGCAGCAATGAGTTCAGTACATTCACGGAGATTAGAAAACAGTAGTTTTTGAAGATTGCATTCGTTCATGTAAGTCCAAAAGTTTGAACTATTTCCTACCCCTACTATAGGTTTAAGCCTATTCATTGTTATTCATTGTGATTTGGTATTTAAATAAATCATGAAGGTACAGCACACCCCATGAAAGCACTGAGGTGCCGTAAGGCTGCAACGCCAGAGGCGGCAGGTTGTAATTTAGTTCAATCATGCATTTGTTATGAGAACTCTGACAAGCTTCAGTTCTAAACTAAGCTTGGAAACACAAAGAAACTCTGTGAAAAATACTACACATCCACACGGACACACACACACACACACCATCACTCCTCTCTTTTCAGCCTGGCATAGAAGATGTAAGTGTACCAACAAATGATCTCCAACGAGCCGATGAAACAGAAAATTCAAACAAATGCCTGGGTAGGAGTTGTAACTTCGGCAAACTGCCTCTCAGATCTGCCTCGTAAACCCATACTTATTTTTCACAACTAACTCACATAGCACCTCCTCGGTGACACCTTTCCTTTTCTGCCCACCAGATATACCTGCTGACCCAGTGTATCCTCTCGCCCAGAACGCAGGGCATCTTTTACAGGGGGCTCTATCTACAGGGGGCTCTATGCTTTGACAGGAACTGAGGACCTACAGGCAGTTTTTCAATTCATGTTTGTGGTTCTCATTACAATTTCCTGCCTCAGGCACCCAGCAGGTGGTAATAAATGCTGATTGAACACTAAAACCTTGGAATGCTACATAATTATTCTAAAGGATAGTCGTTTTTAAAAACATTTCGGAAGTTCTTTTGAAACTGACTTTTTAAGATTATGAAAATATCTCAGTGGTAAGTCTTTGGTTTTCCAAGTTCGATCTTATTTGATGTTAGAAACTGTCCAAGCTGAGCGTGTATCTCTGTGCCTTTTGTTCTCTCTCCCCTAATGCCAAGGAAGGGTTTCTTCTATTTACTAGGCCAAATGTTCCACAAACGAATGTGTTAATGAATGAACAAATTAATAAATGACATGAATGGGAGATCAAACTGCATAAAAGCATATTTATTCAAAAATGAGAGGTGACGACTGCTAACATGTCATAACT
>NW_016809204.1:0-1354 GCF_001698545.2 Rhinopithecus bieti | reverse complement strand
CAGCCTAGCACAGTTCCTGGCATACAGTATACCCTTAATAAACTCATTATTATTATTAATGGTACCCAGTAACCTAGGAACTGTCTAAGAAAGCAACTAACAGCTTCCAATGAAGAAGACAACTGTGGCAAGAAAGATTTTTTTTTTTTTTTTTTTTTTTTTTTGGGACTCAAAAGCAATTTCCTTGCAGCAAGAACTGTAAAACACTGAAATAAATTATGGGAGGCCACACATTATTTTGGAAATTCAAAATAAGTGTCACTACCTAAGGGCAAAGATATGACCCAGGTTGTATTTTAAGTCAAACTGCAGGCCTGTACTATATTAAATAAAAGAAACAAAGATTCTACAGGGTTGTATAGTTTGGGAATCTGATGTAACACACAAGCTAAATTTGAACATTTGTATGCATTCAAAAAATGAAAATATACATGCCAAAACAGCTAGCGAAATCATTAACTAACCTATCTGAGCAAATAATGGCATCCACGTAACATTTGCTTATAGCTCTTTCAAAACTGACATTAACAGAGGTCAAATGTTCTAGTTGTCAATAACATACAGTGAGTCTATCTGAAAGCATCTCTTGGTATTGACTGGCACAGTTAAACTTCTAAACATTTTGCTGGCGTGCTGGCTCACACCTGTAATCCCAGAACTTTGGGAGGTTGAGGCGGGAGGATCTCTTGAGGACAGGAGTTCAAGACCAGCCTGGGCAACATAGGGAGACCTTGTCTCTATCAAAAATAAAACAAATTAGCTGAGCGTGATGGCATGTGCCTGTGGCCCTAGTTACTTGGGAGGCTGAGGCAGGAGGATTGCTTGAGCCCAGGAAGTCAAGGCTGCAGTGAACTGTGACTGTGCCACTGCACTCCAGCGTGGGTGACACAGCAAACTCACTCTCAAAAAAAATATATATATATGTGTGTGTGTATGTGTGTGTGTATATACGTGTGTGTATATATGTGTGTGTGTATATACGTGTGTGTATATATGTGTGTGTGTATATATGTGTATGTGTGTATATATGGGTGGGTGTATATATATATGTATGTGGGTGTGTGTGTGTATATAGGTGTGTATATGTGTATGTGTGTGTGCATATGTGTATATATGTGTGTATATATGCGTGTGTATATGTGTATATATGTGTGTGTATATATGTGTATGTGTGTATACGTGTATGTGTGTGTATATGTGTGTGTATATGTGTATGTGTATATATGTGTGTGTATGTGTGTATATATGTGTGTATATGTGTGTGTGTATATATGTGTGTATGTGTGTGTATATATGTGTGTGTGTATATGTGTATATATGTGTGTATATGTGTGTATATGTGTATGTGTGTATA
>NW_016809203.1:3953-8085 GCF_001698545.2 Rhinopithecus bieti | reverse complement strand
GTCAGAGAACAATTTCTTCGAGTGCTGCTTTCTTTTTTTATTGGACGACATTTCACTTTTGCCAGAGTCTTCAATGTGCTCCAAATATGGCTCTTTTGGTTTTACAGGAACAGTGTTCAAACTCTGGCTTATGAGAAGAACATTAAAATCCCCTGAGTGGAATGCACACATCACCAAGCAGTTTCTCATAAAGCTTCTCTCCAGTTTTATCCGACTCTATTTCCTATTTGACCATAGGCCTGAATGTCATCCCAAATATCCCTTCAGGGTCCATCCACGAGGGAGTTTTCAAGCTGCATAATGTAAAGAAAGCTTCATCTATGTGAGACGAATAAACATAGAAAAAAGCAGATTCACAGGAAGCTTCTTTCCAGTTTTATCTGGAGATATTTCCTTTTCACCATAGTCCTGAGTGTGCTCCCGAAAGTCTCTTCGTGGATCCGTCCATGACAGTTCTCAAGCTGTGTAATGTAAGGAAACCTTTATCTCTGTGAGATGATTGCACATATCACAGAGTAGTTTCCTAGAAAGCTTCCTTCCAGGATTTGTCTGAGGCTATTTCCCTTTTCAATATCGGCATCAACATGCTCCCGAATATCACTTGGTACCTGTTTCTTAAAAACGGTTTCCCCGATGCTGTATGAGAAGAGAGGTATAACACTGTGAGTGGAATGCACACGTCACAAAGCAGTTCTTCAGAAAGTTTCTCTTCAGTTTCGGTCTGAACATATTTCCTTTCTAACCGTAACCCTGAAAGTACTCCCGAATGTCCCATCACACGTTAAACATACACAGGGTTATAAAACTACTCAACGTAAAGAGAGGCTTAACTAAGCGAGTGGAATTAAGACGACACAGAGTAGATTCACAGAAAGCTTCCTTCTTGGTTTTACCTGAGGATATTTCTTTCTCCATGTTCTAAGGATCGTTCCCAAATGTCCTTCCTCACATTCCACAAAAACAGTGATTTCAATCTGTTCAATCCAAAGAACGGTTTAAATCTTTGAGACGAATAAACACAATGCAAAGCAGTTGCTCAGAAAGTTACTCTGCAGGTTCCATCGGAAGATGTTTCCTTGCTCACCACAAGCCTCCGGGCGTCACTAAATATCCCTTCAAGACTCTTCAAAGACAGAATTTCAAAACTGGGCAACATGGTGTAAGCATAAATTCTGTGAAGTGAATGCAAATATCAGAGAGGAGATTCTTGGAATGCTTCTGTCTCGAATTTATTTCAGTATATTACACTATTTGCCACTGTCTTGTGAGAAGAGAGGTATAACTCCCTGAGTGGAATGCATACATCACAAAGTAGTTTCTCAGATAGCTTCTATCCAGTTTTTATCTGAAGATATCTCCTCTTTCACTATAGGCGTGAATGTGCTCCTGAATGTCCCTTCGCGGATCTGTGCATGACGGAGTTTCCAAACTGCATAATATAATTGAAGTTTTAACTATGCCAGACGCATAAACATATCGAACACAAAGCAGTTTCACAGAAATCTTCTTTCCAGTTTTTGTCTGAGGATATTTCCTTTTTCACCATAGTTGTCGTTATACTCCCGAATATCTCTTGGTAGCTTTTTCTCCAAAAGGTATTTCGGAATCCTCTAGGAGAAGAAAGGTATATTTCTCTGATTGGAGTGCACATGTCACAAAGCAGCTCCTCAGAAAGCTTCTCTCCAGTTTCTATCTGAAGACATTTCCTTTCTCACCGTAAGCCTCAAAGCCCTCTAGAGTATCCCTTCACAGACTAAACAAAAACAGTGTTATGATACAGCTCAATGAAAAGAGAAGCTTAACTGTGTGAGTGGAATTCACGTGAAACAGAGCAGTTTCACGGAAAGCTTCCTTCTGGTTTCTCTCTGAGGTTATTTTTTTTTTTCAGTATATTCTAAAGAGCATGTCCAAATGTCCTTTCTCGGATTCCACAGAAACAGTGACTTCGAACTGCTCAATCCAAGGAATGATTTAATGCTATGAAATAAATACAAACATCAAAGAAGAGTTGAGCAGAAAGCTTCTTTCCGATTTTCGATGGAAGATATTTCCTTGCCTCACACAGTCCTCCGGTTGCCACTTACTATCCCTTTGCAGAACCCTCAAATACCGAGTTTCAAACTGGGACATGTAGAGTAAGATTTAACCCTGTGAGAAAATGGACATGACAGAGAGCAGTTTCTTCGAGTACTTCTTTCTGTGTTGTATTAGACGACATAACACTTTTTGCCATAGACTTCAATGTGCTCTGAATATCACTGCTTTGGTTTTACAGGAACAGTGTTTAAACTGTGCCTTAAGAGAAGAAAGTTAAATCTCCCTGATTGAAATACTCACATCACAAAGCAGTTTCACAGAAAACTTCTCTCTAGTTTTTATCTTACCTTATTTCCTATTTCACCATAGGCCTGATGTGATCCCAAATATCCCTTCACGGATCCATCCACGAGGGAGTTTCCAAGCTTCTTAATGTAAATAAAGCTTCATCTATGTGATATGAATAAACATAGCCAAAAGCAGATTCACAGAAAGCTTTTTTCTAATTTTTTATGATTATATTTCCTTTTTCACCATAGTCCTAAATGTGCTCCTGAAGGTCCCTTCGGGGATTCATCCATGAGAATTTCCTAGCTGCATAATATAAAGAAAGCTTTATCTATGTGAGATGATTACACATATCACAGAGTAGTTTCCCAGAAAGCATCCTTCCAGTTTTTGTCTCAGGCTATTTCCCTTTTCAACTTCAGAATCAACATGCTCCCGAATATCACTTGGTACCTGTTTCTCCAAAAGCGTTTCCCCGATGCTGTATGAGAAGAGGATTATAGCACTGTGACTGGAATGCACACGTCACAAAGCAGTTCCTCCAAAAGCTTCTCTCCGGTTTCGGTCTGAACATATTTCCTTTTTCACCATTAGCCTCAAAGTGCTCCCGAATATCCCATCACACGCTAAACACAGATGGCTAGAAAATTGTTCAATGAAAAGAGCGGCTTATCTGAGTGAGAGGAATTAGGACGACACAGAGCAGTTTCACAGAACGCCTCCTTCTGGGTTTTACCTGAGTATATTTCTTTCTCCATATTCTAAGGAACGTTTCCAAATGTCCTTCCTCAGATTCCACAAAAACAGTGTTTTCAAGCTGCTTAATCCAAAGAATGGTTTAACACTATGAGACGAATGCACACATCGCAAAGCAGTTGCTCAGAACGTTTCTCTGCAGCTTTCATCGGGAGACGTTTCCTCGCTCACCACAAGTCTTCGGGCGTCACTAAATATGCCTTCCCAGATTCTTCAAAGACAGAGTTTCGAAACTGGGCAAAACAGAGTAAGCATTAACTCTGTGAAGTGAATGCACATATCAGAGAGCAGATTCTTGTAACGCTTCTTTCTCGATTTTTTTTTTCAGTATATTTTACTATTCGCCATACTCCTCAAAGCATGTCGAAATATCACTTTTTCTGTTTCACAGGAACACTGTTCAAACACGGCCTTGGAGAAAAGTGGTATAACTCCCTGAGTGGAATGCATACATAAAAAAGTTGTTTCTCAAAAAGCTTATATCCAGTTTTTATCTGAAGACATCTCCTCTTTCACCATAGGCCTGAATGTGCTCCCGAATGTCCCTTCAATGATTTGTGCATGATGGAGTTTCCAAACTGCATAATATAATTAAAGATTTAACTATGCGAGATGAATAAATATATCTAACACAAAGCAGTTTCACAGAAATCTTCTTTCCAGTTTCTGTCTGAGGATATTTGTTTTTTCACCTTAGTCGACTCTGGAATATCTCTTGGGAGCTTTTTCTCCTAAAAGGATTCCGGAATCGTCTAGGAGAAGAAAGGTATATTTCTGTGAGTGGAATGCACACGTCACAAAGCAGATCCTCAGAAAGCTTCTCTCCAGTTTCTATCTGAAGACATTTCCTTTCTCACCGTAAGCCTCAAAGCCCTCCAGAATATCCCTTCGCAGACTAAACAAAAACAGTGTTATGATACAGCTCAATGAAAAGAGAAGCTTAATTGTTAGAGCGGAATTCACGTGACACAGAGCAGTTTCACAGAAATCTTCCTTCTGGTTTCTCTCTGAGGTTATTTCTTTTTCTGGATATTCTAAGAAGCGTTTCCAA
>NW_016809203.1:0-1917 GCF_001698545.2 Rhinopithecus bieti | reverse complement strand
GACATTTCACTTTTTGCCATAGTCTTCAATGTGCTCTGAATATCATTCTTTTGGTTTTACAGGAACAGTGTTCAAACTGTGCCTTATGAGAAGAAAGTTATAACTCCCTGAGTGGAATACACACATCACCAAGCAGTTTCTCAGACAGCTTCTCTCCATTTTTAATCTGACTACATTTCCTATTTCACCATAGGCCCGTAGGTGATACCAAATATCCCTTCACGGTTCCATTCACGAGGGAGGTTCAAAGCTGCATAATGTAAAGAAAGCTTCATCTATGTGAGATGAATAAACATAGCAAAAAGCATATTCACAGAAATCTTCTTTCCAGTATTTATCTGAAGATATTTCCTTTTTCACCATAATCCAGAATGTGTTCCTGTAGGACCCTTCTTTGATCCCTCCATGACAGTTTCCAAGCTGCGTAATGTAAAGAAAGCTTTATCTATGTGAGATGATTACACATATCACAGAGTAGTTTCCTAGAAAGCTTCCTTCCAGTTTTTGTCTGAGGCTATTTCCCTTTTCACCATCGGCATCAACATGCTCCCGAATGTCACTTGGTACCTGTTTCTCCAAAAGGGTTTGCCGACGGTGTATGAGAAGAGAGGTATAACACGGGGACTGGAATGCACACATCACTAAGCATTTCCTCGGAAAGCTTCTCTCCAGTTTCGGTCTAAACATATTTCCTTTTTCATTGCTAGCCTCAAAGTGCTCCTGAATATCTCATCACACGCTGAAAATGCACAGGGCTAGAAAACTGCTCAGTGAAAAGAGAGACTTATCTGAGTGAGAGGAATTACGACGACACAGAGCAGTTTCACAGAAAGCTTCCTTCCTGATTTTAATAGAGGATATTTCTTTCTCCATATTCTAAGGATCGTTTCCTAATGTCTTTCCTCAGATTCCACAAAACAGTGATTTCAAGCTGCTCAATCCAAAGAATGGTTTAGCTCTGTGAGACGAATTCACACATCGCAAAGCAGTTGCTCAGAAGGTTTCTCTGCAGGTTTCATCGGAAAGCATTTCCTCGCTCCTCACAAGCCTCCAGGCATCACTAAATATCCCTTCACAGATTCTCCAAAGACACGGTTTTGAAACTGGGCAACATAGAGTAAGCATTAACTCTGTGAAGTGAATGCACATATCAGAGAGCAGATTCTTGGAACGCTTCTTCCTCATTTTATTTCAGTACATTTCACTATTCGCCATATTCCTCAAAGCGTTCTGAATTATTACTATTTCAGTTTCAGAGGATCAGGTTTAAACACTGCTTTGTGAGACAAGAGGTATAACACCCTGAGTGGAATGCATACATCTCAAAGTAGTTTCACAGAATGCGTCTATCCAGTTTTTATCTGAAGATAACTCCTCTTTCACCGTAGGCCTGAATGTGCTCCCCAATGTCCCTTCACAGAACTGTGCATGACGTAGTTTCCAAACTACGTAATGTAGTTAAACTTTTAAATATGCGAGATGAATAAATATATCTAACACAAAGCAGGTTCACAAAAATATTCTTTACAGTTTTTTTTTTTCTGAGGATATTTCCTTTTTCACCACAGTCATCACTATACTCCCGAATATCTCTTGGTAGCTTTTTCTCTAAAAGGGTTTCCGGAATCTTCTAGGAGAAGAAAGGTATATTTCTGTGAGTGGAATGCACACGTCAAAAAGCAACTCCTCAGAAAGCTTCTCTCCAGTTTCTATCTGAAGACGTTTCCTTTCTCAACGTAACCCTCAAAGCCCTTCAGAATATCCCTTCGAAGACTAAACAAAAGCAGTGTTATGATACAGCTCAATGAAAAGAGAAACATAACTGTGTGAGTGGAATTCATGTGACACAGAGCAGTTTCACAGAAAGCTTCTTTCTGGTTTCTCTCTTAGATTATTTCTTTTTCAGGATATTCTAAA
>NW_016809202.1:0-254 GCF_001698545.2 Rhinopithecus bieti | reverse complement strand
CACCATCACCATCACCACCATCATCACCACCACCATCACCACCATCACCACCATCACCATCACCACCATCACCACCACCATCACCATCACCACCACCACCATCACCACCATCACCACCATCACCACCACCACCATCACCACCACCACCACCACCACCATCACCACCATCACCACCATCACCACCATCACCACCACCACCATCACCACCACCACCACCCCCACCATCACCACCATCACCACCACCACCATCACCA
>NW_016809201.1:0-345 GCF_001698545.2 Rhinopithecus bieti | reverse complement strand
CGCGCCCGGCCCATACACTCTTGATCAAGCCATATTGTACTACTTGTGCTTTTTCTCTCGTATGCAAACTTTGTTCATGTTTTTCTGTCTCTAGAATGTACTTCCTTGGCTTCTCCACCTGACAGTTCCTATTCATCTGTCAAGGCCAGGATGCCATCCCCCTTCCAAGCAGAATGTGATCCCTTTTGTAGATCATCAGCCTGTGTTAGGACACTCCTCACGTTACGTCACACCACCAGGGATTGGCCGATTGTGGCCCACAGGCCCAGTCCATCCTGCTCCCTGTTTTGGTGTTACCCACACGTGAAGAATGGTTTTTACATTTTTTAATGGTTGGGGAAAGAA
>NW_016809200.1:0-345 GCF_001698545.2 Rhinopithecus bieti | reverse complement strand
TGCAATGAGGCCGATGGTAAAAGAGGAAATATCGTCAGATAAAAACTACAAAGAAGTTTCACGAGACACTGCTTTATGATGTGTGCACTCATCTCTCAGAAGCACTGTTTTTGTAGAATCTGAAAAGGAATAATGGGGAGTGCATTTAGGCCTATGTTGGAAAAGGAAATATATTGAAATAAAAACTAGAAAGAAGACTTCTGAGAACCTACGTTGTGATGTTTGCATTTATCTCACAGATTTGAAACTTTTTTGGATGCAGCAATTTGGAAACACTGTTTTTGTCCATTCTACAAGTGGACATTTTGGGAGTTCTTTGAGTCCAATGGCCAAAATGAATGTCCG
>NW_016809199.1:0-764 GCF_001698545.2 Rhinopithecus bieti | reverse complement strand
AACAAAGGCAGAACAGTCACTCCCCTCCACCCTGAGAAAATGGCACTCCCTGCCCACATGCAGACTCTCCTGCGATCTGCCTGTTGGCGGCATACGTTGCAGTAACTGGATGCTTCCACCACTTGTCCCTATGTAAGTTACACAGAGGCTTCCTTTGTACATCCTGCAATGAAGTCTTTTGGCCTTCACTTGGTGAGAACACAATATTTCATATTAACTCCCTGTGCATTTTTTAAAATATATCTCTATAACAAAGAAAATGTCGCTCCCTGGCACCAAAGAAATGTTAAATAGATAAAAATGTAGACCTTAAGAGGATATGGAAGCTCTCTGCTAAGTTGATCATCCAAATGAACCAAAATATGTTGATCTTGATCGGTTACTCCACATCTCCAGCAATATGACCCTGTAGGCACCTGATCTCCTCCATTAACATTTTATTTACAAAATCAGGCTTCAGGCCAAAGCTGGTATGGTTTGCTGACCCCTGTTCTAGTAGAAGAGACATTCAACAACTAATTACACAAATAACAACCACTATGTGCTATCAAGTAAAAGTTCCCAATGCTTAAAACCCTCTAAGAGTAGAGATTGAACCTATGCAGGTAGATCAGATTGCCCTGAGGGAGTGGGTCTTAGATTTAATGTAGTTAATTAGTCAGGCGAGGGCAAGACTGCTCCAGACAGAGAAAACCACCTGGGGAAAGGGCTGGGGCAGAAGACAGCCTGGCAAGCCCAGTTCAGAAGAGGCTTATGGAGCGGGA
>NW_016809197.1:0-345 GCF_001698545.2 Rhinopithecus bieti | reverse complement strand
ATCTGAGGATGTATCCTTTTCACCATGGGCCCCTAAGGGGCCCCCAAATCTCACGTTGCAGAATCAACAAAAAGTGTGTTAGCACACTGCTTCCTGAGAACTAAGCTGGAACTCTGAGAGAGGAATTCACAGATCACAAAGAAGTTTCTCAGAAAGCTTCTTTCACGTTTTAAAATGATGACAATTCCTTTATCAGTGTATGCCTCAATGCCATCCAAAGAAGTCCTTCTCAGGTTTCTCAAAAACAGTGATAATGGACTGCTGCAGGAAACATAAGTGTAACACAGTGAGATGAATTCACACATCACCAAGAAGTTTCTAACAACGCTTCTTTTTAGTTTTCAT
>NW_016809196.1:0-1619 GCF_001698545.2 Rhinopithecus bieti | reverse complement strand
CTCCCTATTATCTCTTTGGGAATTACACGAGAACAGTCTTAACGAATGGCTTCATGAGGAGAAGGGCGTAACTCTGTGAGGTGATTTCACAGATCACAAAGACGTTTCTCAGAAAGCTTCTTTCTCCTTAAAAAGTAGATTTTTTTTGTCACCGTAAGCTTCATTGCGCTGAGAAGAATCCGATTGCGGATTTCAAGAAAACTGTGTTAGCAAACTGATCAATGAAGAGAAAAGTGTAACTCTGTGAGTTGCACTGACATCATCACAATGCAGTTTCTCAGAGCGGTTCTTTCCAGTTTTTATCTGAGAATATTTCCTTTTTCACCATAGCCCTCAAAAGGCTCCCAAATATCACTTTGCGAATTCCACGAGAACAGTCTCAATGAGCGGCTTCATGAGTAGAAAGGTGTAACTCTGTGAGATGAGTTTACAGATCACAAATAAGTTTCTCACAAAGTTTCTTTCGCATTGTTTTCAGAGGATATTTCCTTTGGCCCTATAGTCTTCAAAGGGATCCTCCATATCAGTTCTCAGATTCCACATAAGCAGGGCTAGCAAACGGCTCCACCAAATACAGGTGTAAGTCAGTGAGTTGAATTCACACATCACAAAGTAGTTTCTCAGAAAGCTTCTCGCTTTTTGGAGCTGAGGTTATTTGTGGTCTCAGAGCACCCCCGTGTGTCTTATTCCAGATTCTGTGAAAACACTGTTAGCAAGATTCTGCAAAACACTGTTTCTCAATGAAAACGGTGATATAATTCTGTGAGGTGAATTCAACCACAACAAAGAAGATTCTGAGGCTTCTCTACAGATTTGTCTGAGGATATTGCATTATTCACCATGGGATTCAACGATATCTAAGATATCACTTCTGAGATTCCACAAAATTAGTGCTAGCACTCTCCTCCATGAAAGAGTGGTGTAATACTGTGAAAAGAATTCACACATCACAAAGCAGTTTCTCAGAACGCTTCATTTCGGTTTTTCTCTTAGGATATTTCCTTTGTTTTTACACTCTTCAAACCCATCCGCAGTATCAGTTCTCAGAATCCACAAACACAGTGCTAGCAAACGGCCCCATGAAATAGCAGTGTAACTCTGGGAGATGAAGTCACATATGAGAAATAAATGTCTCAGAAAGCTTCCTTCACGTTTTGATCTGAGGATATTTCCTTTGTCACCGTAAGCTTCCTTGCACTGAGAAGAATCCCATTGCAGATTTCAAGAAAACTGTGTTAGCAAACTGATCAATGAAAAGAAAAGTGTCACTCTGTGAGTTGCATTCACACATCACAATACTGTTTCTCAGAGCGCTTCTTTTCAGTTTTTATCTGAGGATATTTCCTTTTTCACCAAAGCCCTCAATGAGCTCCCAAATATCACTTTGCAGACTCCACGAAAACTGTGTTAGCAAACTGCTACAAGATGGGATAGGTGAAACTCTGTGTGAGGAATTCACACATCAGAAAGCAATTTCTCAGAAAACTTCTTTATAGTTATTATCTGAAGATATTTCCTTTTTCACCATAGGCCTCAAAGCGCTCCCAAATATCACTTTGCACATTCCAAGGAAACAGTGTCGGCAACCTGCTTCATGAAGTCTAGGTTGTAACTCTGTG
>NW_016809195.1:0-1598 GCF_001698545.2 Rhinopithecus bieti | reverse complement strand
ATATGTTGGTTAAGTCCATTATAACCTATTTTGTGCACCTTACACTCATCCACACTTTCACAGCCTTTTTTTTACTGTAAATTGTCACATCTACATTTTCATATCTTCTCAGTATTACTTTTGGAAACAATCTTTTATATTCTGCTCTGGCCAAAGGTCTTCAGCAAAATGAGAACACATAACTGAAAGAAACAATAAAACACATTACTTCAGTTACTAGACTCAGATAAATATACTTTACAAATCTAACCTATAAAGCTATACAAACTACATAAGATGACATAGCAAAATACCTCAAGCTGTAATTTGTTTCTGAACATATAAATATAATAAAACATACTGACCAAAATACATTTGTAAAATGTAAAATGTATAATGAGTATAATGCAAAGAGCCACATAGAAGAAAAACAAAACTCTGTTACTTATACACAACACAGCTTTTCCTTCTCTCCAGTATAACATTGTGCCTTTAAAAGTAAATTGCCAGTGGGGCACGATGGCTCACGCCTGTAATCCCAGCACTTTGGGAGGCCAAGGCAGGTGAATCACGAGGTCAAGTGTTCAAGACCAGCCTGGCCAAGATGGTGAAACCCCTTCTCTACTAAAAACAAAAAATTAGCCAGGCATGGTAACCGGTACCTGTAATCCAGCTACTTGGGAGGCTGAGGCAGGAGAATTACTTAAACTGTGCAGGTAGAGTTGTTGTTAGCCAAGATCATGCCACTGTACTCTAGCCTATGTAACAGAGTGAGACTCTGTCTCTCACACACACATACACAAATGTAAGTTGCCAACTCCTGGTTTCTTTTTTAAAAGCAAGAAAAATATTGGCACATACATCTTTATTTCTGGCTTCTGGGGCTTTTTAAGACACTAGTTAATCTTACCCATGACATAAATGATTTGCTTTATGCGACCAGTAGAGCCGGCGCCAGAGGAAAAGGCAAGTAGGCAAGATAAAAAGAAAACTTTATTACTTAGCCAATGTATGGAAAGAGGAGACGAGGTTCACCGGTCTCCGGCGGCGGAGGCCGAGGAAGTCCCTCCGGCATTCTCAGGCGAGGTTCCTGGGTCCCGCTACGAGGAGGGGCCGAGGAAGTTCCCGCCATGCGCCTGCCGGGAGCGGGTTTTCTGGGAGTGGAAGGGCAATAGGCGGGACACGGGCCTGTCCGGGGGTTCCGTAAGTGCGGCCAGGTAAAACTCGGTCTCTTCGGATTGACGTCTCCTGGCGCAGGCTGGGTTGATCTGCACCTTCCCAGGCGCCGGCTACATTTGCGCGCGCGCCGGAAAAAGTTGGTGATGAAGAACCCAGAAGTACGCCATCTTAGTCACCTTTGTTCTTTGTTTCCCTCTCCCTCTGCCCAGACAATAAAATGCTGAAAGAAATGGTGATATATATTGGAATGACAGTTTGAGTCTGCTGAGTCTAAAGGTTAATAGTAAGAAACCAGAGAAACTGCAGTACGCCAAACAGGAGACGGATGTAGCAAGTGATTACTGATTATTAAGAAGAAATATGAATAAGCCAATTTAACTAAACAATAAACACAAAATTTTAGATAAGACACATCCTAAAAACAGGTATGAGAAATTCCA
>NW_016809194.1:2865656-2927007 GCF_001698545.2 Rhinopithecus bieti | reverse complement strand
AAAAAATCAGGAAACAACAGATGCTAGAGAGGATGTGGAGAAATAGGAACACTTTTACACTGTTAGTGGGACTGTAAAATTAGTTCAATCATTGTGGAAGACAGTGTGGTGATTCCTCAAGGATCTAGAACTAGAAATACCATTTGACCCAGCCATCCAATTACTGGGGATATACCCTAAGGATTACAAATCATGCTGCTATAAAGACACATGCACACGTATATTTATTGTGGCACTATTCACAATAGCAAAGACTGAACCAACCCAAATGTCCATCAGTGACAGACTGGATAAAGAAAATGTGGCACATATACACCATGGAATACTATGCAGCCATAGAAAAGGATGAGTTCATGTCCTTTGCAGGGACATGGATGAAACTGGCAACCATCATTCTCAGCAAACTAACACAAGAAGAGAAAACCAAACACCATGTGTTCTCACTCATAAGTGGGAGCTGAACAATGAGAACATATGGACACAGGGCAGGGAACATCACACACCAGGGCCTGTTGAGGTGTGGGGGCCTGAGGAAGGGATAGCATTACGAGAAATCCTTAATGTAAATGACGAGTTGATGGGTGCAGCAAACCAACATGGCACATGTACACCCATGTAACAAATCTGCATGTTGTGCACACGTACCCCATAACTTAAAGTACAATAATTTTTTTAAAAAAACTACCTGAAGTGCTTTTCAAAAATTCCAATGTAGGCCAGGCGCAGTGGCTCAAGCCTGTAATCCCAGCACTTTGGGAGGCCAAGACGGGCGGATCACAAGGTCAGGAGATCGAGACCATCCGGGCTAACACGGTGAAACCCCGTCTCTACTAAAAAATACAAAAAACTAGCCGGGCGAGGTGGCGGGTGCCTGTAGTCCCAGCTACTCGGGAAGCTGAGGCAGGAGAATGGCGTAAACCCGGGAGGCGGAGCTTGCAGTGAGCTGAGATCCAGCCACTGCACTCCAGCCTGGGCGACAGAGCTAGATTGCGTCTCAAAAAAAAAAAAAAATTCCAATGCTCAGGCCCCACCTCATAGATTCTGATTGTATTGGTCTAATGCAAATGTTCAAGTCAAGCTCTGAAAATTATGTACAAAGATTGAAAACATTCTTGAATAATACTTTGGGACCTGTTCTGAAAAAGTTTGCTCTGGAATCTAGAGTCTAGATAACCTTTCTTAAAAAGAGCTCAAGGCATACTGGTTCAGCAAGATTTTAACAGTTATCACAGCCCAAAAGAAAATTTTAAGTTTCTTTGCTCAAATAAGCTTTAGATAAATCTAAACTCTGACAGAAGATAAATACTGATTTGCTCAGAGGCCTTGATGTGTCAATAAGCATTATGACTTTCCAAGAGGGGGTTATATGTATAGAATGCAGCATTTTCTGAACTTATTTGACCACAGAAACTTTGTTTGTTTTCTTTTTGTTTTATAGGATGACTCTAGGAATAGCTAAGAAATATAATTTGAGAAATATTACCTATATTATTTATAGTATATTCTTTTTGTCAAGCAATTTTTTAAAAAATAGTTTTAAAGAAAATGTTGACAAAAGCAAATTACCCACATTATATCAACCATGTCTTTGGCTTAATCTTTGAGTTTCATTTCTCTATATAGTGAACAAACCTCCTAAATATTCGATAATCAGATATATCCTTTGATACTCTTCCCATTAGAGTCTTATATCTCTTCCCTTTGGATATGAAAGGAATTGTGACTCCTCCAACCTAGAGTATTCTGAAGGCTGGATCATCAGGCCATGCAGCTTTTCCTTGGTTGCTGGAACACTTGCACTTGGAACTCTGAGCTACCATGTACATAAGAAATCTGACTACCCTGTGGACCCAGGCCCAGGGAGAGGTAGGTATATGGAGGCATTCCATCTTCAGTCCCAGCTGAGCTCAGCCTTCTGGCTATCCAGACAGGCGTGTGAATAGCCACCAAATATTTCTAGAACCCCACCTTTCAAGTCACTCCCAGTTGTTGTATCTTCTCGATTGAGGCACCAGACATCCTGAAACAGAAACAAGCCATCCCCACTGTGCCCTGTTGAATTGTTGATTCACAGAGTCCGGGAGCATAATAAATTTTGGGGCAGTTTATTAGGCAGCAGTAGATAACCAAAGCATACTCTAAAATAGGTTTTAAAAACATATCAAGCCTCGATCACAATTTTAATGAAGCACACTGAGTGCCATTTCTAAAAAGAGGAGAAAAGATTGAATTTCATGACCCTGACAATAGTTCCATCAGACAGTAATATCCACAGCACTAATGACCAACATATACTGAGCATTTAGTGTGGCCAGGTGCAGGCTAAATGCTTTATGTATATTTTCTCATGAGAATTATACAAAAAGAAGCTACCAGATTGAGTGTCACTCTTAGAGCCAGTACCTTATGGCTCACACTGCTCCTGCGCATGTCACTCTGTGTGCCTCGGTTTACTCATCTGTAACGTGGGATAATATTAGCTCCTTCCTTAGGAAATTATTGCAAGGATTAAGTGAATTAATGTGTGTAAAGCACTTAGAACAGTGCCTGTCAAGGAATGAGTGCAAAGCAAATGTTTGCTTTTGCTATATAGGTTCCAAGGAAGAAAGGAAATGGAGCACAGGATGAGTATGAGAAGGAAGTTTCTGTCCTTTCAGCAGGAGTGGTTCCCCTGGCCTCAGCAGGCCTGTATCTGTCCACCTTCACATCCCAGTTTCCAGCACAGTGCCTGGCTCACAGCAGGCTCTCCATAAGTGGCTGCTGGATGCTGAGTTTCTGCCCATGGTTTCATTCCTCACCCCATCTAATCCTAGTTAATACCTCCATCTGTGGAAACTGGGTCTTCAAAAGAAAAAACGACCCATGGAATGTCCACTGTTAGGAGCCTCCTGCTCCCCACTGCCTATTTTGCCCTGCACTCTCCTGCCCTGACCTGCCTCATGCCCTGCTTTCTCCAGCTAGCCTGGCCCCTTTGTTCAGACTGGCACGATGATCACCCTCACCCACCCCTGCCAGGCACTGACCCTTTTCACCTGCCCCTCCAGGGAACTGCACTGGTGCACAGGAAACAAACTCCTGCTGGTGAGCACATCTCTAGCTCAGGTTCATGGGTACTGAGGCCTCCCGGAAGAAGACCAAGTTGCTGAAACAGGCTGTGGGATATGGTTTTCCCACTTTCAGATGAGGAAATTGAGGCTCAGGTGATTGGGTGGTCCAGTGTTACTCAGGTGGTAAGTAATGATACCAAGACTTGCGCCCAGGTCTGTCTGATTACAAACTAGAATTCTTCCCATTGTGATATCATTCCCCTCTTCTGCACCTCACCTACTTCATTCCTCATCACTCAACTTTCCATGTGGCAATCTGGCCCATTCCTTCTAGGAATTCATCTTCCTGCCTTGGTTGAGATGTAAGTCTTACATCCAAGAACTTGGAATATATGAACATCTACATGCCCCACAAATGTCTTCATCCTCTTTCGTCCTCTGAAAGCCCACTACACACACACACACACACACACACACACGCTTCTGTTTGTTGGGGTTTTTTCCAGTTGTCACAATTTTTTTTAATCCTAGAAAATGGACTGGGGGTGGGGAAGTCAAATAGTTACTATATTTACATGGTGAATGGATTTAGGTGATAATAAAGGCAGATGTTGCTATAGCAACTAACATTCTAGGATCTCGTATACATCTTTTTGCCTTTGTGCAAAGTGCACTGAGTTGTAGCTAACGTATTTCTGAATGGTTGGTGCAGAGCAGGGCACACTGACCACTGTGGTCAGGTCAGAGTCTGCTCATACATGTGGAGCTCCTTAGCCACTAAAGTGTCCACTGCAGCTCCTGGCTCCTGGTAAACCTGGACAACCACTCAGCCTCAGGGAAAACCATCCAGAGGCTGCCTTGTCTGTCTCCTGGTCAAATTCTCCCTTGCTCACCTTTTATTTCTCTCTTTTTCATGCTGGTTCTAAATTATGCTAACTGGTTGAGGACAGCTTGGGTTGTTTTCTGAGCACCACCTCGAGGTACAAGGGTAGGGTGTTCACTCTGACAATAACCGGGTGAGAGGGAGGCGCGCCCTGTGTGTTGTAGTGGGACAGCCCGGGCCCCTTCCCCTAGGACTCCTTCCCTGCTTGTGGAGGGTTCCTGCCCGAGGATTTCCTACACCTCCTCCTCATCCCAGGTACCCAGAACTCACATGTGCTCCCTTACTCACCCAACCAAAGCCAGTCCTCAGGGTATCACACGAAGCGGGAAAGATAACTGGAATGTAAAGGGTGTGGTTCCAGCCCCAGCTCTGCCACCTACGAGCTGCACAACCTCCCAGAATCTCAGTCCCTTCCTCTGTGAGACAGGGCTACACCAGTGGAAAAAGTGCTAACCTAGTCAATGCATTCACCAGTCAGTGAAAATGACCACATGTGGCAAATTCGCTTCCCATGGTTATTTTGCCTTTTTCACAAAATAGGAGCCTTAAACCAAAAGAATAAATTTCAGGTGCTCAACCTGCCAGACATTATGCTAAGTTAAATTAGCCAGACACAGAAAGACAAATACCATATTACCTTACTTATATGTGGAATCTAAAAAAGTTGAACTTACAGAAGCAGAGGATAGAACAGTGGTTGCCAGGTGCTGGGGGTGGGGAAAGTAGGGCAGTGTTGATGAAAGGGTACAAAACTGCAAGTTCTAAGATGAGTAAATCCTAAGGCTCTAATGTACAGTGTGGGTGGTGATGGGTGTGTTCATTCATTTGGTTGTGATAATCACTATACAATATATGTATATCAAATCATTACTATGTACACCTTGAATATACAGTCTTTGTCAATTAGTCTAAATTTTTTTTTTAAATTTAACAAAATTTAAAAGAAAATTACTTCCAGAAAAAGAATAAATTCCAAATTGTAGAAACCCAGGCATCAGTTAAGAGTGGAAGATATTGTCTCATAACAATGGGTTCCTGTGACGACCATCTACACACAGGGCCATCACCTCCCCCCACCCTGAAGCAACTGCGTGCTCATGGGCTCAGAGTTTGGTAGGGAGGCAGGTAGGTAAGAGACTGTAGACACGCATTGTGATGGACACCACTGGGGGTGTGCTCTGAGGAGGGACAAAACCAGAGGGAAATACCAGGTGTATAAACCTCAATACACCTACTCAATCTCTGAGCCTCAGTTTCCACATCTGTGAATTGGACATAATGTCTGTCTCAAGGGGTTGTTTCTATATGATCTTAACTACTCCACACTTTGGATCATCACTATTTCTAATGGCTCCCAAACACCTTATATCCTAATACCCAGCCCACACCTCTTCCTTGAGTCCTACATCCATATGTCAAGGGGCCAGCTGGCAGCCGTGTGTCCCTCAGACACTTCAAACTCAATATATCCCCAGCTGAGCTCATCATTGCACCCTATAAGTCTCTGCCTTCCACATGTTCTCTATCTGGGTAAGTAGTGCGATCTTTTATTCTTGCTTCTCCTTACACACCCATGGGACCAACTGACCACTCAATTCTGTGGACTTCACCTCCCAAATAGCTCTGGGTGCCTTCTCTCCAATCCTTAAATAGTTCCTCTGGCCTGACTCTGTGTCTTTAGACTTTAATGGGCCTTCTTCTCCCAAGTCTTGTCCCATAATCTCATCCTCCCCTTGCACTCTAGAGGGGACCTTTTTTTCTTTTTCTTTCTTTTTTTTTTTTTTTTTTGGTTTTGTTTTGTTTTGTTTTGTTTTGTTTTTGTTTTTGTTTTGTGAGACAGGGTATCACTGAGTGCCCCAGCTAGAGTGCAGTGGTGCCATCATAGCTCACTGTAGTATTGACTGCCTGGGCTCAAATGATCCACCTGCTTCAGCCTCCCAAGTAACTGGGACCACACATGCATGCCACCATGCCTGGCTATTTTTAATATTTTTTGTAAAGACGGAGTCTCCCTATGTTGCTCAGGCTGGTCTCAAATCCTAGGCTCCAGTGATCCTCTCACCCTAGCCTCCCAAAGTGCTGGGATTACAGGCGTGAGTCCCTGTGCCCAGTCAAGAGGCCCTTTTAAATGCAGAGGTGATCATGTTGCTCCCCATCATCTATAGATGAGCCCAAATTCCTCTATGAGACTCTTCAGGATGCAGCACCACCTTCCCCACCTCACTAGCCTCCACCACCCACAGTCCTCACTCCAGGCTCACAGACCTGCTTATAATCCCCTGCAAATCTGTGGCATTCCTCACCTTTGTGCCTTTGTGGAATTGTGTGCCCACTCTGCTTGAAATGCCCAATCTCCCCACATCTCCTTTCTACTGCTTCCCCTGCTTTCCCTATCCATTCACAACCAGGCATTGCCTCCTCCAGGAAGTGTCCTCTGACTTCCCAGGGCTGGGCTCCTTGAAAGCCATGTGCATAGCACTCTTGTGGCACTCGCCACATTGTCATCTGTGTGTGTGCTCATTTCACTCACCAGACTTCAAGCTCCCCTGCAGCACAGACTAACCACAGCTTACTCATACATGTACCTCTAGTTCCTAGTGCAGTGCCTGGCCCCTAGCAAGTGCTCCAAATATGTCTGATGAAAATGTAAATGAATGAAATGTTTGGAAGAAAATATTCCTCTTAAAATTGAACCGAACCCCATGGACTTTCTAGCACCAACTGAGCCAAGCGCAGGCAATGGTGCTAAATGGGATGGCTGTCTCTAGATTGGAGTTGTGATGGTCAGTTTTGTGTGTCAACTTAACCAGGCTATAGTACTTAGTTATTCTAATAGCACTAAGATACGTGTTCTTGTGAGGGTACTTTGTAGATGTGGTTAAGCTCTACAGTCAGTTGACTTTAAGAGAAGAATATTATACTTAATAATCTTGCTATACACAGTCCAATCTGTTGCAAGCTAAAGAACTGAGCAGAACTGAGGCTTCGCTAAGGAGAAAGAAATTCTGCCTGTGGATGGTAGCTTCAGCTCCCACGAGTTTTCCCCCTGCCCTTCCTGACAGCATGCCCTGTGGCTTTCACTTGCCTAGCCAACCCCACAACTGTGTAAGTCAATCCCTTGCAATAAATCCTACTGGTTCTATTTCTCTGGCAGAACCCTGATGGATACGCCAACCTTCCAAGCCCTGCTAGACCCATGAACTGAACACTTGTCTTTGGACCAAAGCTCTTCCCAGAGAGGAGCACACTTAGGGCTCTCTGGATGTTGCCACTTTATAGTAGCAACATGCTAGAGAAGTGGGTGGGTGGTGATTATCATGCCCCTGTACTCCAGGAGAGGCTCAGCACAGTGTTCAATGTCTTGTAGAATATGGCACAGTAGGACTGATCATCCATATCCTGCCTCCCAGTCTGGGCTCCCTAGAAAACCAAGTCCGAGGCATCAGTAATTTGTATTGACAAGAAGAAAGGGCTACTAAAATTATTAAACTTGGACAATTAACAAGTAAACAAACATGTAATTGCAAGCCAGACCCTTGGCTAACCCAGTGTTCTCTGCTCATTTAATTTGACATGAGTCGTTTAGTTTTAATGAGGACAATGCATCACAGTATATTAGTAGGAGTCCTGTAGTATATGTTGTGGAAATAATGAAGGCTTAGCAATGAGACTTGTTTTAGTGCTCTGCTATTAAACCTTCACTGAGGAAGGAGGTGAGGCTGCCAGGCTCTTTGTGGAAGTGACTGGGTTTGGAAAGTAGCACTGTTAGAAAAAGCTAGGTGAGACAGAACCTGGCAAAGCCCCCAGACTTGAGCAAACCCAGGAATGCTCAGCTCATGGACCTGAGCACCAAGCCCACTGCTGAACCTCATGACTACCCAGGAACGAAGATCCCAGAAAGGCCTAGAATATGCCCCACCTCCCACCCCCACCACCAGTGGCCAACAGGACAAGACAGATGCTGCCCAGGCAGTCCCCAGAAGGAGAACAGCCCCACTCAGATCCTATGTGGTCACACTTGGACTCCACTCACCTGAGCCTTTCTTGGCAGATCACTTGGCCCCTCATAGGAGCAGAATCAAGACTCATGCCTCACTCTCTCATTGGTGGGATGAAAACTGAGCCACTGTGGCTTTCTTCTGCCTTCTCAAGTGTGCACAGTCAGGTTGATTCATCATGAAATCGGTCCATTCATGCTCAGAAGGCAAATAGCAAATTTGTGCCTCTCACGCAATTTCAGTTTGAATTTCACAACTCTAGCCTTCCCTTTCCTAAATCCCAATCCCCTACCCCTCTCCTAAGGAATGGCTGTCAATTAATCCTTAGCAGAGAAGCAGCCCACTTTTATTCTCTCTGCATCACGTGCAGTTTTAGCCTTTCTCATTTGTGAACCAGAAGGCTGTCTTTTAGAACAGTTCTAGGTATTACTGAATAAGTAGAAGATATTCGTCTAAGAGAGACACAGCTATTCCTTTCCCCAAAGTCACCACCAGGTTATAGAGGACACTGAACTGGGAGACACAAGGGATGCATGCTAGGCCAGCTCTGCCATACAGCCACCTCCGAAATTGTAAGTCACTCACTTCTCTGAGCCTCAATTTTCCCTTTGTAAAACGGAAGTGTTAAGCCAAACCACTTTTCTGACCCAAGTTTCTGAGGTGCCAGAGGGAAAAAAGCTAATTTTCCCCAGGTCACCTCTTTTATACTGAGCCACTACCCCTGTCTTGGGTCTCTTTCCCTCTTCCTCTCCCGATCTGCTCTCCTTTCTCCCTCTCCTCTCCTCTCTTCTCCTCTCTTCTCTCCTCCCCTGCCCTCCCCTCCCCTTCCCTTCTCTCTCTCTATCTCTATCTATCTATCTCTTTCTCTCTCTCTCTCTCTTCCCCCCGCCCCCGCCCTCTCTCCTACCCACTCAGAACTCAATAGGTCAACACCAAGACAGACAATGTAAAAATCTATCTCCACAATTCTGCAGCCCTGTTTCCTGGTACCTAGGTTGCCTGGCCAGGGGAAATAGTCCCAGAGCGCTCAACATGATAAGGGGGAGGATCATCGGTGGGGGCATTGCCTACTATAAAAGGAGGGCTTAAAAGAGTCTTTGGGTCTCTGGAAGGTGAAAAGAATAGAGAACCTCAGTTCTTTGAACCAAATCTGGAGGCTTGGGCAGTACATGGGGTTGCAGAAGGAGGTGCACATCCCCTTGGTTGAGTCCTGTGTTTTGTGAATTATGTTAACACCACTATATGCGTGGCATGAACTCAGTGTCATTAACAAGACATCATCTTCAAGGAACTTTGGGTACAGAGGGGGAGATGGACGTGACAGAAGATAACTACAATACAGAGAATCAGCAGTGGATGTGCGGGAGCGCAGGAAAAAGCCAAGGGTCCACTTTGAGGGGCTAGAGCAGACTTCTTGGAGGAGCAGCCTCTCAGTCTCTCAGCAGCATTGTGGCAGGTGACTACCCCCTCCTCCTTGAAGTACTTTCTTCACTTACTTCTTCTCCTTCATCCACCCTTCCTTCCTTCCCTTGCTGGTGCCTCACCCTCCACACTTTCACATGCAGGAATGCCCCAGTCCTCCCTCCTCACACCTCTTCTCTGTCGCTCTCACTCCCTCAAGGAGCTCACCCACGTCTTGGCTTTAAACACCACTTGCAACCAGAAACCACCAAATTTATATTTCTAGCTCTGACCTGTTCCTCTAACCATAGCTCACCATCTCCCCTTCAAGTTCTAATTGGAATCTTTAACTAAATCTAAGCTCAACATCTCCCCTTCAAGTTCTAATGGGAATCTTTAACTAAATGTGACCATAGCTGAACACTTGAGATCCACCCTCATCTCTCAGAAAAACTGCATCTCCCTCAGTCTTCCCATTTCAGGCCAAATCTCTGGAGTTCTTCTTGAGTTCTCTTTTTCTCTCATGCCAACATCCAACCAGTCAGCAAAGCTTGTGTTGTCTCCACCTTAAAAATAAGACCCTAATTTATCACTTCTCACCACCTCCATTGCTCTCACCTTGGTCTAAGCCACCAGCTTCTCCCTCTGAGACTCTTGCATCAGCCTCCTAATCAATCTCCTTGCTCCATCTTGCCTTTAAAATCAGAACTATCCTTTAAAATTATAAGCCAGATCATGTCCCTCATGGCTCAAAACCTCCCATTGGTTTCCTGTGTCACTCAGAATAAAATGTAAAATTTATCCCATCACCTACAAAAACATTGGTATCATCTGGGTCTCTGCCTCTCTGTCCCTGATTCCTATCATTTCTCCACCAGCTCATTTAGCTCTGGCCACAGCAGCCTTGTTGCTGTTCCTTGAATGTGCCAAGAACCACTCTCCCACCACTAAGGTCTTCTTTCAGTCTGGACCATCTTCCTTCCCCCACTGCAATACCTGCCTAACTTGTTTTGTTTTGTTTTGTTTTTGACAAGGTCTCACTCTATTGCCCAGGCTGGAGTGCCATGGTGTGATCTTGGCTCACTGAAACCTCTACCTCCTAGGTTCAAGCAATTCTCCCACCTCAGCCTCTCCAGTAGCTGGGACTATAGGCACATGCCAGCACACCTGCTAATTTTTGTATGTTTTGGTAGCAAGCAGCGATGGGGTTTCACCATGTTGGCCAGCCTGGTCTCAAACTCCTGACCTCAGGTGATCCACCTGCCTTGGCCTCCCAAAGTGCTGGGATTACAGGCATGAGCCACTGCACCCAGCACCTGCTTGAGTTTCTCCCCCACTTCAAATGTCATGTCCTCAGAGGGGGCCTTTGTGGCACAAATCCTTTGACCTATTATATTTGAGGGTCCTAGCAAGAAGTGACTGGAACATTCAGCTATGATCTTTGGAGAGATCTTTCCATGAACATTCTACTCAAAGAGGAAACCAAGAAGAGATTTTAAGGCCCCTCAAAACTAGCCACACTAGGAAACCAATACCATGGTCAGTCCTGTAGGAGGAGAAACTGGTGTCACCAGTGCCCCTCTGAGAGCCAGAGCCATGAAAGTGAGTGTGCTTGATGGCATTGTGGCCTTAGGAAAACAGCCACTGCAGAACTGTGGCCAAGCAGAGAGCAACAGAGCAAGCACCTGGCTCTCTTCCCATCCTTGAGTCTCCTGATGATGCCTCCTTTTGGCCAAATACAACTGGAAATCAGAGGGCAGGGAGCCCTGGTGATGCAATCCATGGAGTTCAGGCTCAAGAGCACAGAATGCTCAGAGCACAGAGCAGAGCAGAACTATAAGAATAGATCTGGAGCAAGCAGAGATTACTCAGCACATCAGTATCTCTAGTTTCCCCTCTTCCAACATGAGTCATCATATTCCTCCTTCTGCCTGCTATAATGACCAGTGACAGTCCAGAGGATGAGGACTCAGTGAGCCTGGATCACAGAGTGAGAAAGTTGTGGAATAGAGCCCTCCTGCCCACCCCACAATTAACATGGAGCATGAGCAAAGCCCCTGAGATTTGGAGGTTGTTTGTTATTGCAGTTTCATCTAGCTTCTCCTGACTGATGCACTTCCTTTATCACCTTAACATGCCTTGTTTTCTTCATCAGACTTATCACCACCTGATAAACTTTCAGACTTGTTAATTATCTGTCTCTTTCCTCTAAAATGTAAAGTATGGGGGCAGAACTTTGTTTATTTCACTACTAATTATCTGCATGTAGAACAGGACCTGGAAAATAGTGGAGGCTGTTGTTTGCTGAACAAATGAATGAATAAAGGAGCTAATAACATATATTATTAATTATGTCTTAGGCACATTCTCAAGCTGAAGCAGTGGAAGATTAAGCAACTCACTTAAGCTCACCCAGCTTAAACACTGGAGTTAAGTCGTGAAGGCATTCTGACACCAGAGCCCAAGCACTTGACCACTGTGCCATGCCTCTTCCACGTATCAATAGGGCTTGATGGAGAACTTCAAGAGAGACCATTCCAGGCACAGGCTACAGGCTGGAGAGGGCCAGGGCCTCCTGCATACTGCAAAGTGTTAGTTATGGCTGGAACCAAGAGTAGAACCAATAAACTGTACAGGGTAACAGTGAAAATTAAAAACTTTGATCATGTAAAAATAATGCTAATTAGTCATTTATGTGGACTACTTATCATTGCTGCCTAATTACTAGGCAGTACAACAATTAGGTAGAACTTTAACTAATATCAACCAAACTCTGTTGTAAGTTTTATTTGATTATAACTGTCCAAGTTCAAAACAAGAGCTTAGACCAACAATGAGTTGAGTTGGTTGCTCATGGAGACTGGTTCTCTGCCCGGAATTTAAAATTAGAAAAGAATTACCTGGTCCTTACCAGATACTGCCTGTATTATTAGTGATCCTCCAGGTATAAGAGTTTCATCTGGATTAGGAGCTCCTTGAAGCAAGGACTATCTAGTTTTTCCTAATACCATTATTCCCTCCTCACCCAGAGTCCAGCTCAGTCCTAAATACAGTGGAGGCCCCTTTGCCAGGGTTTATCTGTTGGTGCTCACTCTGTACAAAGATGGTCCTGGTTCATGTGTTTCTGAGTCTCTTCTTGCTGCCTGGGGGATATAGGAAGGCGGGGGATATAGGAAGCCCATGAGTGTTTTGAACACATTGGCTGGAAGGGGCCACATCTACACCAGCTTGGACAATTCCAAGAGCCTTCCTGGAGACTTGCCACAGGCCTTCAGAATGGTTGGGATGAGCGAGTGGAGGGCTGGTTGGTGGCCTAGAAGCTGAGCAGAACCCTTGAAATGTTAGGGAGGGCCAGCTCTCCCCTAATATCCATTATTTCCTTCTAGAGTTAGAAATGTTTTAGCTGAGCACATGGCAGCCGTGATGAAGACTGCATTCCCAGGCTGCTTTGCAGCTAGATGTGGCCATTAGGGTAACAGAGCAGAACCAATGTATGCAAGGTCAAGACCATGCATTTAAAAGGAAAAAAGGGACCCTCCCTCTCCTTCTTCCCTGTTTTCCTTGATCCTGGGTGCAGGCAAGAGTTAGAGCTTAGACAAGCCTCCTTGGAACCAGGATGGAATAAGGTGTTGAGATGCCAGAGCAGCAGGATCAAAGGAGACTGGATGGTCAGAACCCAGAGCTGCAGCCTCACCCTGTTACAGAGCATTGCCCCATGCAGACATGATACATGGCAAATCACCGCAGCAGCATCGAGAAGAGTACAATGTAGTTAAGGAATTAGGAAGCGGGGAGTTTTGAGTATTGATTAGCTTGACTTTTAATATATTCACTTTTAAATTTATAAAATTTAATTGTTAATGATAGCTCTGTGTAACAATCAGGTCCCAAGACTTCTGAAAATGTGTGGCAGCTCCAGCTTTGGGTCTTTGTCAGAGTAGCAGAACTTGCATCCTTACTAATACAAAGGTGTTGTAGGACGTGGGAGCATGTTCTTGAGGGCGCGTGACAGACCACTCAGCTAGAGGATGAGCTGGGGTCCCCTGAAAAATAATGGTGCCCCCAGGGAAAACTTTGAGCAAAAAATTCTCAAACTTCTATTATGTTTTTTAAAAGCAAAATATTTCTTGCAGCCTAACTCCAACATGAAAAGCCCCCTCTCTGTGGAGAACTGCTGTTCTAGATGATTGTGAGGGCTCCTGCTCCAATGCCCAGGGGTCCTTCATGACCCAACTGAGCATTTCTGCCTCTTTCCCATGTGGCCTCTTTTGAGACCTTCTCTTACCAGTTTAAGGGCAAAAAGACATCTCTCTGGTGTGAGGCATAGCCCCTACCCTAACCTCTCACTTTCACAAAACACAGGATGGATGAAAGGCAAGTAAGCCATTCATCCAATAAATCTGCATAGATTAACTGGGAAAATACGAGTCTCTGAGTAATGTGTCTAGTAGACTTCCACTTTGTTAAGAATCACAAAGAAGAAGAGAGAGAGAAGAGAAAAAGAGAGGAAGGTGGAAAGGAAGGAGGAGAGAGAAGGAGGGAAGGAAGGCAGAGAGAAGGAGGGAAGGAGGAAGGAAAGAATCTATATAGGCTTCTCTCTATTTATATTTATATTTATATTTATATATTTATACACACACACACACACAATAGTATATAAGAATTTGCATGGGGGCTGGGTGTGGAAGTGTGAGCCTATAGCCCCAGTTACATGGGAGGCTGAGGCAGAAGGATCACTTGAGCCCAGGAGGTAGAGCTGCAGTGAGCCATGATCACACCACTGCCCTCCAGCCTGGTCAACAGAGCAAGACCCTTTCTCTCCCTGTCACTTTAAGAAAATGCATGGGGATAATAAACCTAAATTTACATTAAGGGCTACTTAAGGGAACAGACTTCTGCTTACCTCCCAGCTGCACCACTCAGAGACATGGGACATTGAAGAAACCCACAGCTTCGCTAATACTACTCCTTATCCATAAATTCTTTGCAGGATTGTCAGTATTCAACAAAATAATCTAATTGAAAGTGCCTGGTACCTTGATTGGATAGTGAGTGCTCAATAACTATTAGAAGACATGGAAAACCTGAGGATCAAGAAAGCTGAATGATTCATTCGAGATCAAACTATCATGGATAACCAATCCAGGACTCCCAACCAGGTGTAGGCTCCCCAGGGCACCTTGAACACAGTAAAAATCTTGGGGTCCTCAATAAATGCCTGTTGAATTGAGATTTAATTTTTAATTTGAAACCCCATCTCTACTAAAAAATACAAAAATTAGCCAGGCATGGTGGCGGGCACCTGTAATCTTAGCTACCTGGGAGGCTGAGGCAGGAGAATCACTTGAACCTGAGAGGCAGAGGTTGCAGTGAGCTGAGATCATGCCATTGCACTACAGCCTGGGTGACAAGAGTGAGACTCTGTCTCAAAAAAAAAAAAAATTCAAGTTTAAATTGTTTCAGGCCCACACTCTGTGCAGTTGGGTCTGAAGTCTACAACCATGTCCCCAACCCTTTTCTTCTCATTTACACCTGAAAAGTAACCACTGCCTCCATGTGACTCCACCTGCTAGGGATGGTATTGAGCTTTATGCTTCTTCAGGGCATTTTTCTCTAGAGTCTCACATGCCCCCTTTAAAGTCCATCCTATGGAGCCGGAGGCCATCATCCTTAGCAAACTAACGCACAAACAGAAAATCAAATGCCACATGTCCTCACTTGTAAGTGGGAGCTAAATGATGAGAACATATGGACACATAGAGGGGAACAACACACCTGGGGCCTATTGGAGGGTGGAAGGTGGGAGGAGGGAGAGGGAGAGGACCAGGAAAAACAACTAATGGGTACCAGGCTTAATATCTGGGAGATGAAATAATCTGTACAACAAACCCCCATGACAAAAGTTTACCATAAGACAAACCTGCACATGTACCCCTGACCTTCATTTAATAAAAGTTAAATAAAAAATAATAAATAAATAAAGTCCATTCTGAAGATGGGTTTGACAAAAGCATTCAGGCCAAAACCCCACCCTTCCTGGGTTGCCACTCCATTCCTGCAAGCAACCCGTCACCCTGGTGTGTCACCTCCACCAACCTTATACTTCTAAAACCCTCCCCAGAGCCAGCCACTCATAGCCCACGGCCCCCTCTCTCTTGCAAAGTCTCAACCTTCAACAGGAAGGAGAGACGAAAACTCATGAGTCCTCAAGTCCTTCTATTTCCTACTCAAAATGTCAAAGTCTGTAGAGACACATTCAAGGTTTGGTTTTTTCACCTCGACTAGATGATTTTTCCTGTGTGAATCAGCAGAAGTGGTCAGTCATGGGAGATTTGAACAAGCAAGCTAAGCCCTGTCCATGTGAAATTAGGAGATGATGGAAATGAGAGTGTTTTGTAGGTGGCAGAGCACTAGTCAGATGTTAGATGGTGGTAGTTATTTGAGATGAGCCATCCAAGAGGACAGCAGCCTGTCTCCTTCTTAGTCCTCTCTAATCAGACACATCTAACCTCACACCCCAAGACAAAGGGTCATCAACCCCCTACAACCCTGCCTCCAGGCAGCCCAACAGGATACCTTCTAACTTCCAGATAGTACCTGCGGATATAGTTCTGCTGGGGGAGCATCTGGTCAGCCAGGCAGTCAAAACTGCCCTTAAATGCACTGATTTGCCACTCTGAGGACCTTGGGCACCTCCTGTGTCACCAAAGTCCTCCCCCCACCCCATAACTGGTTAAATGCCCAAGACTTTCCCTTGCAAGAGCATCTTGCTTCTTGCCCAATGACTCCACTCCATGTGTTTGCAAAATAAAAACATGTAGCTAACATTATTAAACAATTTATACATCTTACCCCATTCCATCCTTTCAACTATGTTTTGATATTTCTAACACATTACATTTTGGCAAATCGAGGCTGAGAGAAGTAACTAACTTTATCAAAGCCCCAAGCTAATCAGTGGTAATGCTGGGATTTGAATCCATGGCTACATAGTGCAAAAGCCTACTCTCTCAATCCTTTGGATAGCCACCCTCATCCTCATAACCTAAAAATAAAGAATATAAGTGTTTACACTTGACTAAAAACTGAGGCCTTGTCTTTTATTCTTAGAAGACTAGGTAAAGGGGCAAGCTGCCCTGCTCATAAACACTTTCTTCAAAAATCCCCCAAAGTGGAAAGACATTCAAGCAACAAACCCCTCTTAGGTAACTCATACAACATCTGGTGCTTCTCAGATTTTCCAGTGCCAAGTGACAAAGGGGGTAAACTTTGCTGATTGTTCTCTATGTGTCCCCCCAAGTCCCTTCTCCACCTTCTGTCCTGCTTTGACCTCAGAAGTTTGGCCCCATAGGCTGCTACACTGGGGCACTCTTGCCCTCCAGTTTCTGGTTTAGCCAATGCAAGGCACCAGCAGGTCAAAGGGTCAAAGGGACGGGTGCTGGGTGTTGATTCCCTCTGCTCCCACCATGCCTTGCCACAGTCTGGGCAGTGTGGCAGTGGTTGCATCTCTCTATGACTATAGCTTCCGAGGTGACCCCTTTTCCCCTCTTCCAAGCTCCAGCTCCCCAGGGCTTCAGCAGCATAGTGCATTCTGTTGGCCCTGAGGCCTCAAGGGAGCCACAGCTTTCCACTCTTGCTCATCCCTGGGGCATTACTACTGCACATGCGCATCCCAAACCCTGGCCACAGATAAACAGACCCCTCATTAGATTTTCTTCGGGCAAACCATCTGTGTTCCACTGGGAACTGAACTGATAGAGATGGCATGGTGGAAAGACAGTGAGAGGAAGGAAAAGGAGGTGAAGACGGCCCAAGGCTCGCTGACCATCAGCTGAGATAGAACGCTGGAGAGCAGGTGTGTCTGCTGCGTGTTTTTACACACGTACCATTGTCTACTGGCTTCTCATCCTCCCTCAGATCTGTTTCTTCTGAAGTCACTAAAGCAGATCTGGGTTTTGCCTGGAAAATCTTCTTAGAGGAGGTAGGAAGCTTCTAAAAGAAAGAAACAAAGCAGTAAAATGGAAGTAGGAAGGGTCATGTTAATCTGCCCTGTGGAGATTATCACCAAGGGCTGCTGTTCCAGTCACAGGAAGTACCAGTGTGGGCAAACACTGCATCCCCTTCCCCTCCTAAATAGCTGAGAGTGTCCACTGGCCAGTCCAGCTCCTGGTCCACCCATGCCTCAGCCCTAGGGTCAGTGGCAATAATTCACATTGGAGACAATTTATTCAAAGACATTCACTCTACGCAGGCCATGCCCCATTTGCTCTTTCATCCATTCCCTGCCCTTTCCCTGCTCTGTTCTGTTCCACGGTAGACTCGTTTCCCAAGTTCCTTTGCCATCCTGTAGGTTCAGCCAAAGGGGGATCAGCATAAGATTGGAGGAGAGAGTAAGGGAGATGCCAGGGTATTTCTCTTCATCTCTTTCTGCCCCAAATGACATCTCTCAGCTCTGTCTTCCCCATGATTCCAGCTCCTCCCCTGGCTCCAGAGTCCCAGCTCACAATGGGCAGCCCCTCCCACTGGAGGGCCCTGGCTTCCCACCTCCTGCGGAATCCTTCTGTTCTGGGCCTGTGCTCTCAGGCCCCCATTTGGCCCCTGTTTGTCTCCTCAGTTCTTCCAATGCCTGTGTAATTAAACACTCTCTGTGGACAGACCTGTTTCTGTTTTCCTGACTGGCAGAGTGATTTGTGCAAGATCACATGGGTAGTGAGTGGCAGAGCAAAATCAAACCAGTTCTCCTCACCCCGGAGCCCCCACTCTCCCCAGTCATACCACACTAACCACCTCGGAGGACTCCAGGTCTTGGGATCTCACTAGACCTTCTGTTTCCCACTGGACACTGTGCCTGGGAGTCAGGGTTTTCATATGTGGATTCGAGGCCACGACCCTGGTTACCTGATCTGCCTGGATCAGAGCTCACTCAGGCCCTAAAACATAGTAGACAGCAGGCCTAGAAAGAAGGTCTCTCTTTGCTTTTGTTTGCTTGCTTCTTTGTTTATTTGTGTGCAAGAAAATCGTAAGTCAATTTAGGAACTCTCTCTACCCCATATATAAATGCCCCTCAAAATCTTCTGGGTTGGAAAGAGAACTTACTTACCCAAGACTTCCAAGCAAGGAAAGCACGCTGTCTTGGCAGCACACCTCTGGAACGCTGAGGTCCGCTTCACTCCACTGTCTCCTGGAATATTATATAACAGCCCAGAGGGCCTGACCATAATTGGTTTGGGTGTAGCTCTCTCTCTCCAGTTCTCTTGCTGGATGAAAATGATGAGAAACAGCACGTTCCCAGCTCCTCTCAGGTAGCTCAACGTGAACCAGACCTGATGTGCACAGCACAGTAAAATAATGAGATTTCATCTAACAGAGAGGAGGTTACATAACTGGAAATCAGCCCATTAGCAATAACAAAACAATCAGGGGGCTCAGAAAGACAGACAGCTCCATTCTTAGCTATCGGTCTGGGTTCTCATGGGGGCTGGGCTGGAGATTAACAGCAGGTCCCGGGAGAGATGCGATTCTAAGTAACTCAACTGGACAGTTCCCCTAGCAGTGCCGTGCCGGGAGGCTGGAGGGTTCTGAGGACTGGCTTCTGTTCCTCCAGAAACCAAGCCAGCCTTGCCTTTCCGCTTCCTTTCTGACCTCCTAGAACAGCTATTGTCAGTCCCACTGGCCCTCAAATATTTCTACCTGACTCAGAAAGGGATGTGGGAAACGGTAAGAAAGCGCGTGTCATTGCCATAACTACATTCCCGCATACCTACCGCATACAGAGAGATGCAGGGAGAAAACGGGAAAGCTCTCTACTTGACAGTGACACACAGGAACAAATAATGATCTTTGTTCACCCACCTGACAAAGGAAAGAGCTTTGATACAAAAGTACCACATCCAAACCAGTCGTTACAATAACTCTGCCAGAGCAAGTGGATTACAGAGGATTATCCCACACACAAACACACTCTCCACAGACTAAAACAAAATAAAACAGGCAGAAAAGGCAAATCAGCACTACCAGTGAGTTCCATAGCTAGTTATATATCAAAATCTCCTGAAGACTTTTTTTTTATTATTTGAGATGGGGTCTCACTATGTTCTCCAGGTTGGCGTGCAGTGGTTATTCATAGACATGACCATAGCGTACTGCAGCCTTGACCTCCTGGGCTCAAGTGATTCTCCCTCCCCAGCCTCCTGAGTGGCAGGGACCACAGGCATGTGCCACCATCCCCGGCTCACTGAGGACCTTTTAAAAACTCATTGACTGTTCCCATCCCCAGAAACCAGCCTGTGGTCTGAGGTGGACTTTGGAGGTCACACGCTGGCCAGCCTAGCAGCCTGGCTCAGGGACGAGCCTGGGTAACCACTGATGAACCCCCACAGAAGTCTTGCCTGGACTTCCTCTCTCCTTCACTCACACAAAAGGCACGACCTTCAGTCCTCAGCTGCTCAGCTCTGTTTCACCCAATCCAGGGTGGCTGCAAGAATCAAGAAAGAACTTCATAAGATGAGGAGACATCATCTAAGAATTCAATCTCCATGTTTTTATAGGTCTCAAACACCCATACAGTGCACCTGCATGTTCAGCACTATTCTAAACACTTTACAAATAGCAATTCATGTCATTAATGCAACACTTCTACCAATTCCCGGGGAGGGGGCGGGTACTGTGGTTATCACCCCATTTACAAAGAGGAAATGGAGGCACAGAAACATTCAGTGACTTACATGCAATTCAAAGTCAAGCAATTAAGTGATGGGGCCAAGATCTCAACTCAGACAGTTGGCTTTTGAGTGTGCACACATGCACACTTGTGTTTGTTGCACACAAGTGATTTGAAAACCTACATTCAACAAAACTGTGAACCCCTTGAGGCAAGAGTGGAGTTGTATTCACTGATACCAGGAGCAAGCCCTCCGTGAATTTCACTGAACCAAGGGCCACTGATAACCTTTTTTGAAAGTCTGCTCTGTGCTGGCACCGGGCAAGATATTCTCACATAAAGTTCAGTGTTAGCTCTCACCCAACCCTGACTCACACAAACATCCTCGTTCTCTCTTTCTCTTTCCCTCACAGAACAGTGACAAGTCTCAGAAACAGACAATGGATATTCACCGGCAGTTCCCCTGCAAGCTTTTCAGACTGCTCCTGTCTTCCACAGCCCTGAGCCACTGCCATCTTCCATTCTGTGGCATCCTGGAACCATGTTCCTTGACAGGAGGACAGAAGGGGTCCTAAGACAAGGGAGGAATGGAGGCACCAGCCGGAGTCACAGCTGGCAGGTTTCTCAAGGATCTCAGGGGCTAGGTCGCCCACCACACCTGGGTGCAGCATTCTCAGCCAACCCGGCCCCCTTTCACTCCCCTCCTCTTTTACCTCCACTCTGTCCCTTGCTGGCTGGTAACCACTGTGTTTTTACTATAGCTGGACCCTTTGGCAGGATAAGGCAAAGGAATGCCAGAGCACTTGAGCTTTGGTGAAGTTAAAGTTACTCTTGGCCGGGCATGGTGGCTCACACTTGTAATTCCAGCACTTTAGGAGACTGAGGCAGGAGGATCACTTGAGCCCAGGAGTTCCAGACCAGCCTGGGCAAAATAGTGAGACCTTGTCTCTACCAAAAAAAAAATTTTTTTTAATTAGCCAGGCATGGAGGCACACACCTGTAGTCCCAGCTATTAGGGAGGCTGAGGCAGGAGGATTGCTTAAACCCAGGAGTCTGAGGTTGCAGTGAGCTGTGATCACATCATTGCATTCCATCCAGGACAACAGAGCAATACCTTGTCTCTAAAAGAATAAAATAAAATAAAGTTACATACAAAGAAATGACAAAGTTTTGAGGTCATAGGTGCCCCATTTACTCTGATGCAATTACTATACATTGTATACCTGTATCAAATATCTCATTTACCCCATAAATATATACACCTACAATGTACCTATTAAAATTTTTAAAAGAAAATAAATAAATAAATAAAGTTACACTTAGCCCCAACTCAGGATGCTACCCTGGCTCCTTGTGGCACCGAGATGAAGTTCAGACTCCCCAGCCAGCGTTGCAGGGACTCCCCGGCCATGCATCAGCATCCCTCAATGCCCTCAGCACACACTCTCAGCCCTCCTTCATCCAAGCATGCTAACTCATCTCCCTATTTCCCTGTTTCCATCTATCCTCCCAACAGTCTATTCCCAATGCAGCACCAGAGAGATCCTGCTCAAATGTAAGTTAGACCATGCCCCTCCTCTGCTCAAAGCCCTCTGTGGGTCAAAGATTCCTGCCCCAGTGTGAGTGGGCCTGGCTTAAGCAGGTGACCGTTTTTTAAAGAGTCTAGAGGTCAGAGACAGAGGAAGTCAGAGAGATTCTAAGCAACAGAGACACCCTCCAAAACGGCCATGTTGTGGAGATGGCCACATGGCAGGAAATAGCAAGTGGTCTCTGGGAGCTAAGGATGGCTCCAGGCTGATAGTCAGCAAGGAAACAGTAATCTCAGTGCTACAGCTGCAAGGACCCAATTCTGCCAACAACCAGTGAGCCTGGAAAAGGATCCTGAGCCCCAGGTGAGCCAACAACCCCAACTGACATCTAGGTTTCAGCCTGGTGAGACCCTGAGCAGAGGGCCCAGTGAAAACACACCAGGCTCCTGACCCTCAGAAACGGTGGGATAACAAGTTTGTGTTGTTTTAATCCATTGTGTTTGCAATTTGTTACATGACAATAGAAAACCAATACACCCTCCAATGGCTCCCCTCTCACTCAGAATAAAAGAAAAAGTTCAAACATCACCTCCCACTGCTCCTGCCCTCATTCATTCTGAGCCAGCTGCATGGGCCAGAAGTGCACTTACCTCAGAATCTTTGCACCCGCTGTCCCCTCTGCCCACATGTTCTTCCCTCAGAGATCTGCATGGCCCCCCACCTCACCTCTCAGGGAGCCCATCCTTGCACCCACTCCATACTGCTGACCCTCTTTATCACCCCGCTTCGCTTTATTCTTCTCCAAAGCAGTCTACACCTGCTAATATGCCATAAGTTCATCCATTTACTTTGTTATTGCCTGTCTTTCCCCACCAGAATGTACACTCCATGGACACAGGGATTGCTCTTCTGTTCACAGCTGCATTCCAAGGGCCAAGCACAGGGCCAGCCACATGGGAAACACAAAGTGCTTATTTCCTGAATGAATGAGCTCTCTTTGGGCCCCCTTCAGTCCCACATGTTCTCAGTTGGGTAAATATTATGTACTACTCGAGGCCTAGACCAAATCCGACCTTCTCCAGGAAGCCTTTCCTCCATTGACTTCATACACGTCTACCCTCCTAAAACACAACAGTCAGTGCCACCGCATTTGTTTAGCAGTTAAGTATACACTGACCTTTTATGTGACCTGATCTTTGCTCCCAAACTTAAATCTTCTCCTGTCTTTCTCATTTCCTTTCCCCAGCCCTATCTTTGTACCAGACAATGGGTTTCCAAAAAGCCAAGATCATTCCTTTACTTATTTTTTAGTTTATAGGACACCTGGAATGAGCCAGGCCCTGATCTCAGGACTAGAGATGCTTGACACAGGAGACTCAGCAAGAATCTTTTTAAACTAAAGCAATAGCTGCCACCTGAGCACATCAGGCTCCTCATGTCCAGGGAAGAGCAGGCAAAAAGGGTTAACAATCTAGGCAGGGGTGATTGACCCTGATAATTAGAGGAGGTTGAGATGCTATTACACAATGGAGGCAGGAGGAAATATGTTTAGTGCCCAGATGATACCTTGGGCACCTCTTTGGGTCTCCCTTCCTCAACCGCGATGGTATGGAATCTCATGGAATTTGCAGTCTAGTGGGGAGGGTGGAAATTGAACGAATCACCATTGTAATGTGTTCATGAAAGCCAAGGTACAGAGCTGAATAAAGTTGTTCATGAGACACTTGCTGATTGCTTGTTTGAAACTGGCTGAGGTCACTGTGTGTGGTGGGGGGAAGAGGGCGGGATTGGAATGAAGGGTAGATAGCATTAACAGGAAGGAACACATGCACATAACTCTGTCACATGAAATTCCAAGAAGTGGCCATAGCCAAGATGAGAAAATGATAGAGCTTCTCTGTTCTAACTCATTTTGAGATCCCAACTCATGTTCTCAGGATGGTGTGAGGACTTCAGGGGATTGTCTTGTTGGAAAGTGCTGCTAAATTATCCACCACACTCATGGGTCTCTCTTCCTGGGAGCAACTTAGAAGTGGAAGATTAATGAGACAAATTACAGTTTAAAAGGAAAATTAATGGGATAAATGACAGCTGTCACTGCTGCAGCTGCTCCAGAGGCCTCAACCTAGACTCACCATCTCCTTCCACCACTATCCAGTCTAGATTCCCTCATCTTCAGCTAGCACCTTTGCTAGGCTTTGCTGGGCTCATACTGTTGGCATGACTCCATTCACCTTGCCCTTCAGGCCGGCATTGGTAGACTTATCTATTTACTATCACAGTTGAGGAAGGGAGACCCAAAGAGGTGCCCAAGGTATCATCTGGGCACTAAACATATTTCCCCCTGCCTCCATTGTGTAATAGCATCTCAACCTCCTCTAATTATCAGGGTCAATCACCCCTGCCTAGATAGTCGCCCTTCTTCTTGCCTGCTGTTCCCTGGACACTTGGAGCCTGACATGCTCAGGTGGCAGCTATCGCTTTAGTTCAAAAAGATTCTTGCTGAGTCCCTGGTAGAAATGTTTCCTCTTTGGGGAGCGGGAACTTTAACCTTATAGAGCCCAGAGTTGCAAGAACATTCTGCAAGCACATGGTTTTTATGTGGTCCTTGGAAGCGACCGTAAGCAGGACCACTCATCCATCCCCTCCTTGGTCCTTGGGCCTGCAAATTCTTCAAATTTTGGACATAGTACTATACAAAGATCTTTAATTCCAGGTATATATTGCACATCAAAAATGACACATCATCTTCAAAAGATTCACCTCTGGGCTGAAGCTTCAGCTGTTCCTTCAGCTGGTCACCCCAGGCTCTACCAGTCCGTCAGGTTCTAGATGGTAGAGTGTGTGACACAAACAATGTACTCCACAGTCATGAGCCTAATCTTGTGCCTCCCTTGTGTATTGTAGATTTCTGGTCTGATATGATACTACACGGGATCACATGTATATCCTTGGATGGTGGCATTGGCAAGAAAAGCAAACCCATGCTCACAATGAGTATCAGTTCATGTCAGAACAATTTGCTGGCCCTCCCATGTAGTCAATTTGCTACCTCAAGAAATGGTGCTATACTGGGGGCTCAGCATTGATCTCTCTTGCTGGCACATTGCACATTTGTTAGCAGAAGTCAGCAGACCAGCCTTGACAAGTAGGAGTCCAGACTTTTTTTTAAGCCCAGAATAGCCTCATTCTCTGCCACCATGGCCACCTCATTCTTATTTTCATCATACCACTACCATGGTAGCTGATGACAGAAGCTGGCTGACATCAACTGGCTGAGTCATTTTGTCTGCTTGGTTACTTAGTGTCTCCTCATGGTAGATGCTCTCTGGTGTGCAGTAACATGTGATATAAAGATATTTATACTTATTTCCCATTCTTATATGTCCATGCCTATGCCTCTATACCAGGCATCCTTGTTTCCAACATTCCAGTCTTTTCCTTTCTAGGTCACCAATAAGTTGGTCAGACTATTTGCCACTGTCTGTGAATCTATATATATCCTAGAGCTCTTTCCACACAGAGTAGATGACCAGATGTACCAAGGAAGCTCCATCCATTGGAGGGACTTTCCTTCACCCCTCTTTTTTTTTTTTTTTGAGACAGAGTCTCACTCTGTTGCCCAGACTGGAGTGAAATGGCGAGATCTTGGCTCACTGCAACCTCCACCTCCTGGGTTCAAGCGATTCTCCTGCTTCAGCCTCCTGAGTAGTGGAGACTACAGGCATGCACCACCACGCCCATCTAATTTTGTAGTTTTTTTTTTTTTTTTTCTTTTAGTAGAGATGGGGTTTCACCATGTTGTCCAGGCTGGTTTCGAACTCCTGACCTCAGGCGATCTGCCCACCTCAGCCTCCCAAAGTGCTGGGATTACAGGCATAAGCCACCACACCCAGCCTCACCTCTATCTTTCAAAGCTACCCCTGAGTAAGGCTGTAGTGCAGCTGCCATATGTATTTTGAGTTGAGCCACGTACCAAGCTGACTCATCTGTAATCCTATATGGTGCTTTTCCTCCTCCATCAGCCAGCCATAAGGGATTCCCCCATATGGTCATAGGTGTGAGCTGAGAAAGGAACACTGGTAAATAATGGGAGGTCTGAGCTACCTGCTCATGAAGCTTACTTGTGCCCCCTGGTCCTATACATGTTCAATTCTGGATATACCACTTCCATCTTACAAGGAACTATAGCCATTCAGATTACACATGTTAGGATTGGGGAAATGACCCACAGGTGAGTCCACAAGACCCAGAGGAACTTCTGAGAGCTGGACTTCGGCCAGGACTTCATTTATTATCTGATCTGTCTATGCCTCTACTCTAGGGCTATGACGATGCTTCAGGTCTCTGAGTGTCTATGTCAACTCAAACTCTATGTCCACCTGCCACAAACTATTTCAGTATATCAGAATAAATGGTTGTAGGAGCCTTTGAAGGAAGGAATGGTAGAATCATTACCATGTATACCTGCAGAGATATCCTTCTTCCTGGGGACTTTTTCTCTCCTTCAGTGAGTCCGGGAAACTATCTCAGGTCCAGAAACCAGACAAGGAACCATGACTTTTTACTGGGTGATTGCACTTACAGTCCTGACCATCTATTCTTTTCTTCTTTCTTTTCCTTTACAGAAATCCTTCCTTCTAATAATAATATTCTTTTATGATTACTTTGAGACATTGTAACTGCACATATTTATGGGGTACAATTTGATGTTTTGATACATGTATACATTGTAAAATGACCAAATCAGTGTAGTTAGCCTGACAGTCACCTCACACATTTATCATTTCTTTGTGATGAGGACGTTCAAAATCCTCTCTTATAGCTATTTTCTAATATACCATATCTTACTGTTAACCATCATCACCCTACTATGCAATAGAACACCAGAACTTATTCCTCTAACTGTAACTTTGTATCCATTGACCAACCTCTCCCCATCCTCCCCTCTTTCCTCTCCTCCCCAGTCTCTAGTAACCACTTTTCTACTTGCTTCTATAATGTCGGCTTTTTACTTTTTTAGATTCCACATATGAATGAAATCATATGGTATTTCTCTTTCTGTGACTGGCTTGTAGACTGTCCTCCAGGGCCATCTATGTTATCACAGACGACAGGATTTTGTTCTTTTTTATGGCTGAATAGTACTTCATTGTGTATATATACAATTTCTTTCTTTATTCATTCATCCACTGCTGGGCACTTGGGTTGATTCCATATGTTGGCTATTATGAATAGTGAACCAATAAACACGAGAGTGTAGATATATCTTTGATATACTGATTCCTTTTTTTTTTTTTAAATACATACCCAGGAGTGGGATTGCTGGGTCATATGGTAGCTTCTTTTTTATTTTTTGAGGAACCTCAGCACAGTTTTCCATTGTGACTATTCTAATTTACAATCCCACCAATAGTGTGTAAGTGTTCCCTCTTCTCCACATCCTCACCAACACTTACTTCTTTTGTCTTTTGGATAACAGCCATTCTAACTGGAGTGAGGTGGTATCTCATTGTTGTTTTGCTTTGCATTTTGATGTTGAGCATTTTTTCACGTGCCTGTTGGCCATTCGAATGTCTTCTTCTGAGAAATCTCTATTAAGGTCCCTGCTCACTTTTCAATTGGGTGCTTTGATTTTTTGCTGTTGAGTAGTTTAAGCTCCCTATATATTTGATATTAACTGCTTGTCAGATGTAAAGTTAGCAAATATTTTCTCCCATTCTGTAGGTTGTCTCTTCACTCTGTTGATTGTTTCCTTTGCTGTGCAAAAGCTTTTTAGTTTGATGTAGTCCCATTTGTCTGTTAATGTTTTCATTGACTGTGCTTTTGAGGTCTTCTTTAAAAAATCCTTGCCCAGCCCCAGGTTGTAAAATGTTTCACCTATATTTTTTTCTAGTAGCTTCATGGTTTTGGGTTCTACATTTAAGTATTTAATTTTTGTATATGGTGAGAGATAGGAGTTTAGTCTCGTTCTTCTGCATGTGAATATCCAATTTTCCCAGCACCATTTCTTGAAGAGACTGTCTTTTCCCCAATGTGTGTTCTTGGTTCTTTGTCAAGAATCTGTTGGTTCTAGGTGTGTGAACTTATTTCTGGGCTCTCTATTCTGTTTCTGACTATCTATTCTTGATTTCTTCTGCTGGTACAAGTTGAGTAGTATCCTTTTTTGCTGCCCATATATTTTGCCCCTAAGGACACTGTCTTCCATTAATCATCTCCACAACTATCTGTGAGTCAGGCCCCCTTTGGCTATCACTCTGAACTTGCAGCTTACTACAATAATTGCCTCCACGATAATGGATTCTGCTGTGCATTACAATTATTGCATCCATAAATGGCTTCTGAAGGCTAAGTACTGCCACCTGGCTTCTATTGTATCAGGGTCCTATTCCTTCTGCTACTAATGAGACTAGTTTTATCTCAAACTCCTTACCTCAGGTGATCCACATGCCTCAGCCTCCCAAAGTGCTGGGATTACAGGCATAAGCCACTGCACCCAGCCTAGTGAGCCTAGTTTTATAATGGTTCCTTCTACCATTAGCTCTGGTCCACAGAGGAGAGCCACAACCAAACTTTGTGATGTTGGTGACTCTCTCAACAGTGCATTCCTTAAATTGTGTAAGCTCATCTAGTAGGTTTACTGGGCTCATGTGGTATATACATCCAGCATACCTATGACCCTGAGTCTTTTAATTCTTTCTCTGCCATTTGTTTTGGCCACTCTGGCATTTTGACCTAACTTCGGTGGGTATGGTTATAGGAGCCACTCTAGTTTTGGGTTCACACCATCTGATTAAATCATGTGTCTTGTGAACATATCCAAATCAATACACTTTCCATTATTTGATCTTAAGCTCTGGCATTCATGATCAAGCACTCTCAGAATCCAGTCTAGAGAACTCCTCCAGTTCCTGCCAGTAAATGCTGGCTAGATTTGGGGAGATAGATAGTTCCCTTCCACCTTTATCAAGCTCAGCATATCCTTGGCTGCACTGTGCTGTGACTCAACCCTAGTTACATATCTAGTGGCCAAAACGAGGCAGGACAGATACTGAGGGAGGAGAAACACAATTTATCCTGTAGGGAGAGGCCTCTGCATTATCTTCAAGCAAGAAGGTAGAGATAATCCTAGTTTTTGTTTTGTTTTGTTTTGAGACAAAGTCTCGCTCTGTCACCTGGCTGGAGTGCAGTGGCACAATCTTGGCTCACTGCAACCTCTGCCTCCTGGGTTCAAGTGATTCTTCTGCCTCAGCCTTCCGAGTAGCTGGGACTACAAGCGTGCACCACCACACCCAGCTAATTTTTAGTAGAGATGGAGTTTCACCATTGAAACCAGGATGGGTTCGATCTCTTGACCTCATGATCTGCCCACCTCAGCCTCCCAAAGTGCTGGAATTAGAGGCATGAGCCACCGTGTCCAGTCATAATCCTAGTTTTTAATAGGGAGGGGTGATCAACTTCTGCAGGTTCAAAGAGTTCAGGGAAATCTGAGAAGTCAAGATTTTGGAGATTTGTCCCAGATATACATGTGTCAGGATTGTATCCTCTTCCAGCCAGGGCCCTGACCTTGGCATAGAAGACCTGCCTTGTTTGGGAGTTGAGCCTTCTTTGGACATCAACCACTCTGACCACTAAGGCCTGGACCTGGCCTTCTTTTCCTGTCCTCCCTTTGTAAGACAAGAAAACCTGCTTTTATGCTGCCAAGGAGGAGTTAACCCTTGCTTTAAATTGGCTGATAACCGCTCTCAGCCTCTTGTTATCTTTCTCCAGCTCTTCATAAAACTCAGCAATATCCATCTATCAATGGAAAATAAGGGTCCTCAAAGATAGCCATGCTCTAATCCTCAGAGCCCGTGGAATATGTGACCTTACATGCCAAAAACAACTTTGCAGATGCAAACAGGGTTAAGGACCTTAAGGAGGGGAGATTGTCCTGGATTGTCTGGGTGGGCCCAATCTAATCACATGAGTCCTTAAAGGCAGATAACTTTTCCTGACTGCAGAGAACTAGAGAAACAGCAGCATGAGAAGGACTCCACCCATTACTGCTGACTTTGAAGATGGTGGAAAGGGCCATGAGTCAAGGAATGCAGACAGCCACTAGGAGCTAGAAAAGGTGAAGAACACTCTCTCCTGGCGCCTTCAGAAAGAATCACAGTCTGGCTGACATCTTGGCTTCTGAGACCTGTGTCAGACTTCTGACCTACAAATCTATAGGATAATAAATTTGAGTTGTAGAAGGCACTACATTTGTGGTAATTTATTACAGCAGCAATGGAAGACAGACATCACCCAATCCTATTGCGTCTATAGCAGTATTTTTCTCATTTTTTCTAATACCTGATGGATAGCACCAGCTAGTGTGTTTTCTTCTACTGGTACACCATTCAAATCCACAACTGACGAAAGGTTGAACCACTAGACTTGTATCAGGGACTGTGTGTGCCCCACCCAGCAGCAATGATGGGGTCATTATTGTTGGGAAGGCAAGTGAACGATCCAGCTCCAAAACCCCATCTTACCATCTGCTTTTATGGAATACTCCTTAAGAAACTGTTGCAAACTGGGTTGCCTAGAAAGGGGACTATGAGACAGAGTTGCCCACACAGCAAGTCTATTAGGGAGTACTCTGGGAATCAGCACTTGAATAGAGCTGCAATTCAAGTCTGACAGCTTTAGCCAACCCTATGGGGTCTCTAGAACTGAAATTGTCCCACGCTGGGCCAATAGAACTGGTTCATGTTGGGCCAAAAATGCAAGACATTTATATCTCCACCTTAATCAATCACTGGATGTGGGCCCACACTGGAAGGACATGATCTTGGGCAAGGTGGCTTCCTGAAGCTCGGATATCCATGAAGGATGACACCTGAGGGCCCCTCACTAACAACAATCCCAGAAGCTGGCCCAACATGTCTTTTTTCGAAGGTGGAGATCCATCTCCACTACAGACACTTTTCCCTTCTGAGCAGCCACTGCTATACTCCAAGGCAAGAGATTGGAGGATTTCTCTGTAGGGAACTGGGCCATAAAAAAAAAACATAGAAATACTGACCTTTGGGAGCTTGCAATGTATTGGCTTTAGGGAGGCTCACCAGTCAACAAACCTCTCAGAAGTTCCCAGTAGACTGAATACCTCTCTCTTAAATATAAACAGTCAAGAATTGCCGAATATTTGGATGAAATTCTCAAACATGACAATGAAGGGCCAAAACAGAAAAAGAAAGAAACTCAGAGGTAAAAGAAATAAAGCAATAAACAGAAGAAAACATTTTTTAAACTTTCATTTTATCCTCATAGAGATAAAAGAAGATATCATATTCATGAACCAAGGATACAACACTGGGGGAAAAAGGTAAGACTGATCAATTGATTCAGAGAAAAAAGGGACTTTTGAGGCCAGGCACAGTGGCTCATGCCTTTATTCCTAGCACTTTGCGATGCTGAGGTGGGAGGATTGCGTAAGCCAGGAGACTGAGACCAGCTTGGACAATACAGTCATATCTCATCCCTACAAAAAAACAATTAAGGCCGGGTGCAGTGGCTCACGCCTGTAATCCCAGCACTTTGGGAGGCCGAGGCAGGCAGATCTCCTGAGGTCAGGAGTTCAAGACCAGACTGGACAACATGGTGAAACCCCATCTCTACTAAAAATACAAAAATTAGCCAGGCGTGGTGGCAGGTGCCTGTAATCCCAGTTATTTGGGAGGCTGAGGCAGGAGAATCACTTGAACCCAAGAGGCAGAGGTTACAGTGAGCCGAGATCATGCCATTGCACTCCAGCCTGGGGGACAAGAGAGATACTTACTCTCAAAAAAAAAAAAAAAAAAATTTAAAAACAGTCAGAGGCTGAGTTGGGAGGATCTCTTGAGCCTGGGAAGCAGAGATTGCAGTGATTCATGATCCGCGATCATGCCACTACACTCCAGCCTGGGTGATCCTGTCTCAAAAAGAGAAAAAAGAACTTTTGGAAATTAAAATATGATCAAGGAAATATAAATTTCAGTAAAGAGTTAGAAACTAACATTGATAAAAATCTACCAGGAAAAATTAGAGATCATTTCAGAAGGTCCAGCATCCAAATACCATGGACTTCCATACAGAGAACAGAGAAAATGGTGGGGAGGAAATTATCCAAAAAAATAAAAGAAAGAAAAAAGATTCCCAGAACTGAAGGACCTAGGTTTGTAAATTAAAAGAGTCTACTGTCTGCTTATCTGAATGTATTTTAAAAAGACTCAAGGCATATCACTTAAATATAAGAATACTGGAATAAAGGAAGTATCCGAAAAATTTTCAGAGAGAAAATCAGATCACATTCTAAGAAATCAGAATTGCATTGAATGTATCTGCAGCAACTTGGGAAAACAATGGAGCAATGTCTCAAAAATTCTGAGGGAAAAACTTTCCAACTTAGAATGCTCCAGTTGACCAAACTATAAATTAATAGTATACGTTAGGCCGGGCGTGGTGGCTCATGTTTGTAAGCTTAGCACTTTGGGAGGCCAAGGCGGGCAGATCACTTGAGGTCAGAAGTTCGAGACCAGGCTGACCAACATGGTGAAACCCCATCTTTGCTAAAAATACAAAAGTTAGCCACGCGTGGTGGCACGCGCCTGTAATCCCAGCTACTCGAGAGGCTGAGGTAGGAGAATTGCTTGAACCTGGGAGGTGGAGGTTGCAGTGAGCCGAGATTGTACCACTGCACTCCAGCCTAGGTGACAGAGCGAGACTCTGCCTCAAAAAAAAAAAAAAAAAGAGTACATATTAGATAGAAAACAAGAATATAAATTGGACAAGAATATAAATCAGACATACAAAATATCTTCAATTTTACCTCTCATGTACTCTTTCTTAGAAATCTACTGGAAGATCTTTTTTGTTACAACAAAACACAAGAATAAATAAGGAAAAATTAGGACATAGAATCCAGAAAACAGGATACAACAGAGGAGAGTAGCAAAAGGAATTCCCTAAGATGACAGTAAGCATTAATAGCTATATAACAGACCCAGCAAGAAAACAGATTAGAGGAGTTGAGCAATCCCTAGAGGGCTTTCCCAAATAAATCGCTGAGACTGATAGATTACCAAGCAGGTTTAACTGTGCTGCAATGAGATTTAGAGTTCTGCAAGGTGGGGATCAATTAGTGACAGACACTGTATTAGGTAGGGTAAGCTGATCTGTAGAGACAAATATACCCCTGCAAAGTCAGCGGCGTACAGTCAACACATTTATTTCTTTTTGGTGTAACAGCCTTCAGCAGGCATTCATATTGGCGAGGGACTCCCCCAACACATTCATCAGGGACCCTGGTTGACAAATGCTCCCCCATCTTCAGCACCTGTCTTCCAAGCTGCTGGTTGTCACCCTCCCAAGCACACAGAATAGGGCAAGGCACAGAGAAGTCTGGAGGAGGTTTTTATGAACCAAGCCTGGAGGCAGCATACATGGTTGCTGCTCACAGGGTCACACTTAACCAGAAGATAGGCTGGGACACAAAATCTGAGGTCCAAAGGAGAGGATAGTGGATACTGGTGGAGAACTAGCAGTCTTTACCTTAGATACTGGGAGGGACGGGATCCAATTTTGGGGCCCTGAAGCTTATATAACTAGAGGGCTTCCTTAATGAAAAGAATACAGAACTACAAAGTTGCCAGGGCTCCTTCCAGGGCCCTGAAAGGGGTCTGGGCAAGTGAGAGATCCTGAAGCTTGAGCTTCATTCACTTCATGGAAAATCTGCCCACAGGTACTTTCATGGCTATTAATACTAGACCCCACACAGACCCAACAGTATAGGAGGTCAAACAAGATAGCAGACATCTTTCTTTCTCATGGTAACATGGGCATCTTGTATTATGTTGTCCTTCCTTCAACATGCAACTTCTACCCTATGGTCTAAGTTGGCTGATCACACTCCTGCCACCACATCTGCATTTCGGTCGGCGAGAATGAAGAAGGAGAAATGGAATGGTACACGCCTAGCCTGTCATGGCAAGATCCAGATGTGGCCACATCGCATTTGCCCACCTCCTGTTAGCCAAACCTCATCACAATGACTGTAGCCAGCTATCAGGAAGGAGGATAGGAAATGTAGCTTCAGCTGGATGCCAATAGATGTAGCTAAAAAATCTCTTACTGCAGAGAAGGAAGAATACTGGAGAACAACTAGCTGTCTCCATCACAGGTACATAGAAAACAAAGCCGATGAAAAATAAGCAAATTTTGATTCTAAGACACACCTAAGTTATATCATAAAAGATATGTAATCATAATACACTAAATGGCTTAGCTGTGAATAATTTTACCTAGAAAACTAAACACTGATTTTATTTAACCAAAATTATGAAAAGCTTTGCAGGGAAGGCGGAGGGAAAGAACTGGGTCTGTTGAGAGGGACAGGGATGAATGGAAAAATTAATCATCAACCTGAGGGGAAAGTCAAGAGATAACACTGAAAATGGAAACATCAGAAAATAGTAGTACACATATGTCATTTAAAAATATGGAGGCTAAAACCCAGAATAAGTATTAGCTAAAAGAGTTGAAAGAGGTTGCCTCTGGGAATATGAGAGAGGAAGATAGGAACTGATATTTTTTAATATAATTTTACAGTAGTTTTAGAATTTTAAATTTATATACATATATATTTTAAGAAAATAAAATTTAAGGTATGGTGTAGGTATAAAAGAAATGCTGAGGACGGGCATGCTGGCTCATGCCTATAATCCCAGCACTTTGGGAGGCCGAGGTGGCAGATCACAAGGTCAGGAGTTCGAGACCAGCCTCACCAATATGGTGAAACCCCATCTCTACTAAAAATACAAAATTAGCCAGGTGTGGTGACTCATGCCTATAACCCCTACTCAGGAGGCTGAGGCAGGAGAATTGCTTGAACCCAGGAGGCACAGAGATTGCAGTGAGCTGAGATCGCATGATTGCACTCCAGCCTGGGTGACAGAGCAAGACTCTGTCTCAAAAAAAAAAAAAAAAAAAGAAAGAATGAAAGAAATGCTGAGTAGTAAAGCAAATACTATTTTACATTTTGCTAATTTGAGAAAGTAAAGTCAGTATGACTACAATTCACTCTTTCAACTTTCTATCCCAATGGTCCCCAAACTCAGTGTTTCTCAAAATGCAATCAGTGAATCATCTAAATGAGAAGAACCCAGGCAGCTTGTATTACATACAGATTTCTTGGCACCACTCCTCTGGCTTTCAACACAATGAAGTTTAAGAACAATCTCCCTTCATAAAATTTCGGCTCCAGACAAGCTTGTCCATGCTCTTGTTTCCCAAAAATCTTGAACATGTTTCTAGCTCCAAACTTTCACCTGTTCTCCCCTTTCCCCTACCCACTTCTCCCTGCTTCTATGAGCCCTACTAGCTCGAGTTCTTCTTGACCATCATGTGACCAGCAAGGAGAAAACCAAAAAGGTTGCCAACCCCAGTCTGCTGACTCTACCCCAGTCCTGACCATGTGCCATGTCACTGCCCACCCTGCTCGGTAGCTGCCATCATATCCAGCATCGGGCTGGTCCCCTGGTTAATAGTAGTTGACCAGTTGGCTGATGGATTGAATTCAACAGGTTATGTGCTGGGCTAGGGAACGCAGCTAAATAGCCCATAAAGGGTAACCCTGACCTAACATTTCACACGGCCTCCCATGAAGGGAAATGTATGAGTCTCCTGTGGCTGCTGTAACAAATTACCATAAACCACATGGCTTAAAACCAACACACATTCATCTCACAGTTCCAGAACCAGAAGCCAGAGTTTGTTTCACTAGACCAAAAGCAAGGTGTCAAGAGGGCCACACTCCCTCTGGAGGCTCTAAGGGAAAGACCTAAAGGAGTTCTTTACCTCCTCCAGTTTCCAGTGATTTCTAGCATCCCTTGTCTTGGAATCCCTAACAAGCACTCCGACCCGCAAGGTCAGCCTCTTCACATCTCTCTCTGCTCCATTTTCACATCGCCTCATCCATGGGTGTGAAAAGCACCCTCTGCCTTCTCTTATAATGGTTCATGTGATAGCATTTAAGACCTACCTGGATAATCTGGGATAATGTCCCCTTATTAAGATTCTTAATGTAATCACATCTTCAAAGACCCTTTTTCCAAATAAGGTGGTATTTTCATAAGGTAGTAAGTTCAGTGGGTTCGGACGTGATATCTTTGGGTGCCATTGTTCAGCCTACTACAGGCAGTGTCTTAACTCACAGAGCTGCCTCACCAGCAGGTGCCCCCAACACCATCTGATCAAAGTGCTCACGGGTAGTACCTACAGATTCACCTCTGGAAGCAGTGGTTCCAATGCTGGCTGCATATGAGAATCACATGGGGAGTTAAAAAAAACATCTTGCTTACCCCCAAAACTTCTGATTCTATTGTCTGAGGCATGGGTATTTTTTAACCTCCCAGGTGATTCTCATATGTACAGCTGGGCTGGAGAACCACAGCACAAAGTGCCCTGGGAAACCAGGAGGAGCTGCGAAGCTCCCTTCAGCTGCTTGTAGCTTGGCCTCTCTTTCCTGACTAGTCAACCAACCCAGGAATCCCAGAGGGCTTCTTCTGACACCTGGAAATAAGATGAAGAGTCCAAGCTGACAGGCGGGGGCTGAGTGGAAGGGCTCAGGTAGAGCTTGTTCTTTTCCAGTCTGGCTGCCTGGGGCTCCACACTCGCTCCCTCTTCCCCTAACTGGGATGCAATCTTGATTCTCCCAGCACAGATCTAATTCCTGCACTTCCGGTAAGAAAGGAATGAAAAGGCAATGAGATGAGCAGGGACCCTGGGCAGAAGAATTACTGAAGAGCACAACCATAATCCAGTAAACCCATTATGTTCTTTCCAGGAATAAGGAGAGCTTCACTATATATATATACATATATACATATATATATATATGGAATACATATACATATATGTGTGTGTGTGTGTGTGTGTGTGTGTGTGTGTGTGCATGGAATTGTCCCGTCCCAGTCTCACTCCCCACATACACACACACACACACTTATGTTGTCAAACACATGTGCATACACACAAATGCATATGTAAACTCACTCTAGCTGCCTGTCAGGAGTTGGCACCCCAGCCCACCTCTGGGAAAACAGATATGCAAGAAATGAAGCTGGAGCAAAGGAAGGCACAAGCCAGTTGTTCTCTCCTGTGCCTGGTATACAAAAAGATGTTTCTCAGGCTCCAAGGGCGGGGCAATGCCAGTGCTTGGAGTATAATCTAACTGCCTAAATAGGCTCAAGGCCATGTCACAGTTTTCTGGGAGCAGGACCAGTTTGGCATTGCAGAGCTCAAAAGACACCTCTGGGGTTTGGCAGCAACTGGCTGCCATTTGGAGCCAGGAGACCCATACTGAAAGGTGGAAGGGTCACTCTGAGATCCGCCTCTTGCTCTGAGGCCCCAGACACAGCCTTAGACCCTGGAGTGATGTGTGGAGAAAGGCCAAGAAGCAGCAGACTATGGAGGTTGCGAGCATGACTATGGAGCACACCTGCCCTTGACCTTCACCCACATGCTCAGGGTCCCCATCAGCTCAGTGCACCCGTCTTCCTGAGCTAATCCCTTCCTGAGCTAAGATTTGATCAGCCAGCTTTCTTACTCTTTTTCTCCTGTTTCTGCATAATATATTTAGTTAGTTCTTCAGATTTCTAGTGCTTTCCTAACCCTTAAAGTACCTCTGTATCTGTTAGTTATTATCAGTAGACTGCTGCTTAACAGTCACAAAACCCCAGTGGCATAAAAAATTAAATAATGACAGCTCACATGCCTGCATGGAGCAGCTGATGTGGGCTAAGCTCCCTGTGGCATCTGTAGACCTGTGTGGGGTCTCTCTGGGATGCTCAGCTGGGGAGCTCTGCCCCATGTCTCTCATCCTCCCCATCTCTGAGGCCAGCAGACCAGCCCAGGCATGTTCCTTTCAGGGAGACAGCAAGACGGCAAGCAGAAACACACAAGGCCTCTCGGGGTCCGGGCTGGAAGCCTCAGACTCACTTCCACCTTATTCTGTTGGCCAAAGTGGGTCACATACTAATCCCAGATTCAAAAAATAAGGAAATCAAATCCACAAAGTCACATGGCAAAGGGCATGGATACAGAGTGGGGGAAGAATAGAGGCCTTTAGTGCAATCTACCACAGCCTCTCTGAGACAAGGAGAAGCACCACCCAAGTCAGGCCAATGATCCATCCTCCTGGGCCTGACGGAGGTTTCGTTGGAATCAGGCCCTTCCTACAAACGTGCCGGCTCCCCTTCCCCGATGATGCAGCCTGAAGAGAACTGTGGGCTCTAGAGGCTGCTATCTTGCTCCACCCCAAATGCCACAGCCTCTGGGCATCCTAGGGTCCTGGGTCCAGGATGAAAAGTGTCACCTCATGGGGTGATGGAGCAAAGCAGCAGAACCTGCCAGGCTTGCCTCGAAGGCTCTTGGTACCTGGATCTGACTGGAACCGAGGAGGAGGAAGCTCCTGAGAGACAGGTAGAAGAACTGGGAGGCAGGGGGTAGACACAGTCTCCAGGGACCTGCAATGCTGACCAAACACCTGACCAGGGCTTGATCTCAGCATCAGAAAACCTGATTCAAGTCCTGGTTCTGCTCTAACTAGCCAGGAGCCTCAGATAACTCACTCAACCTCTCAGGGCTTGTCTCCATGTCTAGGAAATGGAGATGGTGCTATGCTCCTTACAGGCTGGGATTAGGCTATTTATATGAAACGGACTTTACTAAGTGCCACTAAATGTCCTTTGAAGACGTGTGACACCCTGCAGCCCAGACATCTTTGCCCATCCTGCTCTGGGAGGGTAGGGGAGTGACATTTTCCATCTCCCTCCACCTCCCAGACACTGCTCCATCTCTGAGCACTGCCAGTTCTCAGGGTGGGTTGTGGTACCCTCCACCCACTTCCCTGGGCACCGCCTGGCTGGCTTTCCCATTGTGGCACCCACTGTTTGCAGGCCTCCACAAAAGCCCTCTCCACTCACTGGGCTTCTTCCTAACGTTCGATTCTTCCTAACGTTCGATTGCTGGCTTCTGGAGTTCTTTCAATTTCCCATTCTCTGACTGCCGTTTCTACAGCCTCTGCCCCTGGCCACTCCACCCTTGACTGGTTTAAATTTGCCATCAGCATCTCTTGGCTTGATTCCTTTGATCTATCCCAGCAGGCTGGCCTCACACGCCCACATTAAAGGTCAACTCTTGGATGGTATTATAGCTGAGCAGCTGGAAAAAGTCTCAGAAGCTGATTTCCCTTTTTCTAGCTACGAGATCATTCTTTATCCCCCAACTCCCAGGTGAGCCTCTGGGCCTCAAAATGGGCTGTTTCCTGTTGCCTCAAACAATGGCTTATTTTAAAACCTCATCTGGACTCATCTCCCTAAGTGATCTCCACCTCCCTTGAGAACACAAACCGTCAAATCTATTCCTTGAGCTTTGCTCGGTGGCAAATGCTCACCGTTGGAGGCCTCAGGGAAAGACCGGGCCATGAGGGACAGGAGGGGGTCTCCGCGACCTCATTTCCCCAGCCATTCAGGCAGTACCCAGTGCTCACCAGCTCCCTGCTGGCCTTCTCAAAGCTGGTAGGCAGGGGCCAGAAGGAAGGACAAAGGAAATGCTTCCTGACTTCATGAGTATATGCACAGGGCCCAGAGCAGAGGGAGAGAGGGCCCTGTCCTGCCAACCAAGCCAGCTGATGGACTTGATCCAGAGATGGGCACCTATCTTCAGGGCGCCTCCCGCCCAGGCCTCTCAGACTCAGGGGAACCTCTTACCACCAAACTCTGAGGGGTAGGTCCTGATCTTTCCTCTACCCCAAGAGCAACAGATTAGATATTTTTGTCCTCCAGTTGGCAAATACATATTAAAACCCTGCCATGTGACAAGTAGAGGTGGGGCTGGGGTAATACCATGCTCAATAAAACAGACAGGGTCCCTGCCCTCAGAGAACCTACATCTAGTGGGGTCCCAGAGATCATAAACAGCTGGAGCAACTGATGATTAAAATTATTTCAGACTATGAAACATTCTGTCTAGAAAACAGATACAGTGCCGTGACAGAGTCCAGCAGAGCAGCGGCCTACTCATGATGGGTTATCCAAAAGGCTTGTCAGAGGAGGTTAGTGATATTTAAGCAGAGACCCACAGGATAAGGAGCTGGAGGAATAGCAGGCAGAGGCACTGGCTGCATGCACAAAGGTCCTGAGGCAGAGAGCACTTGGTGTGTCCTAGGAAGTGTAAGAGGAGCCCTGTGTCTAGAACAGAGTGAGAGAAGAGGAGGGCGGAGACTGCTGAGGAGGCAGGCAGGGCCCACTCACCAGGGTGGTGAGTCACAGAAGATGCTGGGTTTCTTTCAACTCAGTGGGGAAGCAGTCACTGAAGGGTTTCAAACAGAGCACCGACATGGTTAGGGTTTTGAAAAGATCTCTCCTGTCATATACAGAAAAGACAAATACTCCTTAAATCAGAACAGAGGAGCCAGGGTAGCCAGAAGAGAAGTCTTCCTGATAAATAGGACCAGCTAGAAAGGGACTTGCTAGAAATTTCTACTTTCTTGAAAGAACTTAAATAAGATGGAACTATTCATGTAAAATGGTCTTTAATTGTGTCACCTTGGAACAATGGTCTAATTCTCGTTCCTACATGAGCTGTCTCAGCCAAATTTTTTTATTCTGTAAAGCAGAGAAAATATCTACCTGTTCTGCCTTTTTAAATTGAATAGATAAATTTTTTAAACTTTAAAAACATTACAGGAATTATGTTCAAATAAGCCAACATGATAGGTGTTGAGCTGTTTCCTGTGAGCCAAGCTCTGTGGAAAACACAAAGTTCTTTTTGCAAAACCAGTCACTATCTTCAAGGAGCTTACACTCTGATTTGGGGAGGGATGACAAAATATGTACACAAGATGTTTAAACACAAGCTGGTATTGAAGTTCAGTTCAAGACAAACAACAGAAGAAATATCATAAAGTTGTGCCTGAGAACTTGCTAAGTGGATTTTAAAGAAAATGCCCAGAACTGTTGGAAGGAAGGAAAAGTCATGCCAGGCCAAGCATAGCTGGCTTTGAGCCAGGTTCTGGCCCCACCACAAGGATTGGGAAGGACACGTCAGTGGGTGAATGATCCAGACAAAAGCACCAACAGCGTGAAGCACAGGGTGTGTTTGAGGGACTGCTGGACATAGCCCTGTCTGGTCCCTGCTTCTACAGTCTTTGTGCTCTCTAAGCACAAAGAAAGAAAGAGAAGGCAGAAGGCCGGGCGCGGTGGCTCAAGCCTGTAATCCCAGCACTACGGGAGGCCGAGACGGGCGGATCACGAGGTCAGGAGATCAAGACCATCCTGGCTAACACAGTGAAACCCCGGCTCTACTAAAAAATACAAAAAACTAGCCAGGCGAGGTGGCAGGCGCCTGTAGTCCCAGCTACTCCGGAGGCTGAGGCAGGAGAATGGCATAAACCTGGGAGGCGGAGCTTGCAGTGAGCTGAGATCCGGCCACTGCACTCCAGCCCGGGCGACAGAGAGAGACTCTGTCTCAAAAAAAAAAAGAAAGAAAGAGAAGAACGCAGAATTACTAAGATAAAATCAGGTGTGAAAGAACATTTATTTAGAATACGATAAATGATGACAAATTATTACTAGAGCCTTGGAAATTCAGGACCTTTTCTACTAAGATCTCTTTAGGCAGCTTGCCAGCCATGCTTACACAGAAATTCCCCTTTCACTTAGAACACTATCTCACCCCCACCATCCCCCATCGGCCAGCCATAGTGCCTCCCAGAGCCTGGAGCCAAAGCCTCATGAATTCCAAGCAAATCTTTCCCTGAGCATAAGAAAACGAGAAATTGATTTGGATTAAATTTCCAGAAAACAGAAGGAGTGAGTCAGTCTATGGGACAGACCCTGGGGATGACCCTCAGACCCCGTTGAGAACGTGGAAAACACAGAGGACAGTGACCGATGTGACCTGGCACATACAAACCACCTCTGATTCATGTATGCACTCGGGTTCCTGCTGTCATGGGCATTTCCCTCAGGTGAACCCACATGCTGGGCCCCCCAGTAGGGCCGGTGGCTCTTCCGCTTTGGCTGGGGCTGTGCGCTTGAATAATACTGACAAAGCTGGAGAGTTTTGTGCCCATCAGGTCAAACATGAATTCCGTCAATTTGCTGGAGTGCTTCCAGTTATCAGTAGATCAGCACTGGTTCGAGCAGGGCGGGACCAAGGGTCTCCAACCATGCCTCCCAGAGTCTCACGTGTACTCCGTGAATCACGTCCACATTAGTAGGAGGCTCCTTTTTTACTCCCCAGCCATGGCTGAAACTATACCGTTTCACAAGTGTGCCCCCTGGTGCACAGCAGTTCTGGGGAGGGGAGATGCAAGAGGAATTCCCCTGGTTTGGAACATTACCACCCTCAAGCCACCCTTAAAGCTACCATGCCATCAAGTATCTGTTCCATAAAGAACCTTAGAGGCCACCAAGTACAGTGAGTTGCAAAAGTGTAGTCACCTTTCCTCCAAAAGAACTCTTACTAAAAGGCCAAACAAGCGGAACAGAGGATTCCTCCACATCACTCACATTCCTTATTCTTTTAAAATGCCTTAAATCTGGCCCCAGTCTCTACCCATCATGGTAGCCAAGAGGTCCAATATCAACCATTTCCAGTCTCTAAAGCTGCCTCTTTCCCAGCTCACTCCTTAGTCACCAGGGAGGGGGCTCTGCTCTTAATGCCATCTGCTGCTACTCCTCATACAGGGAGGACCACCCTCCTCAACCCTCACCCATCTCTTAGATCCTGCTACTCAGGAAGACACAGAAATGCCCCTTCTGGTGATTCCTTACACCAGCACATACTTGATGACATTCCCACCCATGACTATTCTCAAGGCCACAGCATTGGCCTTCAAAATCACAGCAGCCAGCCACCCACCAGACACCATCGCCTTGGCAGGTAACGCACAGACCTCTACCCCTCATGGCCCCTGCCAGCCCCTCTCTTCCAGGAAGGAACACTCTTAGCCCCAGACTCCTTCTCCTCTCCTCCAGAACTCCCCACCTCCAAACAAAACCTAGCTTGGTCCCTGTGCATCGGTTTTTCATCCTAAATGTTGTTCATAAACCCCTAGAGCAAGAAGGCCAGAATTCCAGATGGGAAGGTTTGGCTACTTGCTTAAGATGGAGGGAGAAAAAAAGCTCACCATGATCTTTGGAGTCTCTCGTGGCAGTCAGAACACAGCGTGAATTAATGGATGAGCTAAAACCTCAATGGATTATCCCACCGCACAAATGAAATAAATGAATGCAGGGCTTTTCAGTCAAAGGAGGCCAGGACCCTCCGACCCCATCACTCACCTTTATGATCCCTGAAGGCCAGTGGTTTGGAAACTATTGAGTGCTCCATCCTCTCACCTGGACCCTTGACTCACAAACTTTGTTTTGTTTGTTTGGTTGGTTGGTTTTTATTTTTTTATTTTGAGATGGAATTTTGCTCTTCTTGCCCAGGCTGGAGTGCAATGGCATGACCTCGGCTCACCGCAACCTCCACCTCCTGGGTTCAAGTGATTCTGCTGCCTCAACCTCCTGAGTAGCTGGGATTACAGGCATGTGCCACCATGCCCAGCTAAGTTTTGTATTTTTAGTAGAGGCGGGGTTTCTCCATGTTGGTCAGGCTGGTCTCGAACTCCCGACCCCAGGAGATCCACCCACCTTGGTCTCCCAAAACTCGACCTCCCAAAGTGCTGGGATTACAGGAATGAGCCACCGTGCCCGGCCTCACACACTTTGTTTCACAGGTGAGGAAATTCCAGGGGCTGGCCCAAGGTCAATCAGACCCTGAGACAAGCCAGAGGCCCCTTCAGCTCTAACAGAATCTGACATTTGACACCAGCTCTGGTACCTGAGCAGAAGCCCCTTAGTCCTTGGCAGGTACCCTGACACTTCCCCAGGAGCTCTCCAAGGACAAAGAGAAAGAAATGGCAGGACTTCCTCCTCTACCACTAGGGCAGAGAGGAGCCTCCTTTGCTTATACGTGACTATTTGTCTGTGTGGGTGGGAGTTGTCTGCTTTATGTCTGATCTTCTCAATTCGGAGCCTGCTGAATAATTGGAAGAGCTCAGGGCCTGAGAGGGACATGCTCTCTGCCCTGAGATCACCTGGGAGAAGTCAGAAGGGTGTGTGAGACACTCCAGGAATCTGCCAAGCAGAACTCCTCTTCTAGAAGCTGTCAGAAATGTCACCAGGGGCTGGAAGATATTTATTTAATATGAAACATTGTTCCTGGAGGAAGGGAAGGAAACTGTGTCAAGAGACCAGTGCAACCAAATGTTGGCAGAAGAGGTGGTGTCTGAAAATCACTGGTGGGATGCCTGGAATGCTTAATACAAATCCCAGAATGTCTGAAGCCATCTGGCTAGCAGGTATGAATTTAAAGGAAGTAAATATTTTGGTTTGGAGAAAACTGAATTGTGAGGAAGGTCTAATATAGTGAAAGAGTATTAGTCAGGACAATCTATGATATGTTGCAGTAACAAATCTTGAAATCTTAATCAGATTAATTTTAAATCTGAAGGCTTAATATAACAAAGATTTATTTCTCATTGGCAAAGAGGCTGGTACATGTCAGGAGAGCCTCCTCCATCTTGCAACTATGCCCTATGGAAAAACATGGCCATCAAGGTAAGGAAAGAGATTTAAAAAGCACACTGAGGCCAGGTGCAACGGCTCATGTCTGTAATCCCAGCACTCTGGAAGGTAGAGGTGTGAGAATCATTTGAGCCCAGGAGTTTGAGACCAGCAAGGACAACATGGTAAAATCCTGTCTCTACAAAAATTAGCTGGGCATGGTGGTACATACCTGTAGTCCCAGCTACTCAGGAGGCTGAGGTGAGAGGATCGCTTGAGCCAAGGAGGCAGAGGTTACAGGGACCAGTGATCGTGTACTACACTCCAGCCTGGGTGACAAAGCAAGACTCAGTCTGAAAAATAAAAGGTAAAAATAAAAAGGCATACTCCATCTTAACTGTGTCTGCATGGAAATGGCTCCACCACTTCCATTCACAGCCCGCTGGAGAGAGCCAGGCATGGCCCCGGTGTAATGGCCAGGGAAGCCAGCATATGCAAGGAGCATATGGATATTTGACGAGCACCATCTCAGGCACATTAGATATAAACTCCCAACTGTTTGCCAAAATCATCTTTTTCCTGGGGTACTGAGCTCCTGGCCTCCAAAGAGTCCGTTCGTTTTCCTTTTGTCCAGAGCTGTTGTCAAACACCATGACTAAAGCATATTGTCCCAATGGGTTTGACTCAGTCCAGGTCTCACAAAAGCACTGCCCAGAGAGCTACCAAAAGAAAAGATGACTTTTCCCAATTTGAGGCCCCTAGTGGCAAATGACTAGGCAGTGGCAAACACCATGACTAAAGCATATTGTCCCAATGGGTTTGACTCAGTCCAGGTCTCACAAAAGCACTGCCCAGAGAGCTACCAAAAGAAAAGATGACTTTTCCCAATTTGAGGCCCCTAGTGGCAAATGACTAGGCAGTGGTGACGGGTGACAGCTTCTCATCCGACATGTTTGTGGAGCCCTCACTACGTGCCAGGCACTGTGCTCAAGAAATAACAGGGGCCAGGTGTGTTTGCTCATGCCTGTAATCCCAGCACTTTGGGAGGCTGAGGTAGGTGGATAACCTGAAGTCAGGAGTTCGAGACCAGTCTGGCCAACATGGTGAAACCCCGTTTCTACGAAAAATACAAAAATTAGCCGGGCATGGTGGTGCATGCCTGTAATCCCAGCTCCTTGGGAGGCTGAGGCACAAGAATTGCTTAAACCTGGGAGGCAGAGGTTGCAGTGAGCCAAGATTGCACCACTGCACTCCAGCCTGGGCGACAAAGTGAGACTCCATCTCAAAAAAAAAGAAAAGAAAGAAAAAGATAAAAAAGAAACAACAGGGACTCAGACACGGTTCCTGCTTTCAAGGGACTTAGAGTCTAGTCAGGGGGGCAGCCACTAATCAAATCACCCCCCAAATATATAACTACTAGCAAAGGTGAGTGCTATAAGGAGTGATGGCCGAATGCTAAAGTGGACCCAACCTTGCCTGGGTCAGTGAAGACTCCTCTGAAGAAGGGAGGTGGAGCCGGGTAGGAAGGGTGAGTGAGGGGAAGCCAGGCAGAGCATGAGGCGAAGGGAAGAGGGCTCCAAGGAGCAGCCCCAGCAGGTGCCAAGGCCCTGAGGAGGGAAGCATGTGGAGAGTTTGAGGAGCTGCAAGGTGGCCGATGTGGCTAAGCTCAGAGGGTGAGAGTGCCCCTGGGTGCCACAGTCTTGGGGTATACAATGCGTATGGAAAACCATGCATTTTAGTTTTATTTATTCATATATTTTTTGAGATAGTCTCTCTCTGTCGCCCAGACTGGAGTGCAGTGGCGCAATCTTGGCTCACTGTAGCCTCTACCTCCTGGGTTCCAGCGATTCTCCTGCCTCAGTCTCCCAGGTAGCTGGTATTACAGGCGTGTACCACCACGCCTGGCTAATTTTTGTGTTTTTAGTAGAGACAGGGTTTCACCATGTTGGTCAGGCTGGTCTCAAACTCCTGACCTCAGGTGATCCGCCCACCTCGGCCTCCCAAAGTGCTAGGATTACAGATCGTGAGCCGCCACGCCTGGCTGTGTTTTATTTTCAAATGAGAGGAGGCTCCTTTCAAGATTGCTGAGGTGCACACTGGTTACGGTTTGACACTGGTTCTTTAGTCAGTGTGGGACATGTGTGTGGGTCCTTCCTGCTGCTGGCATGAAACTGTTCATGATCAGCCCCCGACCCAGCTCCCACGTGCCCTTACCCCACCAAAGCAAGGGCTCCAGAGCTCCAGACAAACTCTCAACCACACTTCCAAGGAAAACATGCAGGAAAAAAAAAAAAAAAAAAGACACAGGCTTACTAGAAAAAGAAGACTGTAAAATTCCAAAAGGCCTCCATGCTGTCAAACACCCTTGATGCCTCAAACCCCACTGACATGAGAAAAAATTGTTTGGCCGGGCGCGGTGGCTCAAGCCTGTAATCCCAGCACTTTGGGAGGCCGAGACGGGTGGATCACGAGGTCAGGAGATCAAGACCATCCTGGCTAACACAGTGAAACCCCGTCTCTACTAAAAAAAAATACAAAAAAACTAGCCGGGCGAGGTGGCGGGTGCCTGTAGTCCCAGCTACTCCAGAGGCTGAGGCAGGAGAAGGGCGTAAACCCGGGAGGCAGAGCTTGCAGCGAACTGAGATAGGCCACTGCACTCCAGCCCGGGCGACAGAGCGAGACTCCGTCTCAGAAAAAAAAAAAAAAAATTGTTTAAAAAAAATAGAAATTAGGGATAAGAGTTTAGCACGGAAGGCCAAATGCAAAAGGTATCCCAGCAGCCCAGAAGGCACTGAGAGCCTAAGTGAGAACTGAAAAGAACTGAACTGGCTGAAGGAGGCTCTGAACTTGTGACTCTTCTCTGTCTGGGAACATGCTCCCTCCCGCTCTTCCTCACCCTTCTCTCAGCTCAGCCTTCTCCTCGCAGGGAGATGCTCCCTGACCCTCTCTGCCTGCATTATGACAAGGATCCCTTACTGTTAGTCCTTCTTCCCTCTCAGACCGCAGGCTTCCTAGAAGCAGAGCCCACTGCTACATGGGCCACCACTGTCCTCTCCAGTGCCCAGCACCGTGCAGCACCGTGCCTGACACATAGGAGGGGCTCAACCACTGTTTCCTGAATGAATGAACAATCCAACTGCATAACGAGGGCTTATGTTTCTCAAAGCCTGGAGTTAGTGTCTGATTTATTCAGGGCTACATCCCTAGCCCCTAGAACAGATACTTGTTTTATGAAGGTATGAACTTCTAAGCCAGGATGGGCAACTCGGAGGTTAGTCTAATGCCCTCTTTTTCCATGTGAGGAAACTGAGGGCCAGAGAAACCAAAGACCTGCTCATGGTTTCAGAGTTCAAACAGCTGGACTGGGCTCCCAGAGCCAATGAATGAAGTCATTTGTAACCACCTGTCCTCCTCCCTCCATTCTCTGTCCCCACCCACCTTCACCAGCCAGATTTATTTGGAGGAAAACATACTCAGGTACTGATCCTTCCTGGAAGCATCTGCCTAAAGTATTTATGTATATGAAGGTATTTATTTGCTTATTCCCTGCCCCGCTCTAAAAAGAACTGGAGGCAGTTTGCTCACTGCAGTTGATGTCAATGCTGTATTTTCCAAACTCAAGAACAGAACACAAAGTTAAAAAAAAAAAAAACCTGTTCAGAAGGAGGACTGATAGCACCTCAAACAGAGTCAGCTTCCTTGGTCAGAGCAGAAAATCTCCAACAGAGAGGGTTTTCTCTGTAATCAAATTACCAAAATTAGTGACTAAGAGGAACACAGCAGATGTGGCAGATTTCAATTTTGCTAAAGGATTTGGCACAATGTCTCAAGGAACTGAATCTGCAAAATTCTTGTGTAAGGACAGTGTCACATGTAATAAAAACCTGCCTACAGGACTACAGACAATGCCAACAGTCAAATCTACAAAGTGATGTGATCATTGGCATGAGCCTCAGTTGTAAAAAGAGGGCATTCTCAGTTGTAAAAAGTTGCCCATTCTGGCTTAGAAGTTCATACATTCATTTAACGAATATCTGTTCTAGGTGCTGGGGATACAGCCATGAGTAAATCAGACACAAGCTCCAGGCTTTAATAAATGCAAGCCCTAGTTCTGCAGTTGGATTTTTCATTCATTCAGGAAACAGTGGTTGAGTTCCTCCTATGTGTCAGGCACTGTGCTGGGCACTGGAGAGACAGTAGTTGCCCCTTATCTGAAAGGGGCAGCAGGCAGCTCCTTGGGGGACCTGCAGCCACAGTGACAACAATCAGCACCTTATATTTTTACATCACAGTCAACTTTCTAAAGCCTTTTCAGCCACATAGTCTTAGCCAATCCTTGCCATCAAAAGTAGAGATGCAAAAGTGATCCCCTAAGTCCCTGGGGCACCTGGGTGACTGAAGCACCTGCTCTGAGGTCCACTGTTTCCCGCCCACTCGTGAAAACATCAGTTATCCCACTTGAGCGAGTGGCTCATTGTGGGAAGGACATTTAACTCTTTCGGGACAGAAAGGCATCATGTTTTTTAATGACTGCAAAGTACAATTACACTAATAGATAAATTAGTCCCGCAAATAAGTATTTTTAAGGGATCATTTCTCATGGAGGTATCAATGGACACACTCGGTGAGGGGGAAAGAGACAGAGAAGGATCTCTGTCAGTGGCTTGTCTCTGAATCTAATCTCTGAATCCAGAGATGCTTCTCTAAACAGCCCTAGGTTTTTTCCTGGACGACAGCCTTCTCTATAGTCCCAGGAACACTGTAGTCATAGCCAAAACTATACTCTCGATGCTTTCCTGAAAACCTGCCTCCCATCCATTGTTCTTCACCAGGATGAATGGCCCCATCCAATTTCATAAACCAGAAACCTCGGGCCATCCTTGACACTTCCCTCTCTCTCAGCCCCCAAATATAATCCATTGCCAAGTCCATCTTACTTCCTAGGTACTATTCATATTTCACTGTCTCTACCTCCATCCAAGTGATCATCAAGTTGTGCCTGAGTGATTCCAATAGCTTCCTACTGGTATCCTCATTTTTCCCCCTTGCTCCCTCCAATCTATCCTCCACACAGCAGCCAGAGTGAGCACTTGAAAATCCAAATTTGGACATGTCACACCCCTGCTTAAAATGCTTCCCTGGCTCCCATTGCACCAAATCTTTAAAGCAAACAATGAGGTGGGCATGGTCTAGTCCTGGCATGTCTTTCTAAACTCTCCAGAACTACCCTCACCCCTTTGATATCCAAGCTCCAGCCACACGGGCCTTCCCTCTGCTCCTCGTTGATGCTATACCCTCTCCCACTTCAAGGTCTCCAGGTGTCCTCTTCCCTCTATTTTCTGTCCCCACCCACTTTCACCAACAAGATTCTTAGTTATCTTTAAAATGCAGCCCAAATACCATGTTCCACCGAAGCCAGGCTTCCCTAGCCTTCTGTATTAGTCTGTTTTCATGCTGCTGATAAAGACATACCCGAGACTGGAAAGGAGAAGAGGTTTAATGGACTTATAGTTCCACGTGGCTGAGGAGGCCTCACGATCATTGAGGAAGGCAAGGAGGAGCAAGTCACATCTTACACAGAGGGTGGCAGGCAAAGAGAGAGCTTGTGAGAGAAACTCCTATTTTTAAAATCATCAAGTCTCGTGAGACCCATTCACTGTCACAAAAACAGCACGGGAAAGACCCGCCCCCATGATTCAGTCGTCTCCTACCAGGTCCCTCCCACAATGTGGAGGAATTATGGGAGCTACAAGATGAGATTTGGGTGGGAACACAGAGCCAAACCAGACCACCCTCCAAACTGGGTCAGATCCTTCTGACAGACACTCTTTCACCACTGTGTGCTTAACTTCTATAGCATGTATCATAATTTACATCAAAAAATACTTCATGACAATGGCCCATGTTCCCTCATTGACTACTTTTTTTCTAGAACAGAAACATCACCTGGCACATGACCAGAGCTCAATACATGTTTCTTGGGGAAAAAAAATGAATGAATGGACACAGCCAGATGGGGAAACTGAGTCATCACTTGGCTGAAGGGCCTTGATGAAGGATGTAAAGTACAGCCAGAATTAGGCAGACCATGGACATCATCCAACATCCAGAGATCTGGTGAATATGTCCTCCCTAAGTTAGAAAATGCTGCTCTTCAGCAGGTTTGAAATTTGGGAGAAAGAAACTGCAAAACACAAACATCAGACCTAGCAGTAAGAAGGATTGGCAGGGGAGGCTCCAGCTCTCCATCTCTTCCCCATTATCCACCCAGTTAAGGCCGGATAGCCCACGGAAGAGTCAGAAGCTGGAGCATTCAAGAAAGCAAAGAATAACTTCAAGCCTATGGTGTTATGAAGGGGTGTGGAGGTGTAGGGGATTGATCCCGCCCTGATTATAGAGTTGGTAGACTCCCTGAAGCATCATCCACTCATTAAACATTTATTAAGAGCCTACTATGTTCCCACCTGAAAGGCTGGTAGAAAAACATAGTCTTTGATCTTATGAAGCTCAAGACTAGAGAGGAAACAGGTCTGTAAATAGATCATTGCCATCTAGCAGGTAAGTGCTAGAATAAAGGTACATCCAAGGTGCTGTGGGGGTCCACAGGAAAAACAACTGACCTCCAGAGGGAGACGGGAAAAGGGCTGCTCACAAACGGTGCCACTGAAGGCTGAATCTCACCAGGCAAAAAACAATACGTCCTGTTCTCAGCTTGCTTCCACCAAAAGTTAGGAAACCTTCCATTGTCCTGCAGTGACACAAGGAAACAAAAAAACCAGAAAAGCAATGACTGTCACCAAGGTGGTCCTTCAAGTGGCCAAACCAAGACCAGAAGATCATAGTGCCTTCTCTTCATATCCAGAGAGGTGAAGGAGTAAAAATGTCATTCAGAGAAAGAAAACTAAAGGCAGAAGTCAGCAGGACAGCGAATCAGGGGACTTAAGAGTCAGAGGGACATCAGAACTCAGCCGGAGCTGGGCGCTGTGGTGCACGCCTCTATTCCCAGCTACTCAGGAGGCTGAGGCAGGAAGATTGCTTGAACAAGACCTGTCTTTAAAAACAAAACAAAATAAAACATGGAAGAAATCAGCTGGTCCAGAGGTTTTAGCCCACATGCTACACTGGGTTGACTCATGATCCTCCAAAATCTGTGTCCACCAGGAACCTCAGAATATAACCTTATTTGCAAATGGGGTCTTTGCAGATGTAATCAAGTTAAGATGAGGTCATACTAAATTGGTATGGGCCTCAATCCAGTGATTTGCACCTTTATAAAGGGACATGGGCACCCAGGGAGAACATGGCCCTGTGATGATGGAGGTAAAGTTGGAGTGATATATCCACAAGCCAAGGAGCACCAAGGATGCCCCTGACCACACAAAGCTAGAAAGAAGCAAGGAAGGGCTTGTCTTCCCCCGAGCCCTCAGGAGTGGGTATGGCCCTGCTAACACCTTGATCTCAGACTTTTGGCCTCCAGAACTGTGAGAGAATAAACGTCTGTTGCTCTCAGCCACTCAGTTTGTGGGAATTTGTTATGGCAACCCCGGGAAACTAATATACATGCCTAGAGAACCAAATAGGTAAAACTGCTGAGTGACCTGGCATGGTCACAGAAGTGGGCCTGAGAGCACAGCCCACACCCAGGGGCAGCAGTTACTCCGGCCCAGCCAGTGGCCTCCAAGAGTCCCTGATGATGCCAGATATGCCAATCTTCCTAGAGAAGGAAGAAATCTATACTTATTCTAATTCTTATTCTTATAGAGACTATACCTCGCTATGGTGCCCAGGCTGATCATGAATTCCTGGCCTGAAATGATCCTTCTACTTCAGTCTCCTAAAGTAATGGGATTAGAGGAATGAGCCTGGTCAAAATTCATACTTTTATATGAAACTTTTCAATGTTAGTTCAAATGGGGTTTTTTGTTGGTTTTGTTGCTGTTTATTGTTTTTTTGGAATCAGTGTGGGCCAGATAAAGCCAAACCAAGCTTCTCATTTACAGATGAAGAAACTGAGGCCAGGCATGGTGGCTCACATCTGTAATCCCAGCACTTTGGGAGCCTGAGGTGGGAGGTTTGCTTGAGTCCAGGAGTTGGAGACCAGCCTGGACAACACAGTGAGATCCTCCTGTCTCTACAAAACATTTAAACATTAGCTGGGTGTGGTGGAGCATGCCTATGGTCCCAGCTACATGGGAGTCTGAGGTGGGAGGATCGCTTGACACTGGGAGATCAAGGCTTGATTGTGCCAATGCACTCCAGCCTAGGTGACAGAGCAAGACCCTGTCTCAAAAAGAAAGGAAAAGAAGCAAAGACCCATGAGGCAAGGTGATTTATGTCTCACAACTCTTAAGTGACAGCCAGGATGGAAACCCCCACTGCCTTCTACCATGCTCACCCCTGCCATCCACCGCCCATTCAGTGTTTCCTGCCAGGCTGGTTTCCCAGGAAGAATCTACACTGGTTCACAGCAGAGAAGTCCTCAGCTACAGAGAGAGGAAAGGATAGGTTGAGACTTGGAGAAGCGTGGGGGACGGGGATGGGAAGGCCGTGTTACTAACAGGTCTAGCATCTCCAGAAAGTGGCAGAAGGCCTCACCTGGCAGCATCTGTGATTCCACAGCAGGTGTTTCACAGCAGGCTATGGGGCAGCCTAGCCAGATGGGGAGAGCCTGTTCTCAGCAGTGTCCATGGAGACATCCTGGGCAGCTCCCCTGGTTATTATAGGAGAACGAATGTGAAGGCAAAGCAGCATGAATGAGATGGCAGGACAAGAAGACCGAGAAGCCCTTCAGAAGCATGATGCTAGCGCTCCCCAGAACGCCTTTTTCAGATACATTTTTGCTTTCCTGTGCAGGTCCTTTTTTGTTTTCTGTTTGTTAGTTTGTTTTTGAGACGGAGTCTTGCTCTGTCGCCCAGGATGGAGTGCAGTGGCGCAATCTCTGCTCACTGCAAGCTCCGCCCCCTGGGTTCATGCCATTCTCCTACCTCAGCCTCCCAAGTTGCTAGGACTACAGGCGCCCGCCACCATGCCTGGCTAATTTTTTTGTATTTTAGTAGAGATGGGGTTTCACCATGTTTGCCAGGATGGTCTCGATCTCCTGACCTCGTGATCCACCCGCCTTGGGCTCCCAAAGTGCAGGGATTACAGGCGTGAGCCACTGTGCCTGGCCTCCTGTGCAGGTTCTAAAAGTTCCTGGACATGAGGAGAGGGGCCTATTCAGTTCTATCTCAACAATGCCTATTGTGGTATCAAAGGCCAACAGCCCTGCAAGATACTCCTCTTAAATAATGAAGATGCTGACACCAATGCTGGAACCACATGCTCAGGGACCTTATACCATCAAAGTCCGAGCACCAATGTTTCTTGTTGTGATGGGGGAAGCTTCTTGGGAAAACCAGAAGGAAATGAAGACAGTGGTTTTAATATTTTGGCAAGATACAACAGAACGTCTGCTAAAAGTTTTTCATGGAGACCAGAAATGAAACTTACAGCACTGTTTGGATCTAGCAAGCACATCACACTGTGCAGTTCAACAGCTCCTGATTCCACCTTCACCAGTCCTCACAAAGCTCAGTGAGGCCAGACACAAGACAGAGGTGGGCAGAACCAGCAGAGCAGGGGCTGGTCTATGACTCCCACCAGGACCTCTGGCTGGTGGAGACGGCTTCATGCCAGTGTAGCTTGGCGAGACCCTCAAACGTGCACACACAGACACACGGCCCGCACAGTGGCTGTTAAAGATGAATAACAGGGCAGGCTCCAAGGACAGCAGCTCCCATGTTAAAACATGAGCCATATGCAGAGGCATGCCTCTCTGCTAAGCCCTCATCCCCCTGGCATCTGTGCCCTGCTATTTGCATAAGTAAATGGCAGTTCGTTAAGAACACATTAGTGGTTCTGCAACCATGTAGGGAAGCCAACCCAGTGAACCCTAAGCCACTGGAGATTTCTCTGATTCCGTTTTACAGCCTTGGAGGCATGAAGCAGACACTGTCATCTGCCATCTGTCTGTCCACCTAGAAGAGAAAGAATAGACCCTTATGAAAACACAGAAGAGAATTAATAAACATTTGTTGAAGCATGAATGATGGTAGGCCAGGGTTGCAAAGGGCAAATCTTGCTAAAAATAGGGAAGTGTTTGGACTGGCTTGGGGAGATAATTCTCCTGGTGTCTAGCCATCCACTAAAGGCTTGACGACAGTGGTTGCAAATCAAAGTCATGCATCAAATCACCTGTTAGCTGTTTGGACACATCATGTAATGACTCTGATTCAGGAAGTTTCAGACAGGGCCCAGGAATCTGGAACTTTCAAACGCTTCCCAAGAGTTCGTATTTGCTCCCTGGTTTGAGAACCATTGCTCACAAGCTTTCCTTCTCACACGAGCATCACCTGGGAGCTCCTTAGGAATGCGGAATCTCAGGTCCCACTAGGCCTATGGAATCAGAAACTGCACTGTAACAGGAGCCTGCAGTGACTTTAAAGGTGCGAGGAGCACCAACCTAAAGGCAGTTAGGGTCACCTCTGTGTGAGCCTGGTGGGTCGTCTGACAGCCAGGCAGTCCCCTGCTTGAGCACTGCAGGGAGGCGGCCTGTCACCAGGTGTGTGGCCGTTTAGTCACAGTCTGAGTCTCCATATTACCCTCCTACAGGGCTCTGAGGTTGTAGCAGTGGCCTCAGAGGTCCTTGTCAGTGGGAGTTTCCTAGATATCAGAATCCCAGGACACCTTCAAACCCACAGCACTATGGGGTCAGCACCACAGTGTGGACCTAAGCTGTTGCCACACGTAAACTCAGAATGAGGGCTGCCTTCCAAAGCGTGAACTGGAAGCCTGGGAGCAGCAGATTGCCTTCTCGGCTTCAGTGCACATCCCTGCAGCACGTAACAAAAGGAGCAGGAGCCACCGGCTGGCAAAGTTCAGGCTGACCCAGGCCCACGCTCTGCAATGACCCAGGAGGGCCTCCTCAGCTCTCTGTGGCCACCAGGGAGGGTGGGCGGGCGGGTGGGCATGAGACTCTTCTGTCTCCTGTGTCTCCAGTGCCCCCAGGAGCTGCCAATGGTTTTACGGGTTTAAACAGGCTGCCCAGGAGTTACCAAGCTAATGACTTCTAGCGAGGTAAAACAAGGCACGCCTGTGTCTGCCAGAGAAGCAGCTACCCTCCTCTTCACACCGCCCTAACTCGGGCCTCTGCAGCTGCTGCCAGTAAGGTCATTGTCAGTTCTCCAATGTGCCTGCCCTCCTTACCCTCAAGCAGTGCCAAGCCCTGCTCAGGGAGATCAGAACACAGCCAGGGCACAGTTTCTGACACACTGAGATGCAAGGCAGAGGCCTCCAAAACCATGCGGGTGTCAACTGTGGGGTATTTTTAGCCTGGATCCCTACAGAAAAACAGCTCTGAGATCCTACTGTCAGCATGCCCTTCCTCCTGTGTCCTGGGAGGAGCGGGGTTGCCTTGGTAACCCGGCAGCATGGATCCACTGCTTTGGGAGACACCTGTAACTCACCCACAGGTATCAGGCAGAGGCATCCAGGGGTGTTCTCGCCCTCAGGCACTGACCTCCTTTTCGGGACAGAGTCCCTGGGGAATGCAGCCCCGAGGGCTCAGGAGTCCAGGAAGCCCCTGCAGATGTCACAGTGGCCTCTGTGGGAGACCTTGAGGCTTTGGGTTTTCAAAGATATTTAAGCCACCATGAAAACAACATGCAGACTCAGGTCTTTAAATTTTTATGAAATCTGCTTGCTGAAGGTCAGTTCTTCAGCCTGTGAGGAGGGTAATGATTCACATGATGTGATTCTGCAGGAAAGCAAGGTGGGACTATGGAGACAGACCCCGCCAGCCTCCTCCTCCACCACGCTCTGCTCTGCAAAGCCCTTTCTTCTCTTTCCTCGAAAGGGGTTGGTGCAAGGGGCCACGGTTGCTCTGGGGCCCAGGATTTCTAGGTGGTGGCGCCAGTCCTTTCTTTCTCACTTCTTCATGCCCATCAGGTACAGGGTAAGGTTCAGCCCTAAATCTGCAGTTCGCCTCCTCACAGCATCCACCTCTTGACAGTGATGAGCTTGGAGTGAGGCAGATAGGCTGCTTGTGAACTTGCAGCACGGAGGGGAGATGCTCTGAATGGAGCAAACGGGAATGAACCACCTGGAAGCTAAACCACCGCAGCTTCCAATCAAATTTAGCTCTTTGACCAACTGCAGAAGAAGAAATCACCCCCATCCCCATCCAGCTAGTTCCATCCTGTTTTTGAGTTGGTTACTTCAGGGCCTGAGAAGGTTAAATGTGTCAGCAAAACAAAACACAAATCCAGTAATTGCCCTGAATCTTTCATTCTTCCACCATGAAAGTGGCTCTGCTGGCTGGGCATGGTGGCTCATGCCTGTAATCCCAGCACTGTGGGAGGCCTTTGGGAGGATCACCTGAGGTCAGGAGTTTGAGACCAGCCTGACCAACATGGTGAAACCCCATCTCTACTAGAAATACAAAAATTAGCTGGGTGCTGTGGTGTGCGCCTGTGGTCCCAGCTACTCAGGAGGCTGAGAGAGGAGAATCGCTTGAACCTGGGAGGCGGAGGTTGCAGTGAGCCATGCCATTGCACTTCAGCCTGGGAGACAAAGTGAGACTCCATCTCAGAAAAAAAAAAAAAAAAAATGTGGCTCTACTGAATTTTTTTTTCTGGCTATACAAATAATACCTGCTTCTTGTAAGAATTTAAAAATAAGGAAACAATACAGATATATATTTGGATAAAAGGATCACCTGAAACCTGCCACCCAGAAATAACCACTGCCTGTTTTTAATGACCAGTTTTCACACACCTCGAGTACTTTACATACATACATGTGTAATTTTACATAAATGGAATTGTACTGTACACACCGCAGTTTTCATAGCCACTTTTCTCTCTCTTTTTGTCAAGAGCGCTTTCAAGTCTATTTCAAAGCCTCCCCCTCTGACCTCTCTCCCCAGGTATTCCATCTCTCTCCCCATGATTCCATCCATGTTTCTCCATGCTCAGGCCCAAGTTGAAGGTATCCTCTGGTACACCTGGGCCTTCCCTCAAGGAACCATCTCACCATGCCCCCAGAGCTAGAGGCCAAACACTGTTTCTTCCGCATCCTGCAAAAGCAGTCCTGTAAAGCCTGAAGTCACTCCTCTGCTAGCAACTGTCCAGCAAAGGCTTTGAGGCAGCCCACACAGTGCTGCATGACTCACCCCTCTTCCTATACCATTTCCTACCTGTCTCCATTTTGTACCCTCTGCTCTGGCCTCACTGGCCTCCCCTACCACAGGGCCTTTGCACCTGCCATTCCTTCTCCCTGTTCTACTCTTTCTCTAGATAACCACAAGGCTCATTCCCTCACCTCCTTCAGGTTGTCATGTAAATGACACCTTCTCAGTGAGGCCTTTATTAGCTACCCCATTTAAAGCTGTACAACTTTTCCCCCAAAAGTCCTTTTCTATCCCTTGTTTTTCTCCAGACACTTCTCTCCAGTCCATTGTCTAGCACCACTAGAAGGCAAGCTCAATGACAATAGGGTTACTGATTCTGTCCTGCCTGCTAGTGTGACTCCAGCACCCAGAGCAGTGCCTGTCGCAGGCAATCACCAAATGATTGTTGAGGGAGTGAACCTTGGGATCTTTAGGACTCAGCACGGTGCCAGAATAACCAACCAATATGTGTTCAGTAATCGCAAGTTCCTTCTAGAGTCACACCTTCAAAGTCAAACAGTGTCACAAGCCTTGCTGTTCACAAGAGCAGCCACCTGACTTTTCACCCATGGGGAAAACTCTCTGCTCCCTGAACTCCAGCAGCAACAGCTCACTCCTCCCCAGCTGCATTAATAGTCCAGATAGATGCTCCAACACGGTCTCCACATGGGATCTGGGGGCACTCCTGCCTCTGAGTTCTTGGGAGGAGAACGCTTCCATGGGGACAAGCTAGTCAAGCTTTCAGCTCAGCTTTCAGCCTTGGCTACGGGCTGCTGGCAGCCTGGACTCTTGAGCAGCACTGCAGCTCACCATGTGCCCTCCTGCTCCCAGACTGCAGACAGAGATCCAGAAATGTCAGCCTCCTTCCTGGGGCACTATGGAAGGGACTGCAGCAGATAGCTTGAGCCTTTGATTTGTTTATTTGTCTTATGTGTTGCCTATTTCTTCTTTTTGCCATTGGTGATTATTATGTAATACAGACTGTATTTTTAAAATGTATTACCTGGTGTCATAGATATAAGGCAATACATGTATGAAAATTCAACTTCTTTTGAACTGTAATCTAGTTCTACATTTTAACTGGTGGAAGAAGGCATGATTGGGGGTGTGGTTGGGGAGACAGTTGATCAAAAACTCCCCTGCACCTGGTTTGAGACCTTTTGACATCTGGCTGGAGGGTCTGCCTATGAACAGACACACACACAGAGACACACACATACACACATAGCAGTCACAACCCAGATGGCAGGAGCCTGAGTGCCAAGCTCTCTCTGGCTAAAGGCAGTCTGCCTCCCCCGACTACCGCATGTCCAGGATCAGAAGCACAGGGAACTAGAAATTTCTAAATACTGCCCTTGGCCTTGTTGTTGGAACACTCCCTAGAAAGTTGATACATATTGCAGCTACCCCCAGGGCCAGTCCAACCTGGCTTCTCCCAAAGCTCTCCCCGCTGGACAGCCACATCTGAAGCCTCCTATCCCTTTCTTCCGGGAAGAAGTAGCCCAGCATTGTCCACCGCAAGTTCAGGAAGGTAAGGACACTAAGCCAGTCCATGGTGCCCGAATCCTTACCATCCAAAATGCAGATGGCTCCCTGAATCACAGGAAGATGGTGAAGGCCAAGGTGGACATCAGCTCCTTAGTCAGTTTAACACTTGGAGGATTTGCTTGTCCCACGGTATAGTGAGATGAAATTTTCAAAAATGAAATCATGGCTGATTTGGAATAAATGTGAATGTGAGAACGCTAGCGAAATCTTTAATTCTACCACTTGTAGAATTTTTAAAAATATAATTATGTCTCTTTTAACTACACAGAGTAATAAGAATTCAAGGCTAGACATTATACATAAAACAACTCATTTAATACTTGCAGGCAGTCTGTAAGGCAAATATTAGAGATGTTATCTTGTATGGGTGAGTGAATTGATGTTCACAGAGGAGAGCACCCAGCAGCTGGTAAGTGGCATCCCTGTAGCTGTTTACATTGTATTGATCTTGTCCACGGATAGAGGGACTGGTAAATGGATGGACAGATGAAGAGCAGAAGAAAAGGCAACTGACCCTCATAGCCCCTCGGTTAGCTAAAGAAAGGAGTAGAGCTATTGAAAAGAATAAATGAGAGTGAATAGTAACTGCCTTTTCCTGGTAACTGCTTTTAAGCAGTTACCAGGAAAAGGAAGAAGGAAGAGAAGGAACTAGTATCATCAGAACTTGTGCTCTGAAGCCCAGCTGCATAGGTTCAAAGCTCAGATCCACATTGACTAGCTGGATAACCTTGGTCTAATTATTTAACTTCTCTGTGCCACAGTTACCTCATCTGCAAAATGAGAATATTATAACCTGTAAAGTTGTTGTGAAAATTAAATGAGCTACACAAAATAATGTCAAGGATTTAGAACTTTGCCTAGTGCCTACCAAGTGCCCAGTGAGAGTTGTTATTGTTATTCCCATTTTGTATGAGGATACCAAGGCCCAGAGAGGTAGATAATTGCTTATTCTGTATCTCTGTATCTCTCTCTCTCTCTCTCTCTCTCTCTCTCTCTCTCTCTCTCTCTCTCGACAGAGTCTCATTCTATCACCCAGGCTGGAGTGCAGTGGCAACCTCTGCCTCCTGGATTCAAGGGATTCTCCTGCCTCAGCCACCTGAGTAGCTGGCATCACAGGCATGCGCCACCACGCCTGGCAAATCTTTGTATTTTTAGTAGAGACAGGGTTTCACCATGTTGGCCAGGCTGGTCTCAAACTCCTGATCTCTTGTGATCCACTCACCTAGGCCTCCCAAAGTGCTGAGATTACAGGCATGAGCTACCACACCCAGCCTCTGTACCTATTTCAATAATGCCATTTTGGTACTGATAGTTGGCAACCCTTTTATTCAGCCATGGTGATACCAGAATATTTGACCCAACTGTAGCAAAATGATTTTCAGTTATAGTGAGGATCTAGATTTGAAGTAAAATTTTTCTTTTTCTTTTTTTTCTCTCATGAACTTTTTTTCATTATTATTATACTTTAAGTTCTAGAGTACATGTCAAACGTGCAGGTTTGATACATAGGTATACATGTGCCATGTTGGTTTGCTGCACCCATCAACTCATCATTTACACTAGGTATTTCTCCTAATGCTATCCCTCCCTCAGGCCCCCTCCCCCTGACAGGCCCCAGTGTGTGATGTTCCACACCCTGTGTCCATGTGTTCTCATTGTTCAATTCCCACCTGTGAGAATATGTAGTGTTTGGTTTTCTGTCTTTGTGATATTTGCTGAGAATGACGGTTTCCAGCTTCATCCATGTCCCTGCAAAGGACATGAACTCATCCTTTTTTATGGCTGCATACTATTTCATGGTGTATATGTGCCACGTTTTCTTAATCCAGTCTGTCATTGATGGACATTTGGGTTGCTTCCAAGTCTTTGCTATTGTGAATAGTGCCGCAATAAACATATGGGTGCATGTGTCTTTAGGTAGAATGATTTATAATCCTTTGAGTATATACCCAGTAATGGGATTGCTGGTTCAAATGGTATTTCTAGTTCTAGATCCTTGAGGAATCGCCACACTGTCTTCCACAATGGTTGAACTAGTTTACACTCCCGCCAACAGTGTAAAAGTATTCCTATTTCTCCACAACCTCTCCAGCATCTGTTGTTTCCTGACTTTTTAATGTCCACCATTCCAATTGGTGTGAGATGGTATCTCATTGTGGTTCTGATTTACATTTCTCTAACGACCAGTGATGATGAGCATTTTTGCATGTGTCTGTTGACTGCATAGATGTCTTCTTTTGAAAAGTGTCTGTTCATATCTTTGCCCACTTTTTGATGGGGTTACTTTTTTCTTGTAAATTTACTTGAGTTCTTTGTAGATTCTGGATATTAGACCTTTGTCAGATGGGTAGATTGCAAAAATTTTCTCCCATTCTGTAGGTTGCCTGTTCACTCTGATGGTAGTTTCTTTTGCTGTGCAGAACCTCTTTAGTTTAATTAGATCCCATTTGTCT
>NW_016809194.1:2851408-2863723 GCF_001698545.2 Rhinopithecus bieti | reverse complement strand
TTTTTTTTTTTTTTTTCTTTCCATTTGCTTGGTAGATCTTCCTCCATCCATGTATTTTGAACCTATGTGTGTCTCTGCACATGAGATCAGTCTCCTGATACAGCACAGTGATGGGTCTTGACTCTTTATCCAATTTGCCAGTCTATGTCTTTTAATTGGGGCATTTAGTCCATATACATTTAAGGTTAATATTGTTATGTGTAAATTTGATCCTGTCATTATGATGTTAGCTGGTTATTTTTCTCGTTACTTGATGCAGTTTCTTCCTAGTATCGATGGTCTTTACAATTTGGCATGTTTTTGCAGTGCTGATACTGGTTGATTCTTTCCATGTTTAGTGCTTCCTTCAGGAGCTCTTGTAAGGCAGGCCTGGTGGTGACAAAATCTCTCAGCATTTGCTTATCTGTAAAGGATTTTATTTCTCCTTCACCTATGAAGTTTAGTTTGGCTGGATATGAAATTCTGGGTTGAAAATTATTTTAAGAATGTTGAATATTGGCCCCCACTCTCTTCTGGCTTGTAGGGTTTCTGCTGAGAGATCCGCTGTTAGTCTGATGGGCTTCCCTTTGTGGGTAACCCTTTCTCTCTGGCTGCCCTTAACATTTTTTCCTTCATTTCAACCTTCGTGAATCTGACAATTTCATGTCTTTGGGTTGCTCTTCTTGAGGAGTATCTTTGTGATGTTTTCTGTATTTCCTGAATTTGAATGTTGGCCTGCTTTGCTGGGTTGGGGAAGTTCTCCTGGATAATATCCTGAAGAGTGTTTTCCAACTTGGTTCCATTCTCCCCATCACTTTCAGGTACACTATCAAACATAGATTTGTTCTTTTCACATAGTCCCATATTTCTTGGAGGCTTTGTTCGTTTCTTTTTACTCTTGTTTCTCTAACCTTGTTTTCTCGCTTCATTTCATTAATTTGATCTTCAATCACTGACACCCTTTATTCCACTTGATCGAATCAGCTACTGAAGCTTGTGCATGTGTCACGAAGCTCTCATGCCATGGTTTTCAGCTCCATCAGGTCATTTAAGGTCTTCTCTACACTGTTTATTCTATTTAGCCATTCGTCTAGTCTTTTTTCAGGGTTTTTAGCTTCTTTGTGTTGGGTTTGAACATGCTTCTTTAGCTCAGAGAAGTTTGTTATTAGTGATCTTCTGAAAACTACTTTTGTCAGCTCATCAAAGTCATTCTCTGTCCAACTTTGTTCTATTGCTGGTGAGGAGCTGCAATCCTTTGGAGGAGAAGAGGCACTCTGGTTTTTAGAATTTTCAGCTTTTCTGCTCCGGTTTCTCCCCATCTTTGTGGTTTTATCTACCTTTGGTCTTTGATGTTGGTGACCTACAGATGGGGTTTTGGTGTGGATGTCCTTCTTGTTGATGTTGGTGCTATTCCTTTCTGTTTGTTAGTTTTCCTTCTAAAGTCAGGTCCCTCAGTTGCAGGTTTGTTGGAGTTTGCTGGAGGTCCACTCCAGACACTGTTTGCCTGGGTATCACCAGGAGAGGCTGCAGAACAGCAAATATTGCAGAACAGGAAATACTGCTGCCTGATCCTTCCTCTGGAAGCTTCATCCCAAAGGGGCACCCGCCTATATGAGGTGTCTGTTGGCCCCTACTGGCAGGTGTCTCCCCATTAGGTTACACAGGGGTCAGGGACCCACTTGAGAGGGCAGTCTGTCCATTCTCAGGGCTCAACCGCCATGCTGGGAGAACTACTGCTCCCTTCAGAGCTGTCAGACAGGGATGTTTAAGTCTGCAGAAGCTGTCTGCTGCCTTCTGTTCATCTATGCCCTGCCCACAGAGGTGGGGTCTATACAGGCAGTAGGCCGTGCTGAGCTGTGGTGAACTCCACCCAGTTCGAGCTTTCCGGCTGCTTTGTTTGCCTACTCAAGCCTCAGCAATGGCAGACACCCCTCCCCCAGCCAGGCTGCTGCCTTGCAGTTTGATCCCAGACTGCTTCACTAGCAGTGAGCAAGGCTCCGTGGGCATGGGACCTGCCGATCCAGACACAGGAGAGAATCTCCTTGTCTGCCAGTTGCTAAGACCTTGGGAAAAGTACAGTATTAGAGTGGGAGTGTCCCGTTTTTCCAGGTATAGTCTGTTCCAGCTTCCCTTGGCTAGGAAAGGGAGCCCTGACCTGCTTTGGCTCTCCTTCCATGGGCTGCACCCACTGTCCAACCAGTCCCAGTGAGATGAACCAGGTGCCTCAGTTGAAAATGCAGAAATCACCCATCTTCTGTGTCAATCATGCTGGGAGCTGCAGATCAGAGTTTTTCCTATTCAGCCATCTTGGACGATCTGCATTATTTTTAAACTGACATAAATATTTGTTGGATGAACGAATCTTACCAATTATGTTACTCTAGGCACCTTATTCAAGACCGTGATGAATCCCTCTTAGAACTCAAGTAGTTCCTAGAGATTATCATTTAAAACAACAACAACAACAAACAAACAAACAAAAAAACTCAGAGACTTTATTTCATCTGACAAACTTCCTAAAACAGGTCTGAAATCCCGTATCAGAAACCCTTGGAGTCAGATGCATTTTGGAACTTAAAATTTTCCAATCTTAGAGAGAACTGGAGTGCATATACTTTATACTCTGTAATCCCCAATAGGGGTCTGAGCTAGCATCTCATAATTAAACAGTCTAATAGTTCTGCAGAGAACTGCATGAATATTTACACCAAGTATGATAAAGACTATAAACAGGTCAGCATCAGCTCAGGTCAGGTTTTGCAACCAAAAAAGTTTCTTGCAAACAAATAGAAAACTTGAGAATCTGGAGATTTTTGGACTTCATAATGGCAGATAGGGGACTGTGACCTGCGATGAATGAAAGTGTGTCCCCGCCTCCAGGCTGCTATGAGGTGTTTGGATTTGTGTCTCACTAACGTTTTCTGAGCACTCACCATATGGGCACTGTTCTAAGCTTGTTTACATGAGTTGTCTCCTTTAGTTCTCAGAAGTAGATCGAAATAAGGCCTAGAGAGGAAAAGTAAGTAACCTAAAAAATGGAGCTGGAATTTAGCCTTCAGTGTCTGCAATTGACTGATAAAAGTTTCCCAGCCAGTGGGGCATTCCCAATGTTTTCTTCCCTTCTTCTTCAACTTTTTATGTTTTGGTTACTCTTTTTTGTTTTTTGTTTTTTTTTTAAGAGACAGAGTCTGTCACCCAGGCTGGAGTGCAGTGGTATGATCATAGCTCACTGCAGCCTTGAACTTCTGGGCTCAAGTGATCCTCCCACTTCAGCTTCCCAAGTAGCTAGGACCACAGGCTTGCACCACCATTCCTACCTAAGTTTTGGTAAAGATGGGGTCTCACTATGTTGTGCAGGCTGGGGTCTCAAACTCCTGGGCTCAAGCAATCCTCCTGTCTTGGCCTCCCAAAGTGCTAGGATTATAGGCACAAGCCACCGTGCCCAGCCACAATCACACTTTCATGACAAGGTGTATTAGTCCATTTTCAAGCTGCTGATAAAGACATACCCAAGGCTGGGCAATTTACAAAAGGAAGAAGTTTATTGGACTTACAGTTACACATGGCTGGGGAAGCCTCACAATCATGGTGGAAGGCAAGGAGGAGCAAGTCACATCTTATGTGAATAGCAGCAGGCAAAAAGAGGGCTTGTGCAGAAAACTCCCATTTTAAAACCATCAGATCTCATGAGACCCATTCACTATTATGAAAACAACACAGGAAAGACCCGCCCCCATGAGTCAATCATCTCCCACTGGGTCTCTCTCACAACATGTGGGAATTATGGGAGCTACAAGATAAGATTTGGGTGGGGACACAGAGCCAAATCATATCATTTCACCCCGGCCCCTCCCAAATCTCATATCTTCACATTTCAAAATCATTCATACCTTCCCAACAGTCCCTCAAAGTCTCAACTCAGTTCAGCATTAACTCAGAAGTCCACAGTCCAAAGTCTCATCTGAGACAAGGCAAGTCCCTTCCACCTATGAGCCTGTACAATCAAAAGCAAAGTTAGTTACTTCCCAGATACAGTGGGGGTACAGCCATTCCAAATGGGAGAAACTGGCCAAAACAAAGGGGCTACACGCCCCATGCAAGTCTGAAATCCAGCAGGGCAATCAAATCTTAAGGCTCCAAAATGATCTCCTTTCACTCCATGTCATGCTGGTGTAAGAGGTGGGTTCCTATGGTCTTGGGCAGCTCCACCTCTATGGCTTTGCAGGGTATAGCCTCCCTCCTGGCTGCCTTCATGGGCTGGTGGTGTCTGTGGCTTTTCCAGGTACATGGTACAAGCTGTCAGTGGATCTACCATTCTGGGGTCTGGAAGACAGTGGCCTTCCTCTCACAGCTCCATTAGGCGGTGCTCCAGTATGGAATGTGTCAGGGCTCCCAACCCACATTTCCCTTCTGGACTGCTCTAGCAGAAGTTCTCCATGAGGGCCCTGCTCCTGCAGCAAACTTCTGCCTGGACATCCAGGTGTTTCCATACATCCTCTGAAATCTAGGCAGAAGTTCCCAAACCCCAATTCTTGACTTGTGGGCTCTTGTGGGCTCAATACCACATGGAAGCCACCAAGGCTTGGGGCTTACACCCTCTGAAGCCACAGTCCAAGCTCTAAGTAGGCCCCTTTCAGCCATGGCTGGAGCAGCTGGAATGCAGGGCACCAAGTACCTACACTGCACACAGCACAGGGGCCCTGGACCCAGCCCACGAAACCTCTTTTTTCTCCTAGGCCTCCAGGCCTGTGATGGGACAGGCTTCTGTGAAGACCTCTGACATGCCCTGGAGACATTTTCCCCATTGTCTTGGGGATTAACATTCGGCTCCTGTTTACTTACACAAATTTCTGCAGCCAGCTTGAATATCCCCTCAGAAAATGGGATTTTCTTTTCTATCGCATTGTCAGGCTGCAAATTTTCCTAACTTTTATGCTGTGCTTCCCTTATAAAATGGAATGCCTTTAACAGCACCCAAGTCACCTCTTGAATGCTTTGCTGCTTAGAAATTTCTTCTGCCAGATACCCTAAACCATCTCTCTCAAGTTCAAAGTTCCACAAATCTCTAGGGTAGGGGCAAAATGCCACCAGTCTTTTTGTTAAAACATGACAAGTTCCTCATCTTTGCTCCAGTTCCCAACAAGTTCCTTATCTCTATGTGAGACCACCTCAGCCTGGACCTTATTGTTCATATCATTATCAGCATTTTTGTCGAAGCCATTCAACAAGTCTCTGGGGAGTTCCAAACTTTCCCACATTTTATTGTCTTCTACTGAGCCCTCCAAACTGTTCCAACCTCTGCCTGTTACCCAGTTCCAAAATCATTTTCACATTTTCAGGTATCTTTTCAGCAGCACCCGACTCTACTGTTACCAACTTACTCTATTAGTCTGTTTTCACACTGCTGATAAAGACATACCCAAGACTGAGCAATTTACAAAGGAAAGAGGTTCAATAGGAAACTCACAGTTCCACGTGAGTGGGGAAGCCTCACAATCATGGTGGAAAGCAAGGAGGAGCAAGTCACATCTTACATGGATGGCAGCAGGCAAAAAGAGAGCTTGTGCAGAGAAACTCCTGTGTTTAAAACCATCAGATCCCATGAGACCCATTCACTATCACAAGAACAGCACAGGAAAGACCTATCCCATGATTCAATCATCTCCCACCTGGTACCTCCCACAACATGGGGAATTATGGGAGCTACAAGATGAGATTTGGGTGGGAACACAGAGCCAAACCATATTACAAGGACGTTAAGTTCTTCAAGAAGTTTTAAGGATATGGCAGAGTCAGCTTCTAACAACAGTAACAGCAAACACTTACATAGGACTTAACAAGACAGTTTCTAGGGAGGTAAACAGAATCCAACTTTGATTAAAGCTTGGACAAAGACAATGAAGAGGCAACCCCCAGGACCTCAGGTGGTTAGATCAGGGGACTCTCAGCTCAGTTTTGCAAACAGAGGGTCTCCTTTGTTTTTCCCAGTCCATCAACCCCATTTGAGTCAATGCTTGTTAGGGAGCACCAGCCATGTGTGAGGCACTGTGCAGGCTGTGTTGGATTTGGAGGCCAGGGAGTAGATGGAAAGGCAAAGAAGGGCACTCCAGACCTAAGACATTGCATCATGTGTTTAGAGAAGGCAGAGTGGTCAGCAAGGCCAAAGCTGAGCTCACAGGCAGGCAATGGAAAACAAGGGGCTGCAAAAAAAGAGTCCAGGACCGATACTGACATGCTCCAAATGCCAACTGTGGGATATGTGCCTTAGCCTCATGGTTCTGGAAACCCCCAGAAGGCCGTGGACAGAGGCGCCCCAAGGACACTCGAGATTCTGCCTTGCCCACAGCCATCTCCCCGGTGCCTGGAACAGTATCTGGCACATTTATTGATGGAAGGAAAGAATAAACAAATGATTTACATTGGAGAACATACTTAAATGTAGAGGCTGGGGAACGACTAAAGACAGGAGGACCCCATTAAGAACTCACAGCAATATGGAACCCAGGAGGCAGAGGTTCCAGTGAAACGAGATCGTGCCACTGCACTCCAGCCTGCGTGACAGAGTGAGACTCCATCTCAAACAAAAAAAAAGAATTCACAGCAATCATCCAGGTAAGAATTGACCAGGGAAATCAGTGGTGATGGGTACAGAGAGAGAAGCACACAGTTAATCAACAGTGAGGGTGGGCTCAACAGGACTTATAGACTAATGGGTTACAGTGTACACAGGGCAAGAGGTGTTAAAGACACCTGGCCACTATCCTGATGAAGGAGGGAGAGGGGAATGGGCTGCTTGGGAGAAGAAACCTGTAGGGCTTGGAGATGTGAGATGCTCCAGGCCCACCCTGGAGAACAGCATTTGCATCCTCCACTGAGCAGATATTGTGGGGAGGAGCTAGCGTGGGTGGTGAGAAGCAAATAGTGTGGAAAGTAAGAAAGAGCATGATTACTGCAGCCTCCTGCAGAGAGCCGACAGCCTCCCTGCAGCTCTTTTCTCTGCTCACCAGGCCATGCAGCCCCTCACTCAGGGACACAGCCCTAGAGACAGAGGAGTGATTGGATAACAGAAAGGGAAGCAGGGTGCAAGGGTGTGCAACTCATGGTGGCAGGGTGTAGTGCCAAGCTGGGGCCTCTGGCAGCAGCTGAGGTGTCAGGGAACACAGACATGAGGAGGGCCCATCTCACCAGTGGAAGCTCACAGGGAGGTTTTCAAGCTGCATCCGAGCTAGGGCTGGCAGGACTGAGGATGGATTCTATGCTTCATGGGGAGAGGACCAGGGTGGCTCCTTTCCCATGTATAGGCACATGTTTGGGTGATGGTGTCATTACCTTGGTGTTCCCTACACCCTGTTCCAGAAATTTTGAGAAGCTGGGAGGAGCCAGCGACCTGCTCATGTCTGTGAAACAGACCCTGCCCCTAAACTGTCCTCTATAGATACAGAGACTGCAGGCCAGGGCAGGGGGGCTCCAGGTGCCCAGGGAATGTGCTCAGGGTGATCCTCCGACAGCCAGCCCTCAGATGACATGCGGTTCCCAGGAAGGACTTTGAAAAGCTGAAATCTCACCCAGCCACGTGGGCTCCTTGGGAAGGATCTGTGCAAGGGTCTGCAGGTCCACCCTCCCCAGGCTCACAGAGAAGGCCCGGGCTGAGGGGTGGGCCACAGGTTTCACTCGCACAAGACCATAGCTTTGGGTTTGAAAGGGACACATTTATTGAGTACCTACTATGTGCCAAGCTCTATACTAGACACTGGGGATACAAAGATAAATGTGACATGGTCCCTGCCTTTAAAGAGTTCACAGTTCATTGGAAAAAACTGACATAAAACCAAATAATTAGAAAGTGTAAGGCCATTTTAAGGATTCAATGAGCTGGGTATAGTAAGTGGGAGACAACACTTAGTCATTTAATCCTCACACCAACAGCCTGGGAGAGGTGGTGTTGGTCCAATTTACAGGAGAAGAAAGTGAGGTTCCATTGGTGAAATCACTGCCTCAGGTCATACAACTAGGAAGAGACACTGCCAGAGGAGTGCTGGAGCGCCACACAGCCCCATGAGAGTCACTTCTGGGCCTCTTTTCCCAACTCTTTGCTCTGTGGTATCTCACTGGTGGCTTGAAACCTACCAACAGATGGGTCACAGAAATCGGCAAACACTACAAAGCAGGTGACAGCCTGGATTCAGGTTCCAGCTTTAAACTAAAGACTCTCTCCAGTCCCCCCTAGAACATTATCTGAATTGAACTGCCCACTCCTTCTAAAAAGGCTGCCTCCCCAAGAGACTCACAGCAGCTTGCCCTGGACAAGACCAAAAAAGACAATGGATGTGGTCTGCCTTGGGAGTCCCCAAGGGCTGTGCAACGCAGTCAAGTCACCGTCCACCCTTCAGCTCTGAGCTAGCATCTCAGCAGACACATCTAGGCCAGATAAGCCAGTGGGCCTGGGATGGGAGGGACAGGTGCACGAGGAGGAAGAGGGGGCTGCGAGGGAGAGCGCGTTCCTTTCTCTAGAACGCTCATCTGGAGAATGTGGTTAGTGTGATGAGTTGATTAATCTCCATCTCCCTCACCAGCTCCACAAAGACAAGGGCTGTGGCTGACTTCACTAACCATGGTAGCCCAAGTGCAAGCACCACACCTGGGCAGCAAGAAGCCCCACACCAAGATTTGTTGAGTGAATGAATGAGCTAGTGAATGAAGCAGGAGGCCATAAACGCTGAGGGTGTACACCTGCCTCCCTCCAGCATCTTCTACCCACCCTATGAGGAGGGAGGGGAGGCCGCAGGAGAGCTGGGCCACCCGGGGTAGAGTCCAGGTTCTGCTACTTACGAGGTAACCTGTGCCTCTGCGTCCTCCGCTGTAAAACGGGGTCTGTGGGGTTGTCCTGAGAATTAAATGAGTTAACATTTGTGAAGTACCTGGCAGGCAGTAAGCGCTACGTGTGTTAAATGATAAGGAAGACACCCCCACCCCGCCCTCAGCTCCCCAGATCACTCTGCCTGTGGGCAGACACCATTTTCTCCTCTGCTCTTTCAAGGTAACTGTTCAGCCCTTTCCACCCCAGAGGGTTTCCCTGGGGTAAAGAACCACCGCCTTGTCAGAGCTCCGAGCGTCCCCCCTTCTCCCCACCCCGTCCCACCTCCAGCGTCCCCACCCACCCACCTCTGTCTCTCTGTAAGTGACCCTGAGCCTCGTCCAGCTCCGCCAGGCCCCCAGGCTCGCGGAAGCGGCCCCAGCAACCCCGCAGCGGGCTGGGGGTCCGGGAGGCTGCAGGCTGGACGCGCCACCCCAGTCAGACCAAAGGCCCGGCCTGCATGCCGCGGGCGCCACCCAGTGGCCACCTGCGGAATCGGCGGCGGAGGAGGCCTACAAGAGCCTGGAGGCCCAGAGGGTGCCGCGGCTGACAAAAGGGAGAGAAGGTGGAAGGAAGGGCGTATCACCAAAGAGACTGCTAGTCTGTAGGTCATAGAGCAATTCATTCAGTCCAGGAAGCAGTGATCCGTGGGCAGGGCTGCAAGGGCGCCGGTGCACAGAGCCTGCAGGGGCCCTTTTCTCCCTGTGGGTTAGACATCTCCGGCCCCAGGTGACCCCTCCCATAGGACAATATTTGGCGTGAGTCTGAGGTTCCTGCTCCTGGAATCTCTGGCTTCCCTGTACCGACCGCATTACACCCACAGCGCCACAGCTCTGGGCTGATGAGAAGACAAAGACGGGACTCTACACCCTGACGCTGGAGAAGCGCCTCGCTCCCTGGCTGGGGTCTCTAGGGAATAGCATTTGGCGTAGAGTCCAGGTTCTAATCCCAGCTCTGCCCTGACTCTACGTGTGCCCCAGCCCATCTGTGCCTCGATGTTCCCATCTGCGGAAAAATGATGATAAAATAAAATCTACCCAACCTCCTTTCCGGAGGTGGGGGAGGTGAGGCTTGCACGAAATAATGCTGACAAAAGCATTTTGAAGACCAAAAACCATGGTATTCAAAGTTTCTGATCTGTGATGGCTTTAGTAACCGGGTGAATACAAGAAATTACAAATACACTTACTTAAAGAGTAAGCCCCTCAAGTTCTGACATTAAAAACTCCTCAAACAAGAGACTTTTGTTTGGAGGGGAAAGAAAGGAGCATGCAGTTGAGATCCAAAAATACAAAGTTCCATATGGGAAATTTAAATGATCTTAAGGATTTTACTATATAAAATTTAGAAGGCAGCTCGCTCTTCAGGAAACCAGTAGAATAGACATTACAATCCCCAAAGACGTTTGGAGGGCAAAGGAGAAGCCAAAAGTTAACTAGGATCCTACTTGATCTACTTCAAAAGCAGAATCACAGAACCTCACAGTGACCTAGGACGTCCCAACAGCCACCAGCATCTATCCAGAGTGCGCATGAACACCTCCGCCTGCCCACTTGTACGGGGCTATTCCTTGCACAAGAACAAATCCACCTGCAGACCCCATTCTGATAGCCACAGCGGTGGAACCCAGGCCCCTGACTACTGGCCCAGTATCATGGGAACAAAGCTGTCCCCCACTTCAGAGTTCAGACCTGGAATCTCAAGGCAGGATGAGAACTGACCCCAGAGTGAGGGAGGGATGCAGCCCTGGCCCAACCTCCACCCCCAAAATGGAGCAGCAAGCCAAACAGCATTCCCTCACTGCCTGTGTACCATGGGTAGCAGCTGCGGGGAAAGGGAGAACACCTGCTTCAGGAGAGAGGCTTGGGGCAAGCTGAGCAGGGGCCCAGCACCTGGCAGGGCAGGGCATGGCAGGGCAGACCCGAATGAGGGATTTCAGCTCCTCTGATTAACACAGCTCCTCAAAGTCCTTTTTTTTTTTTTTTTTTTTTTTCTTTGAGACAGAGTCTCTGTCACCAGGCTGGAGTGCAGTGGCACGATCTCGGCTCACTGCAACCTCCGACTCCCAGTTCATGCCATTCTCCTGCCTCAGCCTCCCGAGTAGCTGGGACTACAGGTGCCTGCCACCACGCCCAGCTAATTTTTGTATTTTTAGTAGAGACGGGGTTTCACCATGTTGGCCAGGATGGTCTCGATCTCTTGACCTCGTGATCCACCCACCTCGGCCTTCCAAAGTGCTGGGATTACAGGCGTAAGGCACCGCGCCCGGCCCTAAAAGTCCTTTTTGACATGCAGGGTCCTGTGCAGATCCTAGCAACCCCCTCCTTTTCCCTCACCCTCTCTTACTGTCTTCCTTCCTAAGTAGAGAGGGGCGCATACACCATCACAGCCTGTGTATTTCTGCTTCAGAGTGTTTTTGTCCCAGTTGGTTCTGTTTCTCAGGCTTTTCTTCCTCCTTGCATCACATGGTACCATGCAATATCTATTTCCTCTGTGGTCCTCCAGAGTGCCAGAATCTCTGGGAGGGAGCTTTGACAGACATCTCTTCTGAGTCCCCCAAGCTGCGTGGGTTGTTGGATTTTACTGAGCTCAACTGTCTAAGTACACTCGCACAGAGGCAGGCAGAGGGATGAGACGCCTAGCAGCCAAGTGGACAACACTCTGATGTCAATTCTCACCCTGTTTAGAAGTTCCAGGTCCTGGATTCTGAGGTGAGGGGCAGACCCAGTCCAATGGTAGCAGTATTGGTTTCAAATTAATTCAACAATTCCCTGTTGCTCTTACTCTGGCTTCAGCACTGTGCTGGGTATTGAGGGACTTCAAAGGCAGGCTCAAGCCTGTAATCCCAGCACTTTGGGAGGCTGAGACGGGCGGATCACGAGGTCAGGAGATCGAGACCATCCTGGCTAACACGGTGAAACCCCGTCTCTACTAAAAAATACACAAAACTAGCCGGGCGACGTGGCGGGCGCCTGTAGTCCCAGCTACTCGGGAGGCTGAGGCAGGAGAATGGCATAAACCTGGGAGGCGGAGCTTGCAGTGAGCTGAGATCCGGCCACTGCACTCCAGCCTGGGCGGCAGAGCGAGACTCCGTCTCAAAAAAAAAAAACAAAAACAAAAACATAAGCCCTGCAAGCCCTCTCTAGTTCATGTTAATAACCAGAAAATGTACTGCCCTCTTAAATCCTTACAAAGTTTTGATTAAATTTTAGCATCTCCAGACTCTAAAAACATTTATCTCTGTTGTTCATCTCTTAATATCAGGGATCTGCCTAAAATTTGCAGAGCAGCCTGTTTTTAAGTAGAACAAATGAAAAATAATGAGCCCCCTTGACATGCAAAAATACCCTTTGGCTGGAAAGCTGGAGCTGAGTTAGTAAAAAAACAAAATGAAGGATAAGACTTCCAGTGTCCTGGCCATCGGTACCCATCAATCAGGCTGTTAGGCAGTGGTGTTGGTAGTCTTGTAATAAAGAGCAGCT
>NW_016809194.1:2799980-2851085 GCF_001698545.2 Rhinopithecus bieti | reverse complement strand
CTCCACCCTGGGCGACAGAGCCAGACCCCGTCTCAAAAAAAAAAAAAAAAAGAAAGCCACATAGGATTCCATAGAAATCTGGTGGCAAAATTGACAAATGGGATCTAATTAAACTAAAGAGCTTCTGCACACCAAACAAAACTATCATCAGAGTGAACAGGCAACCTATAGAATGGGAGAAAACTTTTGCAATCTACCCATCTGACGAAGGTCTAATATCCAAAATCTACAAAGAACTCAAACAAATTTACAAGAAAAAAACAACCCCATCAAAAAGTGGGCAAAGGATATGAACAGACACCTCTCAAAAGAAGACATGTATGCAGTCAACCAACATATGAAAAAAAGCTCATCATCACTGGTCACTAGAGAAATGCAAATCAAAACCACAGTGAGATACCATCCCACGCCAGTTAGAATGGTGATCATTAAAAGGAAACAACAGGTGCTGGAGAGGATGTGGAGAAATAGGAACACTTTTACACTGTTGGTGGATGTGTAAATTAGTTCAACCATTGTGGAAGACAGTGTGGCGATTCCTCAAGGATCTAGAACCAGAAATACCATTTGAACCCGCAATCCCATTGCTGGGTATATACCCAAAGGATTATAAATAATTCTGCTATAAAGACACATGCACACGTATGTTTATTGCAGCACTGTTCACAATAGCAAAGACTTGGAACCAACCCAAATGCCCATCAATGATAGAGTGGACAAAGAAAATGTGGTATATATACACCATGGAATACTATGCAGCCATAAAAAAGGATGCATTCATGCCCTTTGCAGGGACATGGATGAAGCTGGAAACTATCATTCTCAGCAAACTAACACAGGAACAGAAAACCAAACACTGCATGTTCTCACTCGTACATGGGAGTTGAACAATGAGAACACATGGACACAGGGAGGGGAACGTTACACACCAGGGCCTGTTGGGGGGTGGGAGGCAAGGGGAGGGATAGCATTAGGAGTAATACGTAATGTAGATGATGGGTTGGTGGGTGCAGCAAACCATGATGACACGTGTATATCTATGTAACAAACCCAGGAGTTCAAGGTTACAGTGAGCTGTGACTGTGACACTGCACTTCAGGCTGGGTGACAATGAGACCCCGTCTCTTAAAAAAAAAAAAAAAAAAGTTTTCACCTAATTTAGTAGATACCTGGGAGCCACTGAAAGTTATTGAGCAAGGGAAGGATCTGAGGGCTAAAAGGACGACTCTGGCAGAAGTGTGCAGGATGAATTGGAGTCAAACAAGGGACGGGAGGACCAGTTAGAATGCAGAGACAGCAACCCAGGCAAGCAGAACGTAAGGGCGGGGTGGTGGAGCTAGACCAGAGGCCCCAGATGGAGCGAGCATGGAACCTGGAGGGCTTCATCCCAAGGAAGAGACAAGCTGGACTGCGGAAGATTGCTCTAACAGCTACAGGACAATGAGGGTGCCCGCCAGAGAACCTGGGATGATGAGGAAGGCGGGGCTGGTTTGCAGAAAAATGAGCCTGGCCACCTACCCCAGACCTCTCCACCTCACCTACTACCACTGCTCGCAGAATACACCTGCAGTGGTGTCCCTGGGCTGCTATAGTCAAGAGCTGGAATATCCTTCCCCCAGCTCCCCTCCCCTTCCTCACCAGGCTCTCTCACTTATTCTTCAGTTCTCAGCTCCAGCATTGCCTCCTCCTAGAAGCAGCCCCGGAGTCCCACAGTCAGACTTAGTCAAATGCCCTTCTTCCTCCCCAGTACAGTTTCTCACTCACTTCCATCCTAACACTTGTGCTGGGTGAACTGCAGTTAGTGGTTCACTTCTGTTTCCCCAATCTTCCCAAAGCCTTTTGAAGACAGGTGTTTATCCAACATGTATGCAACAATATTTATTGAGCACCTACTATGTTCTAACTCCCAGGTGCTGAGAACTCACTGTGGAGCAAGGAATGCTTGGTCCAGTGGAGGAAGGAGGTGTCCATTTGAACTGACGCACGGCTAGCTCTTCTTCGACTCTTTATTCTTTACCACTAGCAAGGCCTGGCACAGAGAAGACTCTCAATAAATGGTGGTGGAGTGAAAGGAGGACATAATGATTGGGAAGTGTTGCAGGACATCCAGAAAGCAACTAGGAACAGAGGGCTGGAGCTTAGGAGAGGTGACCGCAGAGGGATATTTTTGGAATTCTGCCCTGCTCATCTGTAAGTCTGTGTGAGTTGCATTAAACCTGATGTGGAGAGTGTGTGGGGGTCTCAGAGCTTAAAGGAAATATGAAGAAAATGAGCAAGCTCCCACCCACATTGCCTCTGCACTCCCAGCACTGCTTGCATGAGCAGGGGACAGACACATCCCTGGCACAGGGAGGCTGTTCCCACTCGGAGCACATCTGTTGAAGGAATGAGGACACCAGGTCTGCCTGCGCCCTAAGGCCAAAGATCAGTTGAGCATCCAACACTTACACTACCGAAAGCTGCTGTCCAAGGAAGCATGAGACAGTGAGGAAAAGCACAGCTGCCTCCATGCAGTGTCCCAGCAGCAAACCATGTCTGCAGGCTCTAGACCCACCAGTGATTTTTCTTCTTTTCCTAATTCAATGCAAGGTTTCAGCTCCATCTGAGTGCCTGTGGCACTGAGAAAATTAAATGTAGATTTAATTAATCCCAAATGATCTTGGCTCACTGCAACCTCCACCTCCCAGGTTCAAGCAATTCTCCTGCCTCAGCCTCTCAAGTAGCTGTTCATGCAAAGTGACATTGAAAATGGAAAGACCCTATTCTGGGCATCATTTCTGCTGGTCCTAAAAAAGAGTTATCCAAATTCCCACTCAAGAGCTCCCCTTCTGGCTCCCTGGGAGAAGCCAGCCCAGGTGAGGGCTCCTTCACTCTCCCGCAACTCTAAATGCACTGTATAAGTTCTTGTGGACAAATTGCCATTAGGCATTTTGCCATTAGACAACAGCTTCCAGTTGTCTGAAAACACCTGCGAGTAAACAACCCCATCCCAGTCAAACTGTATGGCTTACCTTTGGAGGTTTCTGCACTTCTGAGCCCTTTTGCCATCCTAGCCCCACCTCTATAGTGCCATGACCTTCAGCTCCTCCTCCAATGAAGATTCTAGACTGAAAGGTCCATGAGGAAGGAGCCATGCCATGGTTCACTATCACAGCATTTAGTACATCTCCTGGAACATAGTAGGCCCTTGCTAAGGATTTGCTATGTGGATTCAACACCTCTCTTGTATAAGATATAAAGATGTATAGGAGGCCGGGTGTGTTGGCTTACACCTGTAATCCCAGCACTTTGGGAGCCCAAGGTGGATGGATCACCTGAGGTCAGCAGTTTGAGACCAGCCTGGCCAACATGGTGAGATCTTGTCTCTACCAAAAATACAGAAACTAGCAGGGTGTGGTGGTGCGCACCTGTAATCCCAGCTACTTGAGAGGCTGAGGCAGGAGATTCGCTTGAACCCAGGAGGTGGAGGTTGCAGTGAACCAAGATCATGCCATTGCGCTCCAGCCTGGGCAAGAAGAGTGAAACTCCGTCTCAAAAAAAAGGTGTATAGGATACGTTTCCCACCTTTGAAGGACAGTCTGGAGAGGGTGTCCCAGGTCTCTTCCCACCAACGGTCCTTTCTCCAGATGTGCCAGGGCTGGCCAGTCCCAGCAGTGATATGCACTCCTGGATGGCACCAGGGTCAGAAGAGCATGGGTCTAGCCATGGTGGCTCCTTCAGCCCTCCACTCAGGACCCTTCCTCTGAGCCTACAAATAATGCAGGCTGGCCTCCCCCATTCTTGACCCTCATTTTCCCCCATCAGCCAACCACTCCCTGTTCCCTCTAGGATGCTTCCAGGAATATACAGCACCGTTTCAGAGAGGATTGAATGGCATGGCTTCTTTAGCAACCTAGAACACTTAAGCCAGCCAAATTCCTGCTTTATTTCACACAACCAGGTAAAACAGCAGAATTCTTCGTCCTCATTAGAAAGCTGTTAGTGCATAGTCCATAGAGACAGATATCATGGTTAAGAGGCAGGTTCAAGAGCCTGGACACCTCAACTCCATCCTGGCTCTGCCACTTCCTTTCTAGTGGTGTTGGGGAAAGTGCTTCATCTCTGTTGGGGTCAGTTTTCTCACCTCTAAAATGAGGTTAATATTAATAGTTCCCACCTCATTGGGATATTATGAGGGTTAAATGAGATCATCTGTCTAAAGCACTTAGAAAGTGAGTATGCAATTCAAACCTTCATTATTATCTGTATTTACAGTTTACAGAGGGCCCCACCAGAGGTGTTAACTCTAATTTACCAATATGAGAGGGTGCACACACACTGGCTCTCTTTTCTCAATTTAGGGTAGCACATTCCACTTCACCTTTCTATCCCCAGGAGGCTCCTTTCTGCCTCCTCATGGAAACACCTCCACCAAATCCCACTGCCTCTTCCCCCAGCCCACAAAACTGGTCATCTCCCATGCCCTCCTGTCTGCTCTGTATTAATCAGCACAGCCTGTTTCAGATGCCCCCAAAGCTTAGTGGATCAACACAACAAAGGCGAGTTTTGCCTTCAGAGTCCAATACGAGTTGAGTGTAGGGGACATTCTACTCCACTAAGGCATTCGGGGACCCAGGCTCCTCCCAAGTAGCTCCACTGTCTTTCAGGGCCTTGGAGTCCCACCCTGGGTCTCCTGCATCCAACAAGCAGACGGGAAGAGAACAGAGGGAGGATGGTCTGGCAGGTTTTAGGACCGTGCCAGGCAGGGCTGCTCATCCCTTTAGCCCACCTTCCGCGGGCCAGAAAACCAGCCCCATTGTTAGCAGCGGTGAATCTGCAGGGGTATGCAGCAGCTTGATTCTTGTCCTCTCAGAGGAAAGAATTCGGCTGAGGGGCAGAAGTAGTTTTAATGCAGAGGGAGAGACCGAGGCAAGTTTTAGAGCAGGAGTGAAAGTTTATTAAAAAGTTTTAGAGGAGGAACAAAGGGAAGTAAAGTACACTTGGAAGGGGGCCAAGCGGGTGACTTGAGAGATCCAAGTGTGCCATTCAGCCCTTGACTTGGGATTTTATATATTGACACGGTTCCAGGGTTTCTGTTTCTCCTCCCTTGATTCTTCCCCAGGGGCGGGCTGTCCAGGGCTGCCTACTTGCGTGGTGGCCTGCCGACACTTGGGAGGGGCCACATGTACAGCATGTTTACTGAAGTTGTGCACATGCTCATTTGAGGCATTTCTCCCCTTACCAGTCGAGTGTTCCTAGAGGAAGGTCATATACAGGTTAAACTCTGTCATTTTGCCTCTTAATGCGTATGCTTGAGCCCACTCGCCCAGCTCCTGAGATCTTCCCAGGAAGCTGCTGCTCACCAGCTTCAGGTGTTTTCTATTGGGAGACTTCCTTTCCTTGGTGCCCGCTATGCCCAATTATTATTTTAGATTGACAGTTAACAACTGCCTGACCATCATCTGATGGTTGCCTGACATTGCTGTGGGCGGTGGGGGAGTCCTCTCCTGCCCTGCTCATTTCTGCTTAGCTACCTACTCTAATACTATGACCCCACCTTACAGCAGTGGAAGCTCAGAAAGATAACTTTTCCAGCTGGGTGCAGTGGCTCATGCCTGTAATCCTAGCACTTTGGGAGGCCGAGGCGGGAAGAGTTCAGGAGTTCAAGACAAGCCTGGCTGACATGGTGAAACCCTGTCTCTACTAAAATACAAAAATTAGCCAGGCATGATGTCGGGTGCCTGTAATCCCAGCTACTTGGGAGGCTGAGATGGGAGAATCGCTTGAACCCGGAAGGCAGTGGTTGCAGTGAGCTGAGATCACGCCACTGCAAGTCCAGCCTGAGTGGCTGAGCAAGACTCCATCTCAAAAAAAAAAAAAAAAAAAAAAAAGGATAGCCTTTCCATGTGTCCAGGAGGAGAATCAAACCTGTTTTGTGAACATATTGTATTTTTTCTGCTACGTGCTCCTGAAGCAGAGGCTTTTCTGGGAGGAAACTTGAATCTATTCTCTTCAGGCCATTCTCTTAGAAAACAGGCCCAAAGTGATACTCCATGTTTCCCTGCAAATCCTGTAGCAGATGATGTCTCATCATGAAATCCTGCAAGCAGACATGGGAGAAAGAAGGTGGTCTTCGGGAGAGACGGAGCTGGTGCTGCTCTGAGCTCCGCCGCTCCTTGGCAGCTCAGCTTCCTCCTTTGCAGGATGGAAGTGGTGGCATGGAGGGCTTTGAGCATTGGTGACAACATATATGAAGAGTGGCCAGGGATATTACTGTCCTTGGCCCTGCTCCCCTGTTCTCCCATCCCCCAACCACCTACCACCACCCGTCCAGAGTTAGAGTCAGGGCTGCCAGGACAGGCACGAGTTCTTCTGGCTGCCTGGGTGGTCTGGTTTGTTTTCAGCCGGTCAACCCCGCTGACAGGGCAGAAACAATGGGGAAGGGGAATAAGGATCAGGACAGCCTGCGAATGTAATTAAGCGAAAGCAAAATCTGAAAACCCAAATCCCTCTCCCGCCCCAACCAATGCCAGCTTGATCTTTTTTGTTTCTGGACCCCGCCCCCAATGCACGCCCCCACACTTCAAGCTCTGCTGATCCAGATGGTCTGTGGATGCTGAGAGCCAAACAGTGTGGGGAATTGGTTGTTTCATAAGCTCCTACAGATTCTGTCACTAATTGTAAACCCATTTGGGACGCATTCTGAAACAAGAGGCTTTGCACTAACTTCTAGTTCCTAAACAAACAAACCAACAAACACAAATCAGGGTTCATGATTTCTCTCTTATTCTACCCCTCCCCAGGCTCCTCCTCACCTTGCTTTAAAACAATTACTTGGGAAACAAAGGGCAACACCCACTTTGTGCGCCTGTGGTAATACCGCAGTCACCTACTAGCTCTGGAAGCAAGAGAGTCATTGTTCTCCTAGCAACCCGAACTGCCCCAGCTGCACGTGTCTGGTGCTTGGATTACACCAGCCAGCAGCGGGGGTGTGCATGTTGCTAGGAGAACTTGAACTTGAGTTTAAATTTGCAACCTCTCCTCACTGCCACAGCTTTCGTTCAGCCGCAAACAGACACACACTCAACTGCAGAATCCACAACGCTGGGCCCAACTGGGAAATCCCCAGCCTCAGATAAGACCAGTGTGCTTTTATTCTTTTTTCTTATTTTCTTCTTTCTTGAATGTCAGACAGTCGACAACCACACAAATAAGTAAGAATTATGAAGATCCGTTGTACAATATCAACTGAACACCTCCTATTGCCGGCTGCTGTCCTGGGCACTTCAGACACAGCATGAAGGAAACAGACAAAAGACCTTCCCCTTAGAGAGCTTGTATCTGGGGTAGGGAGGATGCTAAGCAAATAAACACATCAGTATCAGTCAGGGTTCTCCAGACAAACAGATCCAGGAGTTAGATTAGTTCTAAATCTAGATGACATAGATGTGTGTATGTGTACATATTACATACCTGTATAAAGGAATTCATTTCAGGAATTGGCTCACACAGTTGTGAAGGCTGGCAAGTCTGAGATCTGTGGAGCAGGCTAGCAGGCTGGAAACTCATGTAGGAATTGATGCTGCAGTCCTGGGGCAGAATTTCTTCTTTCATAGGGAAACTTCAGTTTTGCTCTTCAAACCTCTCCACTGATTAGATGAGGCCCACCAAGCTATCAAGGGTAATCTCCTTTACTTAAAGACAGCTGATTGTAAGTGCTTACCACATCTATAAAATATGTTCACAGCAACACTAGGTTAGCGTTTGCTTCAATAACTGGGTCTTATAGCTTAGCCAAGTTTGACACATAAAACCAAGCATGCCAAATGCATGTCCAATGTGTTGGGTAGTGATAAGTAAGTACAATGGGGGAAAAGAAAGCAGGTGGAGAGGGACAGGGAGCCCCAGGCAGTGGGGCACAGGAGACCTACCATGTGAGATATAATGCATCGTTCAATACAAACTTGAATGAAAAATAAATGAACATACCGAGGCACTGCATTCAAAAAGCACAACAAAATCCTCACTTAGTGACAGATCTGCTTAATCATAACTCTGCAGCACTGGAATTGAGGACAGGAGAGAGGCCGTTTGCAGAGCTGTAATTAATATCAGCACAGCCAAAGCAAGAAGCAAGCATTTAGTCTCCGGTCTTGATAGATCTTCAGAAACAGATCCCTGTCTACAATAGCCTCCTGGCTGAATTCCTGCTTCCACGCTCGCCCCTCCCGCCACTCCTCTGCTCCCACCCCTGACAGTGGTCACAGGTGCCTGGCCTCTTCTCCCCGCCGCCCCGCTTCACTTCCCTGCACCGCCCCCTCCCACTGCAGCTGCAGTCCCGGTAGCTTCTTGCTGGTTCCCCAGCACTCCTTCAAGCTTCTGCCCCAGGCCTTTGCTGCTCCTCCTCCACATCCTGGAAGGGTCTCCTCCCAGCCAAGTGCCTGGCTCTCCCTACACATCCTCCTCAGAAAGGCCAGCCTTGACTACCCCATAAAATAACACCCTCCTCATCACTCTCTGCCTCCTTAGCCCATCTTCTTGGTCTTCATAGCGCATATGTTAAGTATCTGTTTCTCTGTGTTTTTTTTTTTTTTTTTTTTTGAGACGGAGTCTTGCTCTGTCACCCAGGCTGGAGTGCAGTGGCCGGATCTCAGCTCACTGCAAGCTCCGCCTCCCGGGCTCAGGCCATTCTCCTGCCTCAGCCTCCCGAGTAGCTGGGACTACAGGCGCCTGCCACCTCGCCTGGCTAGTTTTTTGTATTTTTTAGTAGAGACGGGGTTTCACCGTGTTAGCCAGGATGGTCTTGATCTTCTGACCTCGTGATCCACCCGTCTCGGCCTCCCAAAGTGCTAGGATTACAGGCTTGAGCCACCGCGCCCGGCCTTTCTCTGTTGATTGTCTTCTCTCACTCTGTTTTTTTAAATTGTAGTAAAATAATATAAAAGTTACCATTTTCAATTGCACAATTCAGTGACATTTAGCACATTCCCAGTATTAGACAACCATCACCACTACCTAGTTCCAGAACATTTTCGCCACCCCAAAGGAAACCCATACCCATTAAGCAGCCACTCCCCATTTCTCCCTCCTCCAAGCCCTGACAATCTGTCTCTGTCTCTGTCTTCTGTCTCTGCGGCTTTGCCTATTCTGGGTATATTACATGAAAGGAATCATACAGTATGTGGCCTTTTCTGGCTGACTTCTTTCGTGCAGCATGATGTCTTCGAGGTTGGTCCGTGCTGTAGCATGGGGCAGTACTTCATTCCATCTATGGCTGAAGAGCGTTCCATTGTGTGGGTGTGCCATGTTTGTTTCTCCATTCAGCCACTGATGGACATTTGGTTGTCTGCACCTTCTGCCATTGTGAATGATGCCACAGTGAACATACATGTGTGGTGTTTGTTTGAAGGGGACTCTGTCTCCATCATTTTGTGTCCCTGGCCTGTGAACGGACCTGCAGATTAACCTGTGAATAGCTTAATCTTCAGGCAAATAAATAAAAGGCAAAGTTTGGCATCTAATTTCATTTCCCCCAGGCCCCTTTATGAACCTTCTCTGCCACCGCAAGGCCAAGCCTTTGTATCCACACCTGACCAATACCCACTCCTTACGCCAAACCCATCCAACAGAGGGGCAGGGGTCCAGCTGGGCTCCTCCCAGCTCCCTACTTCCCAAAGGTAAGACATCCAGGCCACTGAGCCAAATGTGCCCTTCGGAATTCCCATACAGCACCAGGATTCCCCCAAAACAAAGCTCTTTGTCCTCAGGTAAAGGCTGACTAGTAGGCTAATAAGACTTAGGATATTTCTTTGAATGGGATAAAATCTCAAATTTTACGATTAGAAATCAGGCCCTAAGAAACATCCCTGGGACTCGTTTCCAGGGCTGCCATAACAAAGTACCACAAACCAGGTGGCTTAAACCAACAGAAATTCATTTTCTCATTACTCCGGAGGCCAGAGGCCTGAAACCCAGGAGTCAGCAGGACCACATTCCCTCTAGAGGCTCTGGGGAAGAGTCCTTCCTTGCCTCTTCCAGCTCACAGTGGTTTCCAGCAATCCTTGGCCTTGTTCTTGGCATGCAGCTGCCTAATCCCTTCTCCACCTCCATCTTCACATGGCATTCCTCCCTTGTATCTCACATCATCTTCCTTTTTTTTTTTTTTTTTGAGACAGAGTCTCACTCTGTCACCCAGACTGGAGTGGCGCCATCTCAGCTCACTGCAACCTCTGCCTCCTGGGTTCAAGTGATTCTCTGCCTCAGCCTCCTGAGTAGCTGGGATTACAGGTGCCCATCACCACACTCTGATAATTTTTGTATTTTTAATAGAGATGGGGTTTCACCATGTTGTCCAGGCTGGTCTCGAACTCCTGATCCATCCACCTCGGCCTCCCAAAGTGCTGGGATTACAGGCATGAGCTACCACACCTGGCCCACATCATCTTCTTAAAAGAACATCACTCATATGGATTTAAGGGCCCATCCTACTCCAGCATGATCTCATCTTAACTAATTCATCTACAATGACTACATTTCCAAATAAGGTCAAATTCTGCAGTAATTGGGGGTGAGGACTTCAACACATCTTTTCTGGAGACATAATTCCTCACTTTGGAGAAGGGGTCACGGGATGTATAGCCTCGATTTTACTAAAGTGTAAATGATTGGTAAGGTATTGAGGAGGGCAGGGAGCTGCATACAAGTGAAGAAGACCATGCGTAGGCAGGGTTCCACTAATGAGGAGAAATGGGCAAGAAACAGGAGAATGGAGCCTTCCTCTCTCTTCCTCTGTCTTCCCTGCAATTTAACTGAGGGCCAAATCTCTGCCTTGCAGCCAGCGCAGCTGCAGAACAGGGCAAGGAGGTATCTCAAGTCTCCTAGAGGGACCCTTGGAATGTGCAGAGCAGCTCACTCCTCTGCTCAGAACCCTCCAAGAGCTCCCTTGTGAGCCCGGCTAATACCCGCAGGGCCCCAGGCCATCTTCTGTCCACACTCCCGCTCCTATCCCTTCCCCACCTCTCACTCCACGCCAGCCACACTGGGTTCCATCCTGTCCTTAAAAATGCCCAGCATGCTCCTGTCCTGGCACCTGTGTCCTCCTGGTCCCTATCCCTGGAATGTTCTTCCTTCCCTCAGAGATCTATGTGTTTCAAACTGCATTCTATCCAGCCCTCCCTGCCTCCCCTCCATCCCACCACTTTCTATGACCATCTCTTGCTTATTTTTTCCATAACCCTTGCCACCACCTGATGTACATATATTTACCTACTTACCATCAGTCTTCCTCCACTAGAACATGCACACATGATGGAGGGAACATCGTGCTGTGCTCTTCATGGCCATATTCCTGGCCTCCCAGCAGCCCTGGCCTGTATTAGGTGGTCAGTGAAGTATCATCAGATAAAGGCAGCTGCTGTGCCACACCAGGTGCTAGAGGAGCTCTGCAGCTGCTGGAGGGCCCCTGCAGTGGGGCTGGTGTCCTGAGGGTCAGGGAGGGGTGGCTGGGCTTCAGATCCCTTCCTGCCTTGGGCACAGGGACGACCCCAACCTTACCTGGAAGAGTTGCTGTCCTTAGCAGGCCCCACGCGGCCCCACGCCTCCCAGAACTGCTTGCCTCAGGCTGGAGAGGGAGTGGCCTCGGGTTCACCTATTTCCTGGCTCTTCCTGGCAGCCTCTGCCACTCCAGCCTGGGTGGTGGGGAGCCAGAGGGTCCATCTAGGCAATGCATTTTCTGTTTCCTGCAGCTGATGCAAAAAAGCACCACAAACTCAGAGGTTTAAAACAACACAGTATTATTCTCTTACAGTCCTGGAGGTCAGAGGTCCAAAATAAGGCGAATGGGGCTAAAATCAAGGCATCAGCGGGACTGGTTCCTTCCAAAGCATGGGGAAGACAATCCATGGCCTGCCTTGGCCCCTCCTCCACCTCCAAAGCACAGCCGTCCAGTCTCTGTGAGTACATCCCTCCAGTCTGTGCTTCCCGGATCTTCATGGCTTCTCCTCTGACTCTGACTCCTGGGTCCCTCTGATGAGAACCTTTGTGATTACCTGGGGCCCACCTAGCTAAGCCAGGCTAATCACTTCAAGATCTTTAACTGCATGGACAAAGTCCCTCTTGATCTATGTGAACATTCCTAGTGCCAGGGATGAGGGCATAAGCGTATCTGGGAGCTGTTGTTCAGCCTCCAGCTGGCAGGAATGGAGCAGCCCTGCTCCCTAACCACTGTCAGGATATTACTGGAAAGAAGTCCTGATCCAGACCCTAAAAGAGGGCGCTTGGAGCTCACACAAGAAAGAATTTGGGGCAAGTTCACAGAGTAAAGTGAAAGCAAGTTTATTTAAAAAGTTAAGGAATAGGCCAGGCATGGTGGCTCACACCCGTAATCCCAGCACTTTGGGAGGCTGAGGTGGGTGGATCACCTGAGGTCAGGAGTTTGAGACCAGCCTGGCCAACATGGTGAAACCCCGTTTCTACTAAAAATACAAAAATTAGCCAGGCATGGTGGCTCATATCTGTAGTCCCAGCTACTCAGGAGGCTGAGGCAGGAGAATCGCTTGAACCCAGGAGGCAGAGGTTGCAGTGAGCCGAGATTACACCACTGCACTCCAACCTAGGCAACAGAGTAAGACTGTCTCAAAAAAAAAAAAAAAATTAGTAAAAGAATAAAAGAGTGGCTACTCCATAGGCAGAACAGCCCCGAGGGCTGCTACTGGCTATTTTTATGTCTTGATCGTATGCTAAACAAGAGGTGGATTATTCATGAGTTTTCTGGGAAATGGGGCAGAGATTTCCCTAGGAACTGAGGGCTCCTCCCCATTTTAGATGTACATGGTAACTTCCGAGCATTTGTAAACTGTCATGCACCGATGGGAGTGTCTCCAGCATGCTAACGCATTCTAATCAGCGTATAATCAGCAGTGAGGGTAACCAGAGGTCACTTTTGTCACCATCTTGGTTCTGGCAAGTTTGGGCCAGCTTCTTTACCACATCCTGTTTTATCAGTGGGGTCTTTGTGACCTGCATCTTGTGACCCTCTGTCTCATCCTGTGGCTGAGAATGCCTAACCTCCTGGCGATGCTGCCCAGCAGTTCTCAGCCTCATTTCACCCAGCCCCTATTCAAGATGGAGTCACTCTGGTTCCAACGCCTTTGACAATGACATGCCAGGCACTTGTCCCACCCTGCTGAGGTGGGACCTTCCCTCCCAGAGTCCTTCTATCAGCTCCTCCTCAACCCCAGCTTCAGATCCCCCAACACCCGACCCCAGGCTTTCCCACAGTTCCAGGACAGCTGCAGCCCCTGGTTACACCTTTTTGCTAAGGCCAAACCAGGGCTGGGCAGTCTCAGGAACTGGCATCTCTGAGGCTGGGATGGTGGCACCTCCTTCAACTTTGAGGGGAGGGGTACAGAGACAAAGGAGGGATGAGAGGGATAGGTTAATATCCCAAGGTCAGTTTCACACTTTTTTCTTCTGTTCTTTTGCCTCCTGCTTCTTCTCTTCCCCAGAAAACACTCTGGTTTTTCTCCCTCTAGTTCTCCATCTTCCCCTACCTTAGCTAGTGACACTCAGTGCATCCAGCACTTTCCATAGTCAGTGCATGGAGGAGGGCATTCACAGAGTCTATGCTGGGGCTCTCGCTCTCCTCACCCCACCACACACACAGGAATCACATTCTGAATGACGTTCGATGGGAAAAGAGGCCAAGCACATGGACACTGCCCCACCTCAGCCCACGGTGACCACAAAAGCTGCAGAGCCATGAGGGCTGCTCCCAGTGCCACCGTCATCCCTGATGGCTGTGAGACCCACCCCCAGAGAGACTCAGTTTTCTCTTCTATAAAATGGAGATCATCCCTTTCAGGATGACTGTCCCTACCCGTGGTCCCCAAATTCCTGTCATAACTGACAAAATGTCCATGACGTGGAAGAATCGTTGTAACAGCAGAACAAGGAAGAAACAGAGATCATGGCTGCAAGAACCTCAGACTGCATGGGCACCTGGGGCCAGAGGTCAGGAGAACCCACAGCATCCAAGACCAAGCCTTAACCAGGGCAAGTGCCAACTTTCACAATGGTTTTATACGCTGGAACAGCCTCCAGACCCCTCCCATTGTCCCCCCTCAGGCCCCAGCAAACCCCACAGTGCCGAAGAAGAGGTCCTGTAACCGCCCAAGGGGTTCACCTTGCCTCCTGCCTAAACAGAGCCAATTTATCAAGACAGGGGAATTGCAACAGAGAAAGAGTAACTCACACAGAACCAGCTGTGTGGGAGATCAGAGTTTTATTGTTACTCAAATCAGTCTTCTGGAAAACTCAGGGATCAGAGTTTTTAAAGATAATTTGGTGAGTAGGGGGCCAGTGATTCAGGAGTACTGATTGGTTGGCCTGTCGAAGCTGTTTTCTGCTGAGTCAGTTCCTGGGTGGGGGCCCCAGAACTGGCTGGCAGGTCCAGGTGGGGCCATCCAGTTGTTAGAAATGTAAAAACCTGAAAAGATATCTCAAAAGGCAGATCTTGTCTCCACAATAGTGATGTTACCTTCAAGAGTAACTGGGGAAGTTGCAAATCTTATGACCTCCGGAATAATGGCTGGTAATATTTAGAATTCTAGCCCCTCTTGTCTTGACTTGGTGGCTCGTGGCCTTTCATTTGTTTTACAAGAACAGTTTAGCCTTTTGGGAAGGGCTATTATATAAACTATACACTAAATTCCTTCTCAAAGCTAGTTCAGCCTATATCCAGGAATGAACAAGGACAGTTTAGAGGTTAGAAGCAAGATGGGGTCAGTTATGTCTGATATCTTTCGCTGTCATAATTTTCTGTTATGATTTTTGCAAAGGTAATTTCAGCCTCTAGAGCAATCCTGTCTCTTATTGCCACACACTGGTGAGGCCAGCATTGTCCTTGGAAGAAACAACTTCCCTAGATGTTCCACCTCCCATGCAGGCTGGTTCCAACAGTGACACTCCTTAAGGTGGCTCAGTAGCCTACAGAGACAGGGAAGGGAGGTGGGAGAGAAAGCACACTTTTAACTGCCTGATTCTTCCTATAATTCCTCAGCTGGCTGTGGGGGCCGCGAAGTGACGTGAGGAAAACACAGAAGGGGCCCTCGGGAATTGCTGGTTCTCTCCCCACTGCTGCCCTACAAGGGGCTCCTGCACAAGGCCCTCAAAGCCTCTGAGCCTCCATCACCTGTTAAATGAGTTGACGACTGGCCCTGCTGAAACTGCCTTTGCAAAAATTGTAACAGAAGATTATGACAGCAAAAGAGATCTGATCTAACCAACTCCCATTTTGTCTTTAACCTCCAAACTGCCCTCCATCATTCCTGGGCATGGGCCAAGCTACCTTTGGGAGACATTTAGTTTATAGTTTAAATGGTAATAGCCCTTCCCCAAAACTAAACTGCCTTTGAAATGAAAGACGGTTTACTAATGAAAATGTACGAATGAAAGACCACCAGATTAAGAGGAGGAGGGGAGCCTAGCTGCTGCTGAGGTGTAGACATAAACTATTACCAGCCATTATTCCAGAGGTCAGAAAATTTGCAATCTCCCCAATTCTGCAGATCACAGCACTATTATAGAACCTAAGATTGGTTTGAGACCTTTTTCAGACTTACCCACCTGGAAAAGTGGCTCAAGACTCAGCCAGTCTGTGGCTCCCCAACCCAGAGGTGAACTCAACACACGAGGACTGTTTTCCGCAGCCCTAGAATTGCATCCCCAACGAATCGGCAACACCCATTCCCCCTGCCTGCCAAAAAAACCTTGAAAAACTCTAGCCTCCAAAATTTGATTTGAGTTATAATATAACTCTGGTCTCCTATTTAGCCATCTCTATGTGAATTAAACTCTTTCTCTATTGCAATTCCCCAGTCTTGATCATCAGCTCTTTCTGGGCCGCAGGCAAAATGAACACACTGGGTGGTGACACCATTGCCTCGTGTATGAGGGCCACCTTGAAGTCACTTGGCACAACATACAAATGTGTTACATAAAAGAACAATGAGGAATGAAGAAAAGAGATGGTTAGGCAGTGCAGTCATTTCCTAGGGCTGCCATAACAAAGTGCCACACACCAGATGACTTAAAACAACAGAAATCTACCGTCTCACAGCTCTGGAGGCCTAAAGTCTAAGACCAAGTTGCCCTCAGAAAGGAGCTGTTCCAGGCCTCCCTACAGGCTTCTGGTAGCCTCAGGCACAGACGCCTCACTCTTCACAGGGCGTTGCCTCTTCACAGGGTGTTGCCTTCACAGCATCTTCCCTGTGTGTGTGTGTGTCTCTGTATCTAAATTCCCCCTTTTCATAAGGACACCAGTCATATTGACTAAGGCCCACCCAATGACCTTATTTTAATTTGATTATCTTTGTAAAGACCCTATTTCCAAATAAGGTTACATTCTGAGGTACTGGAGGTTAGGACTTCAACATATCTTTCTGTGAGAACACAGTTCAACCGATAACAGGCAAGGATTGGTAAATGTTTTCTGGAAAAAGCCAGATAGTAAATATTTTAGACTTGCGAGCCACTGTCTCTGTCACAACTACTCACTTCTGCTGCGGCAGCCCGAAAGCAGCTGTAAACAATACATAAATAAATGAGCCTGACTTTTTCCGATAAAACTATTTATAACAATAAGTTGTGGGCCAGATTTGGTCTGCCAATCCCTAGGTTAGAACACCAATTTTAAAACAAGGAAAAAGAGTTTCTGTAGCCTTTCTGAAAGAGGGGACTCAGTCAGGGAACCAGAGATTGGGAGCAAAATCTGAGTTCCCAGAAGTGCTAAGAGGGGAGTCAAGGAAAGTCCTGGGGTTTAAGAACGTGGACTCAAAATGGGGGAGGAAGACAGGGCACCCTGGAGGAGTTCTGCACGAGGCCCTTGGCTTGCCCACAGGCACTAAGGGCTGATCTTACAGCTGAGGAAACTGAGGCACCAAAAGACCAAGTGATTTGCCAAAAGACACAGCTAGTACAGGAAGGATTCTATCCCAGGCAATGTGATTCCAGGCGCCGAGCTTGTAACCACTAGCAATCACTCCAGAGGACAAAGAACCAGCAGAGGACCAGTCACTGGGAGCTGGGTGTCTCAGGCCCAGTTCTTCAGGGGTTGGAGTCACAGGGTTGGAACCAGAGGACCAGGGAGTTAGAAAGAGCCAGTGGAAAGCAGCAGTGTGTCAGTCATTAGAATCCGTGGGCATCAGCCTTGCCATCTGAGCATCATCAGGAGGGGCTTTATCAACACCCCCCACTAAACAAAGCTATACCACCTCTCCTGCAGAAGCAGTGGAGATGGGCACTCTTACTCTGAGTTAACAAAGGTCTTTTGAGTTGTGTTCAACATAAACTAATAAATAAATAATCAAGGAATTGGTTCACCACGATTGTAAAGAAATAAAAATAGAAACAAGGTCAGGTACTAATGGCAAGATGCTAATTGTGCTCTGTCATGGAACCTCACCCTTGTTGGCCTGTCATCTTCACACTTCATTGAAAATCCATTAAAACAATTGCTGGGCCATTAACCCTGACTTTCAGGCAGAAGCTTCCCTTGGGCACAGTTGTGTGACTAGGGTTCTTTCATTAATATTTAGTGTAATTGCTTGAGAGCTGGATGATTGTGATTACAGACCACCATTTAAATACAGAAGGGGAGCTGAAGATGGGATTTTTCTTTGCATCTTTTTTATTTTTAATATGCGTGGAATCATCTCCCTTGGGCAAGATAATATATTAAAACTTGAATTTTAAAACAAAGAGAGGGCTGATTACTCGGTCTACAAAAGAATTCACCATAGGATTCCTCAAATTGTGAGCTCCCAGAGCAATCAAAATTATTTGATTTACAAAATTTCAGTCTGCTGGCATCTTTTCCACACTATGACTCTACCATAGAGGTTATATTTGAAAAAAGAAACGCAACTACTAATGAGTGCCCTAGAGGCTGCTGAGTGGAGAGTTAAGGCCTGCATTTATAAACAGGGTGACCAGAAGACGTATCTTAAGGACACTTTGAAATTCAGCCTTGATGCCTGGGATAGGACTGTGACTTGCTAGGACATGCAATCAGAGAGATGAACCAAGGGGGACACCAATTGGAGATGAGAGGACCCTGAGACCAGTCTGCAACTTGGAGCTACTCCAAGGAGATGCTCCTTCCAGAGTGCAGAGGTAAAACTCCTCTTCCAAAAGGAGGGAAAACTCCTGCTTCCAAAAAAGATTCTTCCTCCTCTGTCCCTCAGCCCCATGAAATGGGACAAACTGATGCTGTATCACCTCAGATTTAGGCCTGTTAAAAGCCTGGGAGGATATTAATGACCTTCCCCATAAAACAATGGCTTTCTCTTCTTGTATTTTATCAGCTTCCATTACTCTGCATTTAAAAGGAGGCACAAAAAATTGCAATGCCATCCTCCAAGGTGTGTGGCCACAGCCAAGGTGAGTGGAACAAACATGAACAGTGTTTCTTCTGCTCTCACACCACCAACAGCATCAATACAGAAGACTTTTGGCCCGGCTCAGTAGCTTAAGCTTATAATCCCAGCACTTTGGGAGGCCAAACTAAGAAGATAGCTTGAGGCCAGGAGTTTGAGACCAACCTGGCCAACATGGTAAGACCCCCTTCTCTACTAAAAATACAAAAATTAGCCAGGTGTGGTGGCGCACGCCTGTAATCCCAGCAACTTGGGTGACTGAGGCATGAGAATTGCTTGAATCCAGGAGGTGGAGGTTGCAGTGAGCCAAGATTGCACCACTGCATTCCAGCCTGGGTGACAGAGCAAGACTCTGTCTCAAAAAAACAACAGACTTCCATGACCAAATACTTGGGGGTTTTGCCCCACCAACATGCAAGCAATCAGTTCAGCAGCAGACGTGAGCTGCAGGGGTATCCTCCAATTCAATTCTGACACCGTCTACCTGGAGATAGCATCAGATCCCACAGGTTGAGGGCTCAGACCACAAGACTGCCTCCCTCTTCCTCCAGACACCAGTTACAGATCCTCAAGCTGGGCTTTCCACGACATTTCTTTAGGTTTGATTAATTTGCCAGAGTGGCTTACAGAACTCAGGGAAACATGTTTACCAGATTATGAAGAATATTACAAAGAATATAGACAAAGAGAGGCATAGGGCCAGATATGGCGGAAGAGGCATGGAGCTTCCATACCTTCCCTGAGCACGACACCCTCCAAGAACCTCCATGTGTTCAGCTATCTGGAAGTTCTCCGAACATTATCTCTTTGGGTTTTTATGGAAGCTGCTTCATTATGAGGCATGACTGATAAATCCACTGGCCATTGGTGATCAACTTAAACTTCAGCTCCTCTCCCCTCCTCGGAGGTTGCAATAGCAAGGACGGAGTTTGGAAACCACTGCCCTTGACCTTTGCTGTCCTAAGCAATAGCCACTAGTCCCATGTGGCTACCTGCACTTGCAATGTGGCTGGTCTGAACTAAAATGTGCTACAAGTGTAAAATTCATACCAAATTTCAAAAACTTATCAAGAAAAGAACATACAATATCTCATGAGTAATTTTTACATTGATTACATGTTACAATGATAATATTTTGGATATATTCAGCTAAATAAATTATATCATTAAACTGAATTTAACATGTTTTGTATTTTTTTAATGTGGCTACTAGAAAATTTTAAGTTACTATGTGGCTCATGTTATATTCCTTTTTTTTTTTTTTTTTTTTTTGGAGACAGAGTCTCGTCACCCAGACTGAAGTACAGTGGCACAATCATGGCTCACTGCAGCTTCAACTTCCTGGGCTCAAGTGATCCTCCTGCCTCAGCCTCCTGAGTAGCTGGGACTACAGATGTGCACTACTACCCCTGGCTAATTTTTTTATTTTTTGTAGAGACAGGGTCTCACTATGTTGCCCAGGCTGGTCTTAAACTCCTGGGCTCAAGCAATTCTCCTTCCTTACCCTCCCAAAGTGCTGGGATTACAGGCATAAGCCACCATGCCTTGCCTCAGCCCTATGTGATATTTCTATGGGACAGTGCTGCTTAAATGATCAACTTCAATGGGAGAATGAGAGGTGGATATATAGTTTCTGATTATATAAATAAATATCATGTATTTGGCTTTGAAAGATCAAATAAACAGGACTTGAACTTTTTTTTTCATGAATGGTAGGAAAGTCATGACTATGAGAACCTTAATATTTGCTACGAACGGCTTGGGGTGGCTTTACTCACTGTTCCAGACCACATGGTTGATGCCTGGGTTGACCACTAGAGAGCAGTGGCGTATACAAAATGTGAGCGTTCACACAGCATTAACTGTGAAAACACCCCGCCCAGCCCACATGCAGAGCTACTACAGGGTCAGCACTAAGTAATAATTAAAACCCATGCTCTTTCCCTCCCTTTTAAGTGCCATATGCCTGGGGAAGAAGAAAAGACTACAGAAAACTGGGTAGAACTAGAGCTGACCCTTAAACTGTGAGGCTCAGACAGCAGCAAAGCAGGAAGGCCATTCTGCGTGAAAAACATCAGATGTTCAAAGGCAAGTGTTCAAAGACCCAGGCGTGGAGTCTAGTCTACCTTCCTGGCTCTGAGGCTAACAAAATGCGGGGCCTGAAGCAAGCCACTGGGCCTCGCTTCTGTAAGATGAGGTGGAGCTAGGTGAGCTTTAACATGTCCTCCAACGTCAGCATTGCAGCCATTCCAGAGTGAAACCCGCGGGCCTGCTGTTCCAGTAGGTTTCATGGGGGGCACAAACGCCTTCCAGGCACAATGGTACTGTAAGTCCATGCATTAAGACCCCCCCACCACTGCAAACACCTAACAATAATACATAAGATACAAAAATTTTAAAAATGAAAGTCCGAGCCTTGCTCCAAAAGATCAGCATCTTGGCTGGGTGCAGTGGCTCACACCTGTAATCCCATCACTTTGGGAGGCTGCCGCTGGTGGATCACCTGAGGTCAGGAGTTCGAGACCAGCCTAAGCAATATGGTGAAACCCTGTCTCTACTAAAAATATAAAAATTAGCCGGGCATGGTAGCACGTTCATGTACTGCCATCTGCTCAGGAGGCTGAAGCATGAGAATCGTTTGAGCCCAGGAGGTTGTGGTGAGCCGAGATCACACCACTGCATTCCAGGGGGGAAAAAAAAAAAAAAAAAAAAAAAAAAAAAAAAAAATCAGCGTCTCCAAGGATCAGAGAAACAGAGAAATACAATTCTACAGCAGAAATGGTGCTGTAGGTTCTCCAGGTCACCACTCAGGCAGAGATGGCCAGGAGTTTTCTCTTGTGGTAAAAGGGGAACTATACATGACCAGGGGTTCCCAGTTCAGAAACTGGGTGGGGCTTTCACACCCAAGAACCAGAAATATAAAATGCTGGGGCTGAGACTTATACAAAGCTTCTTATCCCAGTTGAGGAGGAACCTTGCCAAAGAGGTCCTTTGGCTCAGTGATGGGATCAGCAATGTCCCAAAATCACGGCAGTATGGATACCTGAGCTGACAATTGAAAATCTGGTTCTGAATTGGGGGCTGTGAGTACCAAAAAGAAGCTACTGCAAAACCACTAGGTTGAAAGGGAATGAGCATAGAGAATAAAATTACTAATAATAACTCCCACAAGAGAAAGACAAAAGAAAGGCAATCAAAAAATGTAATTTAAAAATGCAATGGTAGGAATCAAATTCACTTCAGAAGAAGTGAAAATGATAGGGCAATGTGATACTGACCTTTGAAAGAATTTATTATTTATTTGGCAAATATTCTAAGCACCTACTATGTCCTAGACACTGTTTTAGGTGCTGAAGATACAATAATCAACAAAACAAGACTGCTGATATGGTTTGGTTCTGTGTCCCCACCCAAATCTCATCTCGAATTGTAATCCCTTATAATCCCATGAGTTCTCCTGAGATCTGATGGTTTTATAAGGCAGTTTTTCCAGGTCTTGCATCTCTGTCTTCCCTGCCACCATGTAAGATGTGCCTCTTCCCCTTCCACCATGATTGTAAGTTTCCTGAGGCCTCCCCATCCATGCAGAACTGTGAATCAATTAAACCTTTTTTCTTTATAAATCACCCAGTCTTGGGCAGTTCTTTATACCAGTGTGAAAACAGACTAATACAACTGCCTTCTTGAAACTTACATTCTAGGGGAAGAGACAGAAAAATGTTTAAATTATGTAATATGTCAACTATTAACAAGTGCTTGAAGAAATGTTTAGGATCCTCACAGATATAAAGGAATGACTAACAACCATTTATAAAAACATAAACTATGAAACAATAAATAGGCAAAATAAAACAAAAGCAAGTTATAAAAGAGAACCAATTGAAATGAAAAATATAGGTATTAAAATACATAAACTCAGGCCGGGCACAGTGGCTCACTCCTATAATTCCAACATTTTGGGAAGCTGAGACAAGAGGATAACTTGAGCCCAGGAGTTTGAGACCAGCCTGGGCAACATAGCAAGACCCCATCTCTACAAATAATTTAAAAATTAGTCAGGCATAGTGGCGTGCACCTGTGGTCCCAGCTATTTGGGAGGCTGAGGTGGGAGAATTGCTTGAGCCTGGGCAATCGAGGCTGCAGTGAGCCATGATAACACCATTGCACTCCAGTGTGGGTGACAGAGTGATACCCAGTCTCAAAAAAAAAAAATACATAAACTCAGAAGTATTGGATAAACTCTATGATGTCATGGTGGAAGAGAGATTCACTAATTAGGAGGCAGTACGGTAGAAATCACCCATAATTCAACACAAAGAGGGAAAATGTATTTTTTAAAATATGAAAGGGCAGCTAAGAGATATAGAAGGTACACTGACAGGCATCAACATACAGCTAATAGGAATTCTAGAAGAAAAGAATAAAAGGAATAGAGAGAAGTGATGTTCAAAGAGATAATATCTGAAGTTTTCCAGTAATAAAGTTATAATTCACTAGATATGGATACATAGAAACTTGTATTTTCACTGTGATATATCTACATGTCTATATATTACAGTGAAACTGTGAGACATCTCAGGATAAAGAAAAAAATCTCATTGGAGAAAATAAAACAGATTATCCACAAAAAAAAGAAAACTGATGGGAGGAACATCATCAGAAACAGATGCCAGAAAACATGGGAGGAACTCACAAAGTGCCAAGAGAAAGTTACTATCAATATAGAATTTTATACCTAGCTAAACTGTTACTCATTGAAGAATAAGAGGAAAATATATATACTTTTTTAGTCATATAATAATTAAAAGAAATTATAGCCCATGTTCCAGGTAAAAAATTTACCGTGGAATGACATCACAGTGAAAATTACAAAAGTTTAGAACTGAACCACAAAAGCACTAAATATCTAAGCAATAATGACTATTGCTACGATGTGTTGCTTCCAGCTATGAGCCAGGCATTATATCATATTAGACATTTTCCAAGTAGCATATCTCTTAGCCCTCAAAGTCATGTTATTAACTAGATAGTGTTAACTCCTTTGTAAGAATGAAAAAAGCTTTTGGGAGAACAAGGTAACTATACTATTATGAACTAAATGTTTGTGTCACTCAAAATTCCTATGTTAAAACTCTAACTCCCAATACGATGGTATTAGGAGGTAAAGCCTTTGGGAGGTAATTAGGCTTAAATGAGGTCATGAATGTGGGTCTTTCATAATGGTGTTAGTGCCCTTATAAGAAGAGGAAGAGACTATAGAGTTTTCTCTCTCTCTCTCTCTATCATTTGAGGATACAGCAAGAAGGTGGCTGTCTGCAAGCCAGGAAGAGAGCCCTTACCAGAACTGACTATGCTGGTACCCTGATCTCAGACTTCCAGCCTGCAAAATTGTGAGAAACAAGTAAATGTCTGTTGCTTTAGCTTCCCAGTTTAGTATTCTCTTACAGCAGTCTGAGCTAAGATGCATGCACAAAAATCTGGGTCTATATGAAGATAAGGAGCCAGTGAAGGTACAGGTGGAATTTTATTGACACTTGGGAACAGTAATAGGGGGCCTGAGCCAGGTACAAACAGCTGTTTGACAGGGAGGAGGTGAACAGCATTCTAATTCACAAGTATTTCATGCTAATGATTACTTTTCTCCTGTTTACCTTTCTCTAAGTCTAGCCCGAGCTTTCCTCATTTGAAATACAGTTGACCCTTAAACAACATAGGGTTGAACTGCTTGGGCCCACTTATATGCAGATTTTCTTCTGCCTCTGCCACTCCAAGACAAGACTAACCCCTGCTCTCCCGCCTCCTCAGCCTACTCAAGTAAAGGCAATGAGGGTAAAGACCTTTATGATGATCTACTTCCACCTAATGAATAGTAAATGTATTCTCTCATTTATGACTTTCATAATAACATTTTTCTTTCTCTAGCTTACTTTATTATATGAATACAGTTATAATACATATACAAATTATGGCCAGGTGTGGTGGCTCATGCCCATAATCTCAGCACTTTGGGAGACCAAGGCAAGTAGATCGCTTGAGCTCAGGAGTTTGAGACCAGCCTGAGCAACATAGTGAAACCCCATGTCCACAAAAAAATTAGCCAGGCATTGTGGCTCATACCTGTGATCCCAGCTACTCAGGAGGCTGAGACAGGAGGATCACTTGAGCCCAGGAAGTCAAGGCTTCAGTGAGCTAAGATCATGCAACTGTACTCCAGCCTGGGCAACAGAGCAAGACCCTATCTCTAAATAAACAAATAAAACAAATTATGTGTTAACTGACTGTGTTAATAGGGCCTCTGAACAGCCTGGCAAGTACTTTAGCAAACCTCAGAGGTGCCGTTCTGATAGGTCCCGGAACTGGCTCCCCTTTCCTTGAAGGAAAATGTACCCCTTCTCTGAAATCAAAAAAAGAGAAGCACAGGGTGCTTTTCAGCAAAACTAACAACCCCCAGGACTGGAAGAAGGGATTCTTCTTGCTTCCTAACATTGACAGAATTAAGGGTAATGAGGAGACACTTCATTTCTCACTTGCACAGCCTCATGTGGAAATGAACTGAACAAAGTAAGTTTGCTGCTAAATCTTATTCTCCTGGATCTAGAATGCACTTCTCCCTATACCCTCTCCTTCTCCCCCTATCCCCTACCCCTACTTCTCCATGCCCAGTGAACTCTAAATCCTGGGCACACCTTCCCCACTCCCAGCCTGCAACCCCAGGCATCTACTAGTGATGCACCACACAGCCTCACCCTTCCCAGCCCAGCTGCTCATTTTCTCAGCCACTACCCAGGCTAGCACCTGAGTTTGCAGCAGACCTTGCATAGACCATCCTGCCCGGGTGACGGCTCTCCCCAGACGTCCTCACAGAAGATGCAGCTGTCTTCCTGAGTGGCCACGTGTGGACTGCATCATCTTCCGGTGCCCATGACTCCCAGTTGCTTATTACATAAAACCCAGCCTCCTTAGCAGCAGCTTGCATCTTCTTTTAGCCTCACCTCACCCCTTCCCTCCCCCATCACCGTTGTTCCTGGGCTGTGCTCTCCACCCCACACACAATGCAAGGCTGCCAGCGCCCTCCCTCCTCTGATAGCTGGCTTCAAACTCTGACCCCAACCCACTCCCCGCTTCTCCTTTGTGATTCCCTTGTGGCTCCTCTGACATCCCCTCCAGCGCCCCCTGCACCCACCATCTAGGTCCTCAGAGCTGTCCAGAAGCATGGACCATCTGCCTCACTCTTCTCCATGCCCCTTAATTCCATTATCGGTCCCTAATAGGAAACAGAAACTGAAAGAACCATGACTGTGCCCAGCTTGCCACTGGCCTCAGCCCACTGTGCCCAGTACCTCACCGGTGCCCAGGAGAGAAAGCTAGCAGATTCTGGCTAGCAGAAACTGCCTATCCAGTGCGACCTGGAGCCCAGGGCCTGCTTCCCGATGACAGTCTGCTGCTCAAATATCCACCTGGAAATACTCGTGACAGTGAGCCACAAAGATCTGGAGGCCCCTCCCACCTTCTAGGGAAGTTCTTTCCTTCATTGCCAGAGCACTTGCTAAATGCCAGGCCCTGCACAGAGCACAGATGCGCAAAGCTAGAAAGACAGAGCCAGACTTCATGGGATCCCCCAAGGCAGCAGGGTGGACCAGCAGGTACACAGCTGTGACTACATGGTGGGAGGAAGGTGGCCTCTGGGAAAGTGGCTTTCAGAAGGCTGGAGGCCTGCTCCCTGGTGTGAGGTTGTGGGGGTCCATCCCACAGACCCTGACCCAACGATGGATGAATAACGCACAGTGACACAGATATTCTGCTTGTCCGTTCAGCTAAGGGTCTGGGCACCTCACAAACACCAAGGAAGATACTGTAAAGAGTAGCAGCCGTGGTCTCGACTAGCTGGCCCTGCCGGCATTTATTCAGTACACATTAAATGACAAAGGCTTTGAGTCAACACACCTGTAGGTAATTAATCTGGCTGCCCTCCTCCCAAGGCAGCCAACCTGCCCATGAATGGTCAAAGGTTAGTCTTAGGACAACATGAGTAAACAAACTATTTAGATAAACTCCCCTATATTCCTTTGTATCTGTGCCCTAAGCTCTTAGGCTCCTGAAAAGAGAATCTGGCTGCCTTCAGCCAAACTATCTGAAGCTATGCAAAACTCCCCAGACTTCCAAGAAGATTTGTGTCTATATCCTATAACTCCATCTGAAATATTTCTCACCAGCCTGACTGAACTCCCACATGAGGTGCCACAGTAAATGAGACACTGGGACAATAGGAAAACAAGCCTGTTGCTCCCAATCCCTTTACCCAGAGAGGCCCATTTATGCTCATAGGTCAGAGCTGAGCATCTCAGGGCACCCACTGGAAAAGGAAACTAGAAAGAGCTTCCATCCTCGAGGGCTTAAAGCCAAATTGACATGGAAGTCCTCAAGGGACCACACCTTCCCTCCAAGGAGCAAAGTCTCTGAGCCAAAGACCAGCCGCACCCATTCCTGCCTGAAGCTCTTTGGAAGTCTCCCAACCTCCTCAGCCTCCACTGATCTACAGCAGGAGGCTGCGGGACCACATCTCAGGGTCTTAAGTGAGAGCACAGTACACATTTGGTAAACAGCAGCTAATGGCCACTGTGGACGTGTGGTTGTGCGGGTGTTGTGGTTGCTGCTGTTGTGGCTTGTGTGGTTGCTGCAGTTCTGGTAGTTACTGCAGTTGTGGTGTGTGGTCAAATGGCTGTGGTTGTTGCAGCTATGGTTGTTGTGTGGTTTGTGGCAGTTGTGGTTGTGAGATTGCATGGTTGTTGCAGGTATTCTGGCTCCTTCATCACAGATGGAGAAGGAGACCAGCCACTTGGAAGGGGTGGCCTCTGAACACCAGGCACCAACTCATCACAGTAGCTCTAGGCTGTGCCCAGACAAGCAAAGAAAGGGGAGGGCAGAGAAAGGAAATTCTCTTCAGATGAGTGTATGTCAGAAAGGAAGTCCCACAGCCCTCTCTGTGGCCACGGGTGACTCCTTCACACTGCTGTGTAGGCCTCTTATCTGGAGCTGAAGCGAAGTCCAAGTGCTTGAAAACCTGAAGGTGCTCCTGCTTGCAGCACCTCCATTCCCAGGAACATGCTCCTGTGCAAGAACCCCTCATGGGCACCACCAAAAATAGACCCTGCCCCATCCCATCCCACTGCCCTAAGATGCCCAAGCAAGCCCAGCAGGCAACCTGATAGCCTTGGGGTGTGGGGATGATGGCCTCAGATCACACCAAAGGCCCAAGTGGAGGGTCCAGCCTGACCACCTCCTTGACCCTGGGCCCTGGAGTCAGAATAAGAGAGGGTGGGCTGGCACAGCCCTCCAGTAGGCAGGGCCTGAACATCCCCTGGCTCACCTTCACCCACCATTCATGCAAGAGCCCCATGAGTGGATCAGAGCCATGGTGAGGCCACACAGTGTAGCCAGCACAGCAGGCAGAGACCCTCGGCCCCTGGAACCCAGGCTGGAATGTTACAACTGCCTTAGGGAACCCAGGTCCTAAGCAACATATCCCCCTCCCCTGCACCCTGTTCCTAATCATATGTTTATTGAATTTTAAAAAATATATACAGATCATATTTCATGTGACCCAGTAGTCATAATGCACAAAAGGAAATACAGTGAAATATCCCCTTCCCATAGTTTCTCTTAATCACCCAGAGAAAGTTTATGAAAATACAAACAAGTATGCCCATGTATACATACAAAGGAACATGATGTAGTAAAGAGAGTGTAAATTCTGAAGCCAGACTGCCTGAGTTCAAGACATAGCACTGCCCCTCACCAGTTAGTATGTGACCTTGGACAGCTTCTTTGTGCTCCAGTTACCCTCATCCACAGAACAGGATATAATCATGGTACCTACCTGGCAAGGGAGGTTCAACACTATATATCAGCTCTCACTGTCACGTATGTTCTTTCCCATTCTACAGAAATGATAGTACACTTTTGCACACACTGTTCTGCACCTTATTTGTTCACTGTGAAGTGTATCTGGGAGGTTATTCCCATATCAGTACATAAAGAACTTCCTTTGAGGGCCGGGCATGGTGGCTCACTCCTGTAATCCCAACGCTTTGGGAGGCCGAGGTGGGTGGATCATGAGGTCAGCAGTTAAGACCAGCCTGGCCAACATCGTGAAACCCCGTACCTACTAAAAAAAAAAAAAAAAAAATACAAAAATTAGCCGAGCATGTTGGCATGCACCTGTAATCCCAGCTACTCGGGAGGCTGAGGCAGGAGAATAGCTTAAATCCAGTAGGCGGAGGTTGCAGTAAGCTAAGATCATGCCATTGCACTCCAGCCTGGGACAGAGTGAGACTCCAGCTCAAAAAAAAAAAAAAAATAAAAAAAAAAAAAAAAAAAAAAAACTTCCTTTCATTGTTTTTCTTTTTTACTTGTATTACGGATGAACTAATCTTAATTTTTTTAGAGTTGCATAGTATTACATTGCCTCAATGTACAAGAACTGATTTAGTCACTCCTTTTTTGATTGACATTTAAAAGGTATCCAGTCTTTTATTCTTTCAAACAATGTTGCAGTGAATAACTTGTTACATACTTCATTTTGTTCAAAAGTGACTAGGATAAATTGATAGGAGTAGAAAGCTAAACAACAGGTGTGTGCATTTGTCATTTTTGTCACCTATAAAGGCTGTACAGATTTAGTGTCCCATTGGCAACATGTAAGAGTTTCTGTTCTTCATACCTTCACCAACAGAGTATATAAACAAATTTTTAATCTTTTGTCAATTTGTCAAGCAAAAAATGATAAATGCTATCTCTGTTGTTTTATTTTACTATTTCTCTTACTATGAGAAATGTGAAGCAGCTTTGTATGTTTGTAAAAGACTTGTGTTCCTTTTTCTATGAACTCTCTATTCATACCTTTTGCAAATTTTCTTACTATATAGTATGTCATTTTCTTGTTGATGAAGAGAAGGTCATTATGCATTAGGAATATCAGCATAATTTTTCTGGTTTGACATTACTCTTCTGAATTGACTTTTGTTCTTTTTCCCAGGCACAGTTTTAATGTAATAGAAGTTATTGTTTTTTCTCTATGGCTTCTGTTTTTAGTGTCATACTCTGGAAGTTCTTCCCTGTTCCAACATGGTCATTAGATCCTTTTTTACTCTCCCAAACTTATTTTCATCATTTTCCTTAAATCACTGACTTCTCCTGGTATATATCCTGATATAAGAAGTGAGGTCTGAATCCAACTTAACTTTTTTCCAGATGGCTACCCAGTTGTCCCAACACCATTTATTGAATAATTCATTTCTTTTCCCTGAATAATTTGAAATGTCATTGTTATCAGAAGCTAAACTTCCAATAAGTTTTGGTCTATTTCTGGACTTCTTATCTCGTTCCAACTTCAAGATGTCCTACACTATTTTATTTATTGTAGGTTTATAATATTGTAGGTTTATCTTGTAGAGTTCATTTCCCATTGATTTTTATTCCTTCTTTTTTCATATGAACTGTTAGGTATCTTGGGTTTTTTTTTTTATACTTTATGTTCTAGGGTACATGTGTACAATGTGCAGGTTTGTTACATATGTATACATGTGCCATGTTGGTGTGCTGCAACCATTAACTCATCATTTACATTTGGTATATCTCCTAATACTATCCCTCCCCGCTCCTCCCACCCCACAACAGACCCTGGTGTGTGGTGTTTCCTTCCTGTGTCCAAGTGATCTCATTGTTCAGTTCCCACCTATGAGTGAGAACATGCGGTGCTTGGTTTTCTGTTCTTGTGATAGTTTGCTGAGAATAATGGTTTCCAGCTGCATCCATGTCCCTACAAAGGAAATGAACTCATCCTTTTTTATGGCTGCATGGTATTCCATGGTGTATATGTGCCACATTTTCTTAATCCAGTTTCTCATTGATGGACATTTGGGCTGGTTCCAAGTCTTTGCTATTGTGAATAGTGCCGCAATAAACATACGTGTGCATGTGTCTTTATAGCAGCATGATTTGTAATCCTTAGGGTATATACCCAGTAATGGGTTGGCTGGGTCGTCTAAACTTCTCCTTTTTTGTTGGGGATTTCTTTTAATTTATAGGTTAACTAAGGCAAAACTGATATTGACTATGATGTTGAGTCAGTTTTTGACAAATTATGTTTTCCCAGAAAAGTATCCAGTATGTCAGGCTTTACAAAGTTGGGGGAGTTCCCAAGACACACCCTCAGTTTCAATAATTTGCCAGGGACCGGGCGCAGTGGCTCATGGCTGTAATCCCAGCACTTCGGGAGCCCAAGGCGGGCGGATCACGAAGCCAGGAGATCGAGACCATCCTGGCTAACACGGTGAAACCCTGTCTCTACTAAAAATACAAAAAAATTAGCTGGGCATGGTGGCAGGCACCTGTAGTCCCAGCTACTGGGGAGGCTGAGGCAGGAGAATGGCGTGAACCCAGGAGGCGAGCTTGCAGTAAGCCAAGATCATGCCACTGCACTCCAGCCTGGGTGACAGAGCAAGACTCCATCTCAAAATAACAATAATAATAATAATAATTTGCCAGGACACTCATAACTCACTAAAAGCTGTTATATTGTGGTTAATGGTTTATTATAGAGAAAGGATGCAGATTAAAATCAGGCAAGAAAAGAGGCACATAGGGCAGAGTCCAGGAAAGTTCCAAGCACAATGCTTCCAGTTGCCCTCTCCCCGAGAACCCATGGAAAATGCTACTATCCCCGGCAGCAATGTGTGACAATACACACAGAGTATTGCCAAACAAAGAAGCTCACCTGAGCCTTTGTGTCCAGAGTTTTACTAGGGCTCAAGAACACAGACATAATTGACTGTCCATGGGGCTGACCTTTACTCTCTAGACCCACAGGGTGCGTGCCCCCAGTTCCCATCATAAATCACATGGAATTTGACTGTCCAGGGTGGCCTAAGGCTCCCAGGTAGACAAAGACACTCTCTTACCAGGCAGGACCTTCCAAGGGTCCAGAGCTTACCTTCCAGGAGCCAGGACAAAAGCCAAACCTCTTTGGGTAAGGTTAATTCTTAACTATGTAAGTTTTTTAATTTTCTTACAAGTAGTTGAGCCAGATATTCCCTAAGGATTCTTTTATTTCCTCTATCTATGGTTATTATCCCCTTGGCATTTCTTTTTTTCTTTTATTTTTTAAGAGCAGAGTCTTGCTCCGTCAACCAGGCAATAGCATGATCATAACTCGCTGCAGCCTTGAACTCCTAGGCTCAAGTGATCCTTCTTCCTCTGCCTCCCAAGTAGCTGGAACCACAGTCACACACCACCACGCCTGGCTAATTTTTTTTTTATTTTTTTATTTTTTTAGAGACAGCATCTCGCTGTGTTGCTCAGACTGATCTTGAACTCCTGAGCTCAAGTGATTCTCCCACCTCAGCCTCTCAAGTACCCCTTAGCATTTCTTATTTGTGCCTCCTCCTTTCTTTTCTCTTGAGAGGGTTAGCTGACAATTTAGAAATCTTACTGTTTTTTCAAAGAATTTTATTTTAAATTTATTTATTATGTATCAGTTTATCAATTATAAAATATTTTTGCCTTTTAATTAATTGATTTCTGTTTTAACATTTATTAATTCCTTTCTACTTGCTTGACATTTATTGCCTTTTTTCTAACTACTTCCATTGGATGTTTATTTCATTTTCTCATTCCTGTTTAATTTTTTATTAATTCATTATAAGACTATGCATATAAATCAGAGTTATCCAGAGAAACAGAACTAATCAGATATCGATGTAGATATGTATTAATTTGTTATGAGGAATTGGCTCACACAATTATGGAGGATGAGAAGCTGTAAGATCTTCAGTCAGCAAGCTACAGATGCAGGAGAACTGATGGTGTCATTCCAGTCCAAGTCTGATGGCCTGAGAACCAGGAGAGCTTATGACATAAGTTGCAGTCCAAGTGTGAGTCTGAAGACAGAAGATTGATGTTCCAACTCACAGATAGGCAGAGAGAGAGAGAAGACTCTCTTACTCTGCCTTTTTGATCTATTCAGGCCTTCAACGAATTGGAAGAGGCTCACTCACATCAGGAAGGGCAGTCTGCTTTACACAGTCTACCAATTCGAACACTAATCTCACATAGAAACACCCTCAGCCAGCATGGGGGCTCATACCTGTCATCCCAGCACTTTGGGAGGCTGATGCAGGTGGATCGCTTGAGCCCAAGAGTTCAAGACCACCCTGGCCAATGTGGCAAAAACCTCATCTCTACTAAAAATAGAAAAATTAGCTGGATGTGGTGGTGCATGCCTGTAATCCCAGCTACTTGGGAGGCTGAGGCATAAGAATTGCTTTAACCTGGGAGGCAGAGGTTGCAGTGAGCCAAGATCATGCCAATGCACTCCAGCCTGTCTGACAGAGCGAGACTCCATCTCAAAAAATAATAATAATACAAAAATTAGCCAGGTATGGTGGCATGCCTGTGATCTCAGCTATTCAGGATGCTTGGTGAGAGGATCACTTGAGCCCAAGGGGTTGAGGTTGCAGTAAGCCAAGATCTTGCCACTTCACTCCAGCCTGGGTGACAGAGCAAGACCCTGTCTCAAAAAATAATAATAATAATTTAAAAAGAGAAACACCCTCACAGGCACACCCAGATTAATGTTTGACCAAATATCTGGGCACCTTGTGTCCCAGTCAAGTTGACACATAAAATGAACCATCACACTACACATTTTCCTCTGGACAGTGCTTTAACTGTACCTCCTAAATTCTGGTAAGTTATGTTTTCTTTATTGCTGTTTTATAGATAATTATTCCATCTTGAAAGTGCCTTGTGGCTTACAGCAGGAATATTTTGCTACTAAATTTTGACCAAGCAGTAGGTATGACTTGTCTTTTCATATGAGGTTGACCTGATTCTTATGAGGCCAATACGAAGGTGAATCAGAACCTTCTCAGGGCCCAGAAGTTCCTTTGAAAAAATTCTCTCAAAACTTGAAAAACTCATTTAAATATCAATGGAAACACACACTTACCTGCCTAGATGGGTTTCTTAACAACGAAGGTCGAAAGTTTCCCTGTTGAATCTTGAATCTAAGAGGAAAAAAAGAAACCACCAACTCTTTCTCATTCAAATGTTCATAAATAATAATATTATTAACAATAATTATAATAGCCACCACAAGTCTGGGCACGGTGGCTCACACCTGTAATCCCAGCATGCCTATAATCCCAGCATTTTAGGAGGCCGAGGCAGGTAGATCACTTGAAGTCAGGAGTTTGAGACCAGCTGGCCAACATGGTGAAATCCTGTCTCTACTAAAACTACAAAAATTAGCCAGGAGTGGTAGTGGGTGCCTGTCATCCCATCTACTTGGGAGGTAGAGGCAGGAGAATTGTTTGTACCCAGGAGGCGGAGGTTGTAGTGAACTGAGATTGTGCCACTGCACTCTAGCCTGGGCAACAGAGTGAGACTCCATCTCAAAAAAACAAAAGAAAAGAAAAAAATAGCTACCATAATGCCATCTGACGTATGTTTTCAGTGCTTTATATATGTCATCTTATTTACATTTTACAACAGTTCTAGGATGGAAATATCACTCTACGTTTTAAAGATGAGAAAACCAGACTTTGAAGGGGTTACATAACTGACTTAGGGTCACACTTCTTTCTAAGTGGAGAAGCTAGGATGTCACATCAGCTCTGATTTAAAACCTGTGTATTTTTTCAGGATAATACCTTGCCTCTTTTGTACAATCCTCTGCCCTGACTTACAGAAATAAGATGGTTCTGCCTCCCATGACAAAACTTATTTTCCAGGCAGAGCAAGTAAGTCTGCTGTGGTCCACTCTCAATTAGGTAGAAGTCCAGCCTGGAATTGTGGAACTGCAATGCAGCAGGCCACCTGGCCACGAAGGCCTTTGCCTGTAGAAGCCATATGGATGCAGAAGACTCTGAGCCAAGCACTAATGCAGAGAAAGGGGAAGGAACAGGGGTGGGGGCTGGGGAAGGAGGGAGCTGGCACAGCTGTTTCCGAAGGGGACATCATGATGAGCCATCAGTACTGACCACAGAGCCTGCATGTGCTGGACACACCAGTCAGCCATGCCAAGCCCATTAAGTTCATCTCAGCTGTCTGGCAACTGCCCTCAAATGAAACAAGCAAACAACTTCCTATATTTGAGGTTTCAGTTAGTGTTGTTGGCCAAGTTTCAGCGGGAACCAAAGAAGACGACCACACAGGGGCTGCAGGCCCTGATAGCAGCAGCCCAAGCCAACCTCAGAGCGCCTGCCAGCTGGGCAGATTATCAGCGTCCTGCTGCAGAGAGATAAGGAACGTTCTGATCCAGCCCCGAGAAGTGCAGGGCTTTATATAGCAGCTTGAGTAGGCTGCAAGGGAATGTCCTGGCCGAAGTCTTCTCCGTAGCCAAGAGAGAGGGGAGTGGGTGGAGAGGAAGGCGGGAGATTTATAAATAACCCGATGTGTGCTGATCTGCTCAGCGGCCTTGTCTTAGCAAAGCCTGAGGCCTGGGGGAGGAGAGGGACATTTATAGATGACTTTTATTTTCTTTATTACTTCTCTATATTTTCCAAGTTTTCTACGATGAATTTGAACTCCTTTTATTTTTTTATATTTATTTTTATTTTTATTTTTTATTATACTTTAAGTTCTAGGATACATGTGCACAACGTGCAGGTTTGTTACATATGTATACATGTGCCGTGCTGGTGTGCTGCACCCATTAACTCGCCATTTACATTAGGTATATCTCCTAATGCTATCCCTCCCCCTTCCCCACACCTGATGACAGGCCCCAGTGTGTGATGTTCCCCACCCTGTGTCCAAGTGTTCTCATTTGAACTCCTTTGATAATCAGCAAGTATGAATACAATTTTAAGAAAGCAAAAAAGAGAGGCATAAAAGGAATTCCTTCGGTTGGGGATTTTAGTGACCATCTTTACCCACTCAGAGGTTCCCAAACAAGCCCCAGTGCTCTCCTCCCTTCTCTGGTCTCTCCCAGAGGGCCCCCTGAGGTGCCTGTACTCACCTATGATGCAGGATCTGACCAGTTTTCTCAGCCCCTCCTGGGTTCCCGCATCCCCATACTGTCCCCTGCTCCCACTAATCCAGATGTGGCTGTCCTTGGCCTTATTGTTTTTAAAAAGGTGTCCAGGCCCCTTGTCCCTCTGCTAGGGTATGTAAGGGTTACTTGGGTATGTCCCCTGTGCCTGCTGCACTAGCTTAATAACGGGTAAAAAGCCATGGAGTCCTTGTACAGAGTGTGCTTTATACTCTCTGTGCCTTAGGGTTCCTTTTCTATAAAATGGTGATAATAAGACCACCTACTTCATAGAGGTCACATTAAGATTAAAATAAGACAGTGGATGTAAAGTGGCTGATGCATTGGAAATGGCCAATTAAAAAGTAACTAATTATCACTCCACTGAACATCCCTCCTCACACTCAGGCCCTGAATGACCACACCTACCAAATGTGACCAGACAGATTTTCACTGTTTCCAAAAATAACTCCTCCCAGGAGGTGTGAAGATTCACCACTGCAACTCTGGCACCGATTTGAAGCAGGAGTTCCAAAAATGTTTTGCGAGGTGACGGGCTCCCAGAATCACAGTCAGCCTTCACAGTGCCCCTTATACGGCTGCAATCCTCGTTCGGATGTGTGAGTCATGGTAGGGCTACCACATAAACAGATAAATGAATAAACATGTTGTGACTTTGTAGTAATGACCTCATGTAAGCTAAGTTCAGCTCATGACTCTGGGGCAATTTTTAGGACACCAAAGTAGATAAACTATCAACCGATCCCTATTTTTTTGAGCAAGTGCTATGTCCAAAAAGGAACGGCGCTAAGATGCAAAAATGGAAAATTTTTAAAAGATGAAAGCTTCTGCTCGGAAAGAGATTACACCCTAATCGAGGAAGTAAAATGCAGATACAGGAATAGAAAGCACACTCAGCAAAGCAAGATATGATCCATGCAAGTGATAAGGTGGACAGATCAGAAGAGCATGCCTGCTGGGTTCTAGAGGTCAAAGCAGCCTCGTGGAGGAAAGTAATACCATTGATAAGTGGATGCCAGGCCTTGTAGAATTCTGATGCAATCAGGATCGAATCTGAGAGAAAGGGTCTCACATGTCAATGTCAACAAGGCATGGTGCTCGGTACACAAATAAGTACATCATCTTTTTTGATCGTGACAAGAATCTAGTGTGATGTTACCATTCCCATTTCACAGGTAAGAAGACAGTGGCTCAGAGAAGCTCAGAGAGGTTAAGTTATATGCCCAAGGTCATTCACAGCAGAGGCAGGATTCGAACCAGGTTCTACCTGGCTCCACAGTCCATATTCTGGCTTCTACCATCTGGCACTGCTATGGCCTCCCTTAAATCTGGCTCCCAGAACAGACTTGGGCTGTCTGTGACCAGGAGCAGGGCTCTCATTCCATGGCTGTGGCCTTTTAGTAGAGAGCATGCTGCCTAGTGTGGCTGGCAAATTCTTTGGCAATATATTGACCTTACATTGCCTGCCAGTAACATAGGATAAGGTGTAACAACTTCTAAGCCTAGATCAAAGTCATAATTTTGATTACAGGTTACAATATTATATATTTAATCCGCTCCTTCTACTTTGTAGTACTTTTCTCAGTTCAGCAACTCACCTCTTTTTATCCCAACAATCTATAATAAGCACATGGACTTTTCAGCAATGACATAGGAATAAGATAGAAATAAGCTTTCAGAGGTGACCTTTGCCCCCAATTTTCAGTCACATGGACTTGAAAGACTTTTGTGATATAACAAATAGCACCTGCTGGTTAGCACTGGAAAAGTCGCCAGATGCATCTGGGTGCAGCCAACATCAGCGCCAAGATATTGCCCATATCCACTGGTGTCTTGCCCACAGCCCACCCAACACCAATACCACACAAGCCTAAGCTTCACATTCCCCAAGCCATCCACTAGTATTTATTGAGTACCAGGTTCATGGCTCTTAAAACCAGCTGGAAATCACAATCCAGTAACCCTAACTCAATCCCAACTCAGACTGTATAACCATATTCTAATCATGAAGGGGATCTGGGAGGCTCTCTAAAAGAACAGCGTTTGTCCCCTCTGAAACTCACGCTGAAACTTAATCCCCAGTGTAACAGTATTAACAGGAGGGGCCTTTAAGAGGTGATTGAGTCAGGAAGGCTCTGATTAATAATTAATAGTTAATGTGATTAATGGATTGATGGGCTAATGGATTAATGGGAAATCAGGGGAGTGGGTTTGTTATCACAAGCACGAGTCTGTTATTAAAAACCAGCTCAGATCTCTCATGAGCCCTCTACCATGTGACACCCTGTACCACCTTGAGCCTCTATGGAGTGTCCCCACCAGCAAGAAAGCCCTCGCTTAATGTGGTTTCTTCACCTTGGACTTTCCAGCCTGCAGAACTATAATAATTCCATAAATTCCTTTTATTTATAAATTCCCTAGTCTGAGATATTTGGTTATAGCAATAGAATATGGACTAAGACAAATGGGAACTCAAGCTGGGAGGGAGCCATAAAACCACTCCCCAGGGAAACAGGGCAGGGTCATTCCGGCCATGAAAAGCCCATTGCAGACATCTTTCCTTCAGCTGGGAGCCCAGTGTTGGGGAGAGATTGAAATAGACAACATCCCTCTTTCATGAACATATGAATAACAAAACCGATTCAGGAAATGTGACTTAGGGACACAGTAACCATGAGCTTTCTAACACTGCATCCCAGGATCAGGTGGACTCGCCCTCCCATGCACCGGCACAGCTGCATCCCCCAGGCCCCCCACCGTGGGGCCTGCCTCACTAAGCACCTGGCTGAAAACAATGATCACACTGTCTGCAGGCAGGCAGATCCTCAGAGAAGGCCAGGAAGGGACTGAGCCACATACCCTCAATTTCCTTTGCAGGCTCACTAAGCAGTTCAACTACTAAAGAAAAGAGAGTAAGAAACAGAGAGAAGCCAGGAATGTCACCCTAATCAAACTCCCTCATATAGAAACGTGAAAAGAGGAGAAAGTAAGTTCCTCCTCAACACTCAACCCAATTCCATTCTAAGCATACATAAGCCCCTTTTCAAGCCTCCCCAAAATAGTATTATGAGTCTGGCTTTCAAATGATCAATAAAATTCACAATTTGCATAAAGCCACACATACACATAGACATACACATGCACATACACATACACATACACATGCACACGCACACACATACACACACACGCACATACACACACACGCACACACACATACACACGCACACGCACATGCACATACACATGCACATACACATACACACACCTACTTAAGAAGGCCTGGGAAGCCTCCTACATGGAAGGTGAAAATGTCCAGTTGCTGTAGATAGGTGAGCTCCTCTGTGGCCCTGTCTCAGAAGTGGACAATAAACATTTCTGAACCTGGTCTCCTCTCTTGCAGCAGTCTAGGTCCAGTTACTGTCTCTTTTGCTTAAAGATGGGTCCATTCATTCATTATTTATTCAATAGCTATTTATGGAATGCTCACTTATGTGCCAAGCACTCTGCGAGGCTGATTTTTCAGGAAACCGAAAGCCAAAGGTGTTGGCAAACAGCAGCCCCAAACCAACCATTTGCCCAGGCCAGATACCTACTCATCATCCTTGACTCCTCCCCATCCTTCAAACCCCTTATCCAGTAGTCAGCCACCAAGTCCCGACATTCTAGGATTCAAGTATTTGAAAACCTTCCACTTCTTTCCATTCCTTCTGCTGTTCTTTGGTCCAAACCACCATGTTATCTTCCTTAGATTGCTGCAGCAACTAGCAATTGATTTCTCTGCTTCTCAACTTGCTTTCATCCAGTCTAACTGCCACACCACAGTGTGTAGTAAGGAATCTGGCCTCACCTAAGGAGAGATCTGGCATTTGTCCCAACTCCTGGGAGGTAACCTCTAAACCCTTGCAATTTCCCAAGTGATAGGAGTATCTTTGTTATCCGCGGTGGGTCCCTTATTTATTATGAGAGGACTCAGTGTATGTTTGACCACGCCAGAAGGACCAACCATGTGGTTAGGGGGTTGGGCCTTTGGACCTCATGATATCAGCCTGACCTCTGGGAAGGGGAGGAGGACTGGAGATCAAGTCCACCCACAGGGGCAATAATTCAATCAATCATGCCTAGCTAATGAAGGCTCTGGACTTCATTAGAGTCCAGTAAAAACTCTGGATGCCAAAGCTTGAGTGGACTTCCTTCATGCATGTTGTCACATATCAATGCTGGCAGGGCACTGTGTCTGAGGACACGGAAGCTTCATGTTTGAAACCCTCTCAGATTCTGCTGTATGTCTATTTCTTTGACAGGTTCCAATTTGTATCTTTTTATTGTAACAAAACTGTAATCATAAGTATAGCCCTTTCCAGATTTCCATGAGTTGTTCTAGTGAATCATCAAAGCTGAGGGTAGTGTGGGAACCCCTGAATTTCTAGGCAACTTGTCTGAAGAGAAGGTGACCCTGGGGACCTCCAGACTTAGGGCTGATGTCTGAAGTGAGGGCAGTCTTGTGGAGACTGTGCCCTTAAGCAGGAGTGTGGCTAACTTGTTGTACACAGTCAGGGAGCTTTTCTAAAATGGGATCATGATCATATCACACGTCTGCAGATCATGCTTGAGAGACATCTCGCTCTCCCTAGGATGAAGTCCAAATGCCTAAATACAGCTTCCAAGACCTCTGATGATCCAGGTCTGCTTAGCTCTCCATCTCACCCCCACCCCATTCCCCCTCAAACTTGACATTCTCACTTGCCACTGGCCAGGCGCTCTGTGCTCTCTCACTTTTCCAGACCTTGGGACATGTGGCCACTCATCCTGTAACATTCCCTCCACTCCTTTCTCTCGGCTGATTCCCGTGAGTCCTTCAGGTATCTGCAGTCACCTCCCCAGCACACCTTTCCACACACCTCCACCCAGTCAGAGCTGGATGCTCATGCCTCTCAATGCAAGTAGCTCACGTGCTGAAGTGCCCTGGTCACTGTCTCCCGCTCCAGACCATGAACTTTCTGACTATAAGGAATGTATTTTCTTCCCTGTTATATCCTCCGGTGCTCAGCCGACTGACATGTAATTCCAAAGAGATAAATAGCAATGCTACAAGGGAAAATATGGCAGACATCAATGTGAATAGTGTTGAATGAATGAACTACTGCAGAGGAAGATTTTGGAAGGCTCTTCATTCTCCTTCATGGAGATGTGAAAGGTGCCTGGAGTCAATTATAAGTCATCTTACAAGACAGTTCCACCCACAGGTGGTTAATCTCATTTATTTGGGGCTGATTTTGTTGGCTTCAACCTCAGAGGATAAACAGGTTTGTTTTTGTTTTTGACAAAGGGTCTCACTTTGTTGCCCAAGCTGGAGTGCAGTAGCGCAATCTTGGCTCACTGCAACCTCTGCTTCCTGAGCTCAGGAGGTTCTCCAGTCTTAGCCTCCTGAGTAGCTGGGACTACAGGCATAAAACACCAATGGCCGGCTAATTTTTTTGTATTTTTGTAGAGATGGGGTTTTGCCATGTTGGCCAGGCTGGTCTCAAACTCCTGAGCTCTAAGTGATCCGCCCACCTCAGCCTCTCAAAGTGCTGGGATTACAGGCATGAGCCACCATACCCACCAGGATAAGCTATTTTTAACTTTGTCCCCCAAATTTTGAGAAGTGTCCTGTTTTGAAGCCTAACTACAACTCTGAATTGCCCTTTGGGCATTTCTTTGACCCCTGATCAATAATTAGATTATGTATTAAAGTCATATTCATCACTGATTCATACATGCATGAGCATCTATCCGTACTTTCTTAATGATCAATACTTGACAAAGCACTTGCTGGCACAGGCGAAATGGCATCTCCTTCTTCCTTTTGGCATTCAGTTCAAACAATCCACACAGGCTCCATCTTCCTTTCTTCTCTTTTTCCTTCCCCTCCCTTCCTGGCATGGAGGAGTCACACAGGGCCCCTATGGGGTATTGACAGAAAGGGGGCTGCTGTGTGGAGTTCACTGATGATATGCCTGCTGGCACCTAAGGATACAGGGCACTAGGGGTGGGGAGAGGGAGTAGAGGTGAAAGGCACAGCTGCTGTCATTGGGAGATTGATTACGTTACACAAATAAGTAAGCTGATTGAGCAAATAAGTACATATCTTGAGGATAATGACAGTCAGGTTTCTTACTGTTGGAGAAGAGAATTACAAATATAGAAAATAAGGAAACTACAAAGAACACTGAGGTGGGTTGGAACTGGAGGTGTAAGTATCATCGATTTACTGTTTTCTAATATATAAACACAGGTAGATATGGAAATAGTTCTAGATGTGTGTATACACCTGTGAGTGTACATATGCACACATATATTTCCTAGATTTGTCCACTCAACAGGCCTAGAAGCAATGGCACCCCAGTAACAAGAAGCACACTAAGGGCTCAGATCTTGGTTTCTAAACACCATGCTCCACTACAAGAAGGCAGGGCTCCTTGGAGAAAGAGCTAATTCCAGGCTGGAGAATGAAAAGTACCAAGATGAGCTTTGGTCATATTGTAGTGCCAGAAAGTAAGACAGTGCTGAGAATGGTGGAGATGTGTCAAAAGGAGGCAGGAGCCCAGCTGAAGGGACTCCACCGGCCATATCTGGAGCAATGTGAACATCAAAATAAACAAGGATAGCAATGGAATACAATCCATTGACTAAAACAAGATTCCCTACTGAAATAAATATGCAAACACAAACAGAAAATGGGAAAGTTTTGTATTACAGTAGCCCACCAACTAATAAAACGAAAAGGAATGATGGAAATAAAAAACCATAATTTGGAAATTGTCATAATGGTGGTTGATTCTGGCAGGAGACATCAATGGAGGCTAAGATTGGGAGACAGGAGTTTGATAAAGAACAGGACTATCTCCCCACAAAATGCCATCAGTTTAAAGGGGGTAAATGGGGTCCTTAAAGGAGAGAAACCTGGCAGACAAACGTTGGTATGTGACTGGTGATCAAAATAAACAGTACCAGTTGTGGAATGGATTTACATCCTATGTCTCCTCCTTCCACCCCATGCAATTCGCTGAGATGAGAACAGCATCATTTCTGTGGTGTTCTTAACAAGGGAGCATGATCCAAGTCTGGACACCAGGACATTAGACAGACCCAGGGACGTCCTACAGAATGAAAGGTTTGTACTCTTTAAAACAGTAGATGACATGAAAGACAGGGAAAGACTAAGAAACTGTTTCAAATTGGAGAAAACTAAAGAGGCACAAGAACAATGCAACTTGTATTCCTGGATATGATCTTGGACTAGAAAGGAAAAAGAGACATTGTTGGGACAACTTGAAAATTTTGAATGGGGTCTGTGGATTGGATGGCAGATGCGTCCAAGTGCAACCCCTGACTTGGAAGATTCTATGGTGGCTACGTAGGACATTATATAGTTCTAGTTCTGTGATAAATGATTTAACATGGCCAGGCACCGTGGCTCATGCCTGTAATCCCAGCACTTTGGGAGGCCAAGACAGGCAGATCCCTTGATGTCAGGAGTTCAAGACCAGCCTGGCCAACATACTGAAACCCCCGTCTCTACTAAAAATGACCCTGGCATGGTGGCAGGTGCCTGTAATCCCAGCCACTCAGGAAGCTGAGAGAGGAGAATCGCTTGAACCCAGGAGGCAGAGGTTGCAGTGAGCCGAAATTGCACCACTGCACTCCAGCGTGGGCAACAGAGTGAGATTCTATCTCAAATAAATAAATAAATAAATGATTTAACACTTTGCCAAGGACCAAGGGACCAGTTTCCTCACTTCACACAACAGAACATATAAAGATACATTTGAAACATCTTCATCCTTTGTTTATTTTCTAATATAATATGCTGAACTCTATCTAACATAATGTCATGGCCCCAACATCCTCATTGGCCATTTGTCTTTCAGTCTATTGCTAAGAATTTATCTTCTTCCTGACCTACTACTTCCTGGTTTTCTAACTTCAGGAGCTTTTTGTTCATTGAGGGTGCAAGCTTTTATTCTGCCTTGAAGCACTCTCCCCATTAGCTAGGAGATTTTTTGACAAGAAAGGTGTATCTAAGCCCATTTTCTGTAAAATCTGTCACTGCCTAAGTGGTACCCTGCTGCTTGAGTCCTCATTCGTCTCCATGGCAATGTTCTGAAACTAGTCTGCTTGTATAAGTTCAAGGCCCATCAAATTATTTACCCTAACAGAGTCTTTGTATCCCACCAATGCACACACAGACACATTCGGTGCATCATAGCAGCAACCTTCAAAAATGCAGCCACAGTTTGGTTTATCTTCATTTCAGAAACAACCTCATCTTTTGAACTGGATAGTCCACTCATCAGCTGAGCTTCGTTTACTCATCCATTCATTCATGTGTCTGGGCTTAGTCGGGGGTGACATAAGAACTTACCTCTTCCTTGGGGGGCTGGAGTAGGAATCAGGGATGGCTTCATGGAGGAGTAGTTAGCTGACCACTGAAGGGGAAGGGCTTTCCTGACAAAAACAAAGCACAAAAGAGTGGAGCTGTGAATGAGACGACCAGGCTGGGGAATGGGGTGAAGGAGGGTGGTAATGAGAGGTATGGAGGAGAGGCAAGAGAGAAGCATGGGAACACACTCCTAAAAAAAAGTGCCGAAAGGAGTTGGCACTTTTCTTTAAGGCAGTGAGGAAGATTTTAGGAGGAAATGCAGCATCCTCCAATTCATGTTTTCGAAAGCTTCCATTTGCTGCGGCACTAAGGTCTGATTAAAGGGTGAAGTCCCAGGGGCCTGAGCACACCAGAGAGTGAGGGCGCACGGTGGAGATTCAAGCGCCACTTCACAGGCAGGCTGGGGAGGATCCAAGGACCATCAGATGGAGGAGAGAGGGACAGTGCAGGGATTTCTGAGCCTGTTTAATGTCCAAGAAGGGAGGTCGTGGGAGAGAAGATAAAGAGTTTCATTTGGTACAGTTTGAGGAGTCTGTGAGACATTCAGTAACAAAATTAGGCTTTGGCACACCCCTGTCATCCAGTTTCCCCACACCCTTCATTCTCTACCTCGGGAATGAAGCAGCCTGATGAGCTCATCGCCACTGAGGTTGAATTAAGATGTAAAGGTTTAACCTGTGACTTCCCCCCACCGACAGGAATGGCACTTTCATTTAACAGGAGGACCACTTAGCCAGTCTTAATCAAAGGAAGGGCTCTCTCTAGCAAACTTCCAGGCAATGTAATGAGCAAGTTGGGGAGATGTTTTCAGGCAGGGAGATCTGCCAAACACCCCTCAAATCACATGACAGAGGCTACAGCTACAAACTCTCCCAGTGAAGAGAATCCCCTGTTGAAGTTTCCCCTTCATTCCAAAAACCCCAGTTCATCCCATAGACAAAGGGATCTTCCTCCAGGCAGGACGATGATCTCTTATGGTGGGGTGGCAGGACAGCAGATGTCACAGAGGCCTGGGGTCACTGAGTTCAAGTCCTGGTTCTGCCATGTATTGCTGTATAATCTTGGGCAGTTATTTAACTTTTCTCTAAGACTCGAGTTCACCATCTATTAAACAGGAATTCAGAGCACTTGCCTCTGAGGCTGTTGTGAGCCCAGATTTAAATCACATGGTCACTGTAAACACTGGATCCTTCTCCCACTCTCACCTCTCAAACGTATTACTTCAAACTTGAAACTTCGTCATTCTCACTGCCTCCACCATTTATCTCAGTGTCTTTCAACACCCAATTCACTTAGAGAAGCCTAATTTTCTTCCTGTTCATGCGCTATTAGCTGCTCTGACAACTCTAGGTGATGAAAAGCCACCATTTGGGCGGCACAGGCTGAGCCTCCACGCTCAGCGGAGCGGGCTGTGTCTGCGAGCCGCCTGCAGGGGGCAGCATCGGGCAGCGTAAGGCAACGCCAGGATTCCCTTGTAAAACGCTGGGGTCGGTCTGGAAAGGGCCGCAGAGAAGGCGTTTGAATTCAGACTCCAGCTGACAAAGGATCCATTTTACTCCATGCGGGTCTGACGCAGTCTGTTAGGGAGTCAGGTCTTTGGTAAACAAGAGTGCAGGGAGTGGCTATCCAAAAACAACCCCGACCTGCGCAAGTCCAGCAGCGTTTTTCCCAAACCCACACCAGGACTCAGGTTACCCTTTGATAAGCACGGGTGAGAGAAGCAAAAGACATCTCCTTACGGACTCACCGGGCCCTTGTTGCAGATGCGCCCTTCACCCCCAGTGAAGCAGTGGGAGAGAGACCTTGACAAGGACAAGAAGGGGAGCTTAACCTCCCCCTCCCCATAAGCATTTTTAGATTTTCCCACACACTCAGCCCCTTCAGGGAGTCCTGGAGAAGACAAAAGAAACAGACACAGATGCTGATTCTAAAGAAGCTATTAATATTGTTGAAAAGACATGCAGATGTGAAGCTGGGACACAAGGGTACGCATGATCATGCTCTGTTTCGGAGAAAGCCTGGTGGCTCCATGTCCCCAAAGCCCCAGAATGCACAGGCCAACCTGGGATGATTTTCTATGATTTGTGAATTTGTTGACATGGAAAAACAAAGGGGCAGAATGTTTAAAATCAATCAAGACTGCCCTGGAAGTCCAGAGTGTGAGATCGCCGAAGGGACAGATGATCAGAGCTGTAGGAATTTGAGGAAGGGAGCTACCGATGAAAGTGGCGTTAAGTGGCCTAGACAAGCCAGTGGACTTGGTCACTCCTGAGAGCCTCGAGCCTCTGTGCCAATGAGAGACACTCATCACCCACTCTCATATTGAGTTTGGCTGGAGAGGGGAACTGCTATGTCACCGTGACATCATCACCTTCCAGGAATCATTGAGTCAGCCTCAGCCCTCCAGGCCCCGGAAGTGGAGGCCCCAAGGCAGGACCCACTCACTTCCTCTTAGCCCAAGGCCGGGGGAGAGGGGGCTGCTCCCGCAGAGCTTTGGGCCTGTGTTTCACCACCCTCTCCCACTACTCAATGCAGCCAGGACCTCACCCAGCGTAGGTCAGCTTTGCAAAGGGACAGACATCAGCGTGGTGCCAGCTGAAGTGAAGACTGGCAGTGGCTGAGAGTTGAAATGCAAGCATCCCTGGGAGAGGTCGGGCTTGTAGCTTTGCCAGTCCTTCATACCTCCTTATGTACATGAGCTTCTAAGGGAAAAAAATGTGATGGAGGAAGGAATTAGGAATGAAGTAAGAGGGAGTAGGGGCTGGCAGGAACAAGTGCAGAAAGCCAAGGTGGGGAGGGCTAAAAGAAAACCTGTGCCCACTTCACAGCTAAAGGTCACTGCAGATCTGGTGTCACCTGCAGACAGTCATGGGGGGAGGCAGATCCGTCCAGCCCCATTCCCTTCCCAAAAGACAGTGAGCACCACACAGCTCAACTCATCCCAAGGCCAGAAGCCCAGGCACAGGGCCAGAGGGTGTCCACCTGTGGCCCTCAGGGGGTGACTTCCTCCTGTCCCTTCCCCCAGCATAGTCACAGGTGCCTCCCCCATCTTCCCCACATCAGAACTTTCCCCTCTCTGCTAAGAGGATTCAAACTGGTATCTGTCCACACCACATCAGCATCTGTTTCATCTTTTCATTAAACTCAGTGTTCCCTTGCTCTGTAAGCTGGTCTTAGGAAGAAGAAAATTAACCAGTAGGCAATAATACGATTTTCTAGCATGGCAAACATCCTATACTCCTCCTACCCCCACTAACACACACATATGCACACACACATGTGTGCACACACATACACATGTGTGCACACACACAGTCGGCCATGTTTATTACATTGGTTCACTTAATGCCAACAACACCCTGCCAGGTAAATATCTCCATCTTACAGATGAGAACACTGCAATTCAGAAAGGGAAAGGAAGTTCTCCAGGGCACACAACTAGTGAGTGACAGAGCCAGTCTCAGAAGCCAGGTCCGTCTGTCTCCAAGGAGCTGGGCTCTTTGCATTCGGGTACTCTGACTCAAAATAGGAGCCTCCTCTGCTTCTGAGTCAGAAACTTTAAAATTAGAATTTCATTCAGCGATTCACGAAATCTTAAGGTTGGAAGAAATGTTGAAGGTTGTCCAGGTCCATGACCCAGCAGACATCTGTCTCTCCTGCATAGCAGTGTTTTGGCTTCTGCTTGGATGCTCCAATCCAGGAAGTGTCCTGGTTCAGCCCCTGCCGGCTTAGAATTATTAGATAGTTCTAGCGGTTTTGGAGCTGAACTTTCTCCCTATAACATGCATGCATTGGGTGTGCTCTTGGGAACATACAGAACCTAAGCAGTGTCACCCTGAATTCTCTTTCGCCAGACTGCGTGTTCTCGAGTCCTTGCAAGCTGCTCTTATGTGGAGGTTTCTCCCCACTCTCCTCTGTATGGGGGTCTGGTTTGTCTGTTCAGTCTCAAAGGGAGACCCAGCATGACTGTAATTCTCCAGAAGGGAGCTGACCAGCCCCGAGAATGGGACCAGGTTCCACTGAGGAGACTGTAACTTGTTCATTTATTTACAGACCTTAATACACTAGGGACTCATTTTGACCTTATTATGAATGAAAACCCTTAAATGCCTTTCCCATGTGCTGTCCCTGAGCCACACCCTTTCCTGCCCCTGTGTGGCTGGGTTTGAGATGCTTATAACCTGGTTAGGCAATGGCCTGAACACGCTCTTGGATGGTCTGACCAGCCGCCTGCTGCCCAGGACTCTCCTCAGTGCTCCCTGGCACTGCTGACCCTCTAGGGCCCAGCCACATCCTCCCTCTAGCCCTGCTCTGGTTGTCCACTCTGAGACTCAGCCATGGGGCCTCCTAGGCCCACCTCTGCAGCATGCTGGCTCTTAATTCCCAGCCTCCTTATGCCCCGCAGGGGGCACCTGGGAAGTTGCGGACACACCTTCATGCGGGCTATGGAGAAGCAAGGGCCACTGTCCCAGCCCTTCCTCTGACAGGACACAATTTGCCAGCATTTCTACCATGCTGGGGCTGCCCTGCAGACACCTGCAAGGGACTCTCTTCCCAGATATCCAAATGGGAAGTAGGGGACAGGCCCCTCTACTTTCTACCTCCTATCTACCTATGTAGGCTGTTTCTACCACCTTGCCCCCACCCTTAGTTTGTGGGTGGTGGGTCGGGCACACAGCATGGTACCCTGCTCCTTCATTGCGTCAATCTCCCTCCAAGCCTCTCCCAGCACCAGCTGGGTTTTTCTTCCTTCCTGTGGGGCAGGCACCTCCTTTGTGTGGAATCCTCTGTTCTCTCCACTGTTGGCTTCACACATCAAGCCATGCTCAGATCCCCCCAGCTCTGCTCTGGATTTACAGAAGGGATCTTCTTCTTGGAAAGTAGAAAAAATATATCCCTCTTATTAACCAGGCTCTCAAAATTATTGACTATTAGCTTGCTACGGACTTTTTAAAATCTAAGTTGAAACACAAAACTGAGGAAGACTTTGTTCTAAGACGTTTGGGGCTTCCCTAAAGCCACTAAACCCATTGATTCAGTGAATAAGAGCATCTTGATTACTGAGAGTGAAAATCCACTGTTTTAATATCTCAAAAATAATATTTGATTTCTTTCTTACGGCCGAAGACAAACATCTAAAAGAACTTGCTCCTTTTGCTTCTTATATTCCTACGTTCTTCTCCCCTTATCACCAAGTCCTTTATGAGTCCTGAATTTGTTTCTCCCAGGACTCCACTTGACTCTTCATAAACATACCTCTAACTTATTTTGGGGGGTTGTCTTTCACTCATTAGACATCCCACCAGGTGGCACAAAGGTCACACCCCCAAAGTTGTGCCAGCATCTGCTCATATCACTGTGTTTTCAACACAGGCATTAGCATATTTAAAACCAATTAAACTGTGATTATTTTCACCCCAGCCCCGTTACTCTCAATCTACTTGGTGGGAAAGTGGGGTTTGTTGTTTGTGTTTAAACCACATAGCCCAATTTATTACAAGCATAGATGCAGCCCTGGCAACATAGTGAGACCCCATCTCTACAAAAAAATTAAAAGTTAGCTGGGCATGATGGTGCATGTACCTGTAGTCCCAGCTACTGAGGAGGCTGAGGAAGGAGGATCGCTTGAGCATAGGAGTTTGAGGCTGCAGTAAGCTATGATCACACTACTATACTCCAGCCTGGGCAACAAAGTGAGACCCTGTCCCAAAAAAATAACAATAAATGAAAAATAAAATAAGCATAGATACAGCAAGGTCTCCACCAACGGCTATACCTCCCCTGTGATCCTCCTGGAAGCATCAGCCCCAATGCCATGTGCATCCTGGACACTGACCCCAGGGCTTGGCCTTCTAAAGCTCATCCTCACCAAACCCAGCAGGGCCCCCCAACCACTAAGGCCCTCACACAACTCTGCTCGTCCTCCACTTTGAGTCAGTCACCAACCAGTAAGACTTGGAGGTTCTGCAGCATCCACCTCCCAAAATCCCTTCATGCCATAACGTCTCCCAACTGTGGGAGCATTTTTTCATTCGACCTCTTTAATGTGCTTCATTCAACAAACATTTATGAACAGCTTCACAGTCAAGCACTGTTCTGGACTCTGCAACTAGAACAGGCTTCCAAAATTACATTCTGGTGGAGGAGACACACGATGTAAAAGGACACGCATGAAAAAACAGAGCACTGTGGATTGTGACTTTGTTCTCTGAGGGAACAAATGGGATCAGCCAAGAGAGTAGAGGAAGGCCACTTTAGAAAGGGACATCAAGGAAGATGTCTCCGAGGTGGGGGCCAAGATTTAAACTACACCTGACAGGTGCATCCTACAGTCTGGGGACAGCCAGAGCAGGAGCCCAGAGCCAGGAAGGAGCTAGGTGTCTTGAGGCAGCCCGGGGCAATGTGGTGGCAGAGAAAAGAAAGGAGGCGAGAAGCAGGAGGAGCAGAGGGACAGGCAGAGGCTCAAAGCTGGGGGTTTCACTCTCAGGGCTGGGAAGCAGCATGGCCCGACAGACAGGTCAGAGCTCACTCCAGCTACTACAAGGGGAATGGAACCCGGGATCAGGGCAGGGGTGCCAGTGGGGAATCAAGAGTCCCATAGGTGGGCGGGGCGTGGTGGCTCATGCCTGTAATCCCAGCACTTTGGGAGGCCAAGGCAGTCAGGAGTTCACAACCAGCCTGGCCAACATGGTAAAACCCTCACTCTACTAAAAATGCAAAAATGAGTCAGGCATGGTGGTGTGCGCCTGTAATCCCAACTACTCAGGAGTCTGAGGCAGAGACTGCTTGAACCCAGGAGGCAGAGGTTGCAGTGAGTCGAGATCACGCCACTGCACTCCAGCCTGGGCGACAGAGCAAGACTCCGTCTCAAAAACAAAGAGTCCCATAGGTAATCGTCTTGTGTGGATGAGAAGCGATGACTCGGTGTTGGTGAAGAAGATGGAAGGCCCTGGAAAGATGGAGATACAATCTGAAGGGAGGTGTGTTTTGGAGGCAGGACTAACCATTGGCATATTGTTGTTGTCAGGCTTTAGGACAGTGTGTGAAGAAGCATCTCACACTGGGAGTCAGAGACACTGTGGTGAGGGAAGGGGTCAGGCATCCACAGAGGCAGGAGCTGCTCAAGGCAGGCCCCGCTGTCTGTGTGTGTGTGCTGTGTGTCTCTGTGTGTGTGCTGTGTCTGTGTGTGGTACATGTCTGTGTGTGTGCTGTAT
>NW_016809194.1:2785815-2798331 GCF_001698545.2 Rhinopithecus bieti | reverse complement strand
TCTGTGTGTGGTGTGTGTCTGTGTGTGTGCTGTGTCTGTGTGTGGTGTGTGTCTGTGTGTGTGCTGTGTCTGTGTGTGTGGTGTGTCTGTGTGTGGTGTATGTCTGTGTGCTGTGTCTGTGTGTGTGCTGTGTGTCTGTGTGTGCTGTGTCTGTGTTTGCGGTGTGTCTGTGTTTGTGGTGTGTCTGTGTGTGGTGTGTGTCTGTGTGTCGTGTGTGTCTGTGTGTGGTGTGTCTGTGTGTGGTACGTGTCTGTGTGTGGTGTGTGTCTGTGTGTGTGGTATGTGTGTGGTGTGTCTGTGTGTCTATGTGTGCGGTGTGTCTGTGTGTGTGTCTCTGTGTATATGCTATGTTTGTGTCTGTCTGTGGGGGGGATGTCTGTGTATGTGTCTCTGTGTGTGTGTGCACACATGTGTGCACAATTGAGGAAAGAGCTAAAAGCCTTCCAGAAAAATCCAGTAGGGGTTGGGGGTGGAAAGAGGCAGGCTTCGCCAAATACTAACAACCTGAAAATTAAAAGAAGCTGTGCCTCTGGCCATGACATCATCACTCCCTTCACAAAGTGTCCAATGGGGCATTTTCTGGTCATAACAAAAGAATGGTGAAAATTAGCTGCACATCACAGCTGAATTGCTTTCTCCTATTGTTTTCTCATAAATATGAGGTTCTGAGCTATAGGTGGGCATTTCCAAGCTAGCTTCAGAACTGTGCCTCCATTCCTGCAGTAATTCTGCAAGGCAAGGGGTTCTGCATTCCTAACAGGTGGCCTAGAAATAAAGCCCTGGGACCAACTCAGAGTAAGCCACTTGGCCTTACACAAATTGGGGGAGGAGGACAGTTCCCTGTTTTGCAGATCACACTGTCACAAATCAGCTTTTTCTTACAAATCAGCATCTCTGCTGCTTACTCATGTTCAGCTTGTGGCCAACTATGACACTCCAGGAATTGTTTTCCTCTGCAGTTAGGCCCAGGAGGGTCTGAGCTGTTAGTTTTTGTGCCAATTCGTAGTAGTATGGCCCAGAGGAGCCATCACAGTCAGCATTCTGAAGGAGTCTTTTAGAGAAAGCCACACCTCCTTATGAAAAAAGGCTAAAGAAAGTTCATTATCTTGGAGTCCAGCGTGAAAACAATTCAGTTTTTTAAAGATCTATAAATGTTACCCAAGACTTCCTAGACCCTGCCAGTCTGAGACACAAAAACAATAGAAATCCATATTTGCCTGGCTCTGAGCCACACCACTCCAGCTCCCCCACCCCTAGAACCCCACCCAGCTGTTCCAGATGTCCCCACAGGGGCTCTCAAGGTCTCCAGAGAGGACAGTAGTCAGAGGCTCAGACAGGCAGGGACCCCAATGATGACAATGATGACTGGTGACGTGAGCCTCAGTTTCCTTACCTGTAAACTGCAAAATGTAAAATCTGAAAAGCGGAGATAAATCTCACTTCATGGTGTTGTTCTAAGGACTAAATGATCCAATATATGTAAAAGACCTAAGCCAGTGCCAGGCATCTGGTAAATAGTCAATAAATGCTACCCACCACTACTATTAGCCACCCCCATTACAGCCTCCTCATCAATACCCGTCCCTGCTCCGGCTCTCCTCCCCTCCCCTGATGCGGGCATTCTCTCCATTCCTCAGATCCAGTCACCTCTCCCAAGGATCTCCTTGGTCTTCTCAGGAGCCTGGCCAGCCTGCCCCAGCAGACGTGCCCGGGCATGCCTCCCTCACCCTCAGCCTCATGCTGGGCTGCTACCACGCAGATGCAGACACCTAGGGACACACAGGCAGAAACATCCCACTAACAGTCTCTCTGCTCTCTGTCCCTGGCTGCCCCTCTCATGGGGCACACCCATTCCCAGGCTCCCAAGCTGGCGGACCAAGGCTCTGAAGAAACTAGCTCCTGGCAGGGATGGCGCTGTGAAACCACAAGGCTGCTTAAGAGTCGTTGTCACTGTCAGGGGGCCTGTAGAAGTCAGTGGTGAAAGCCAAACACAAAACACCCAGGATGAAATCAGGCAAATTGGAGAAAGTAGCTGGGGGCACAAGGACACTTGGGTGGAAGACAGAGGAAAGATGCGGGTCACACAGCAGCTCCCCCTAATTCCTACACTCCTCCACCCCGCCTTGAAAATCTGGCATTGTCAACACAAAGCCAGAAAAACCCTGGAGGCAGCAGTCTCAAACCTGAGACTTAATAAATGCCAACTCTGTCATTTACAGAATGACCTTTGACAAGTCTCTCTTCTGAGGGAACCACAATTTCCTCTTTTTTTTTTGAGACCGAGTTTCACTCTTGTTGCCCAGGCTGGAGTACAATGGCATGATCTCGGCTCACAGCAACCTCTGCCTCCGAGGTTCAAGCAATTCTCCTGCCTCAGCCTTCTGGAGTAGCTGGGATTACAGACACGCGTTACCACGGCAGCTAATTTTGTATTTTTAGTAGAGACAGGGTTTCTCCATGTTGGTCAGGCTGTTCTCGAATTCCCGACCTCAGGTGATCCGCCTGCCTTGGCCTCCCAAAGTGCTGGGATTACAGGAGTGAGCCACCACGCCCAGCCCACAATTTCCTCATTTTAAAACAAGGAGAGCAGCCCAAATGGCATGAACATCTGCAGGCAGGCCCTGGCCGCTGCCCTCACCTCAGCCACTAGGCCTGGCAAGCAAAGGCCGAAGGCTGCTGGAGAAATCTGGTCTTACCATTCCCACGCAGGCATGTGGGCAGGCGGTGTGGGCTGGGTGTGCAGAGAATGCACTGAATTCATCTCCAGGGGCTGCCACCTCACCCGGCTAGTTTTTTTGTATTTTTTTTTAGTAGAGACGGGGTTTCACCGGGTTAGCCAGTATAGTCTCGATCTCCTGACCTCGTGATCCGCCCGTCTCGGCCTCCCAAAGTGCTGGGATTACAGGCTTGAGCCACCGCGCCCAGCCGGCCTGAGCCTCTTAAAGGAACACAGGGAATTCAGGTAGAGAAGGCAGAGAGGACATTCCAGGAAGGGAAATGAAGGTGGGGAGGGAATGACAAGTGTGGGGTTTCTCAGGGTAGAATAAGTTGTGAAGCGAGGGGTAGCAGGTGTGAGGCTGGAGGATTACAGCCATGTGCTCTCTCAGGAGCCTGTGGGAGGTGGGTGCATCCCATCCAGGCCAGGAGCCACAGGAACCTGTCTGTGCCTAGGGTCAAGGTCACACTGACTGCCTGAGCAGCAGGGGCCTGGTTGGGAGATCCCTGAAGAGGCAAGGGGCCAGCACAAGGTGGTGGCAGTGGGAACAAAGAGATGGAGAGGAGGGGACATGGGGAGAAGCTGACTCCCCATAGAGAGTGCCACTGGCTCAGCCAGTTCAGGGATGCAAAAAAGACTCATTTTAAAGACCTGCTGTTCCCCTTCTTCCCACTACACTCAGCAGCTTCAACCTCTCACTCCCTTGAGTGAGACCAGCCTGTAATTAGCAAACCTCAGCAAACAAACCAGCAGTAAGTGTCCTCAGCCCAGGCTGCAGGTTAGACTCATATGGGGAGCTTGGGAACTTTTTAAATGCCGGTGCCCATGACCTTCCCCAGACCCAGGGAATCAGAACCTCTAGGGATGGGGTACCAGACTGCTGCATTTTTTTCAAGCTTCCAGGTAATTCTAATGTGCAGCCAGGGTTGAGACCTACTGAGCAGGCATCTTTAGAATACCTGGTTTCCTTAAGCTGAGGATCTTCTAGTGCCTAGTGAGGCAGGGATGCTCTCTCATCCAGGCCTTTGCTCCTGCTGTTCTCATTGCAGAGATCACTGTTGTCCCTTTTGCCCTGCCTGGGACAGTTTCCTACCCGCCTCAGGTCTCAGCTGAGGCAACACTTCCTCTGCAGAGGCACCCCCAAGCTCCCCAAATCTGGGTCATGGGCCGCTCCTACACCGTTCTTGCCTGTTTACATATCTGTACCTCCCAACTCTTAGCTTTTCAGGGGTGGGGGGGATTTTAGCTTAGCTACCATTTATCTGACATGGAGTAGACACAACATACACACTTCTTGGGTGAGAAAATGAATGAATGAATCTTACTTACACTCTAGTTTGCTTCTTCCTAGAATTGGAATGAATTCAAGTCCAAAATTTGAGTTCAAAAGTTTTTTCCCTGTACCAGTAGAGTATTTGAAAAGAGGAGGGAAGGCCGGGCGCAGTGGCTCATGCCTGTTATCCCAGCACTTTGGGAGGCTGAGGTTGGGTGGATCACCTGAGGTCAGGAGTTTGAGACCAGCTTGGTCAACATGGTGAAATCCCGTCTCTACTAAAAATACAAAAATTACCAGGCGTGGTGGCGGGCGCCTGTAATCCCAGCTACTTGGGAGGCTGAGGCAGGAGAATCGCTTGAACGCGGGAGGCAGAGGTTGCAGTGAGCTGAGATTGCACCATTGCACTCCGGCCTGGGCCACCGAGTAAGACTCAGCCTAAAAAAAATAAAAATAAAAAAAATAAAAAAAAGAGGGGAACAGGTGAGTGGAGGGGACACGATACTCACAGCCAGGACAGCCACTCCAGCAGCAGGAAGCTCCCTCCTCCATCTGCCAGGCAGTGCCTTTGCCATGGCCTCTTGAACCAAAATGTCTCCGCCTTCCCCTGCTGACACTGGATCCAGGCACGGCTGTCACACCCACAAACAAGGCCTGGAGCTTCGGAAGGATGGAAGAGGTTTTTCCAGGGAAACATAGAGAAGGCCTTGCTGGGTCTGGGAGGAGGACTCACCCTCTCTAAGGAAATTCTTTATCTGCAACTTCCCTGAAGGTCCGAAAGAGACCCCGCCCCCGGAGGCCTTGCACCTGCAGGGGAGCACCTGCAGACATGGCCTGCACAGTTGCAGTCTCTGACCCTCAGCACCAGCTGGTGACTGGGGCCCTGCAGCTCTGGGGGCATCCAAGGTTCCAGTGCCACTGGGAGGTGCAGAATGTAAGGCCAAGAATCACAAATGGTGAGCTCAGCACCTGGCGGGGTGGAGGAGCGTGGGCAAGGAAGAAGCTGAATGTGTTCCAGACAAGGTTTTAGGGAGCCCCTGCTGTTCACCGTTGGCCCCCCAAGATGTACAGCAAACCACTGACAACCACCAGGTTCAAAATAAAGATCTACTCCCTCCTTCTTCTTCCCGTCCCCTCCCCGACTCAAAGGCACCTTCTCTCTGTGACTTCTCTATTTCTATAAATAACCCTCTATCACCGTTTCAGTCACTTTTGAATCCCGTCAGGCCCCGACTCTCACCCACTCATCCCCTGTCCCCACCCAGTGTCCCTGTAGATGCGGCCTCCTCACCACCCCTCCATCTTTGCGCCCCCACGGTGGTCTTCTGCCTTAGTCCTGCTGCCCTTTGTTCCCCTGTATTCCAATCTCTCAGGCCACCGCCAGGACAGCCCACCCATGGGACTCCTCTCATCAAAACCTTCATCAGACCTCACCCCCATGAAGAAAATACAGCCTGCCCTGAGTGGCATTAAGACTCCATACAGTGAACCAGGTGATGTGGCACACGTCTGTAATCCCTGCTACTGCTGAGACTGAGGTGGGAGGATCACCGCCTCCCAGGAGTTCAAGGCCAGCCTGGACAACATAGTGAGACCTCATCTCTAATAAATAAATAAATAAATACGTAAGTAAGTAAATAAATAAATAAATAAATAAATAAATAAATAAAGCGGAATGGAAAAAAAAAATAAGACTCCACAAATGGACAACATGCCTCCCTGGCCTGACTCTTCCAAACAGCACTCCATAATCTGCCCTTTGCTCAGATCCCCAAATACCCCATGTTTTGGTGCCAGGTATTTTCTCCATTTGGAAGAAATGTCACCCTTCTCAGAGTCAACATCCTGCTCATTCTTCAAGGCCTCCTCCATGCAACCCTCCCTGACACCCCCACCAATAGCTGTGCCCCTCCTCCACTGCACTCCTTCAGGCCCAGCGTTTTTCCGCCCCTGGCCACAGTTTGGAGAGCAGTTTTGCCCCTTATTGGCTGTGTGATGGTGGGCGAGTCCCTTAGCCTCTCTAGGCCATGGCTTCTTCATCCTCCTAGGGGTGCTGCGAGGACTGATTGGGACCACCTGCCGTGCAACGCCCTGCACATCGTAAGTGCTCGATACAGAGCAGTTGCTGCAAGTCATCTCTAGCCCTTCTTCAGGTGGCTCAGCTGTGAGCCTGCCTGTAGACACACGTGAACAGACATCTCCTGAGATCTCTGCTCGCTGTCAGCTGTCCGTTGGCTGCATCTGGTGACCTTGCTCAGGGATCTTCTGAGCTGCAGCCTGCCTTTCCTCAAAGTGAGCGTGCTCCGCTGGCAGCGACTGCTTCCCCTATGGCCTGCCCTGCTCCCCGTGGCTCCTCAGCGAGCATGTCTAAGGCACATTCTCCTCCAGAGCCCAGCAGGGCTGAACCACTGCAGGGACATTTTGAGGCAAGAGGGAGCACCCCCACACCAGCACTCGAGCTGCAAAGTGCTTCCTAGAGCTGCCAGCCTGTGATCTTCAAGTGAACTTAATGGTAGAAGAAAAAAATCTCGGCACTTGGTTGATGCTAAATGGACCTATATGCACTAAATCAGTCACACTCAGCTTTCTCATGCCTAATGTGCTCTCCCAGTGCCTCAGCTGTGCGTTAATTTGCAAAGATTTCCTGCTTCAAGGACAGTACTTTCCAGATGGGACCGGAAGACAGACCCTGATAAGGCCTTATGCAGATGACTGGGCAGATTTTGAGCTAACCACACTTCAGGGCCAGAGTGTAGAGGGAGGGGGCCACTGCCTAGAAGAACTCAGCAGGGAGAGGAGCTCAATTCTGAGCGGGCTCCAGGAACACAGCCAGGGAAAGGCAGGCATCCAACCCAAGGCCAGTCTGTATTGTCCTCAGCAGAGAAAATAGCCCATTCTGTGTGTCCTCTGTGACTACACCAAACGCAGACCGTGAGCCCAAATGAACATGGCACCAGAAAAGCACAAAGCCACACACTTTTATCGTTATTCCTGTGTCTGCATCATTCATGCCACGCCACTGGGAAATGATGGAGGACACGGGATATTCTGCCATCGGGCAGGGGACAGGTGCTTCAAAGCCTATAAAATCCCAAGCGTGACATTCTTTAAAGTCATGCCTGGCTGGGCGTGGTGGTTCACGCCTGTAATGCCAGCACTTTGGGAGGCTGAGGCGGGAGGATCACGAGGTCAGGAGATCAAGACCATCCTGGCTAACACGGTGAAACCCCGTCTCTTCTAAAAATAATAAGAAAAAAATTAGCCAGGTGTGGTGGCTGGTACCTGTTGTCCCAGCTACTTGGGAGGCTGAGGCAGGAGAATGACTTGAACCTGGGAGGCGGAGCTTGCAGTAAGCCAAGATCGCGCCACTGCACTCCAGCCTGGGCAACAAAGCGAGACTCCGTCTCAAAAAAAAAAAAAGTCATGCCTCTAATGCCCTCAGGAATGCACTTTTACTCCCCAGGTGAACCCATCAAAGGGGTATTTGTCAATAGGAGACGTTTTCTTCCCACCCCTAGGGAGTCCGCAGTTGGTGGCTGCCATGACTGGGAACCAACCTGCATGGTCAATGGGCAGGGGCAGGCTGGGCCCCAGGCTGCTCTGCGGAAATGCACCCTGCGGGTCTCAGCCACCCCTCCCATTCACCTACAGCCTGGCCAGGGAAGGGCATCTGACCCACACACTCTCACTTCCTTTTTCCAAGAACTGAAATAAGGCACCAACTTAACACATCGTACTTAGAGAGATTCTTGTACCCCTTTCAACTCCTGGACATCGTTCTTTCCTGAGTACTTTTCTTCCCTTTTCTGCAGCACTCCCTCTTTCCTCTCCACACAGCTTTCTGGTTCTTGCTTGCTCTCTCTGCTCTCTTCTCCCTTTGAGCTCTCATACCCAGGTTCCTACAGGGTCCGTTCCTTCTGGACGTTCTTTCTCCTCCCACCTCTCATGTCTCCGTCCTCCTTTCTTCCTAAGTCCGGAGCCTAGAGTCCCCTCCACCTCTTTCCCAGGCCCTGCTCCCTTCTGTCTCAAACTCTTCCTTCTCCACAATTCAGAAGAAAGCTGGCCAGAGAGATCTCCTGTCTCCTCCCCCTTCACCTCCCCTCCTCTCCCTGCAGGCACACAAAAGGGGACAGAGGCACCAGATGGCCCGGTGCTAAAAGAGGGGCTCAGGGAGGCTGCCGCCCACAGAGGCCCCTGCTGGGCCTTCAAGCTAGTCCAAGCTGCTGCCGGGCCCAGCCGCCCAGCTGGCAGAGGAGCAGGGCAAAGGGCCAGCCTCCCCAGCACGAGGCCAGCTCCCCCTACCCGGGCTGCCCCGGGGCCAGCCTGGAGAGGGGGCACGCTTGCCAGCTGAAAAGCAGAGGGTGTCACCATGTGTCCAAGCCTCAAGTGCCAGGGGCAAGGGTCCGATGGCCTGTGGGGACACTGGGCTTGCCCAGGAAGAAGGATAGGAGTGGCTGGCAGTCTGCTCTTTCTATGGAACAGGCTGTGCCAAGGAGGGGGCCTCAGCAATGGGTGAGCAGACCACAGGGGAGCCAATAATCCCCCAGTCCCCTCACAAAAAAGAAGATTTAATGATGCATTGGTTAATGTTAACAGCTACCATTCATTCAGTGGTTAGCTGGGCCAGGCATTATGCTAAGTCATTTCCTATAACATCCCTAATCCTTTAAGAGTTCTGCAGGGTAAACATTTTGATCCCTATTGTACAGACAAGAAAACTGAGGCTAAGAGAGGTTAAATGACTTCCCCAAACATTATAACTGGAAAATCAGTTAACACAGTTTATTCCAGGGTTCAAGCGATCCCCTCACCTTAGGCCCACAAGTAGTTAGGCCTATAGGCATGCACCACCCTGCCCATAGTGAGATGGGTTCTCACTATGTTGCCCAGGCTGAGCTCAAATGATCCCCGCACCACAACCACCACCTTAGCCTCCCAAAATGCTGGCATTACAGATATGAGTCACTTAGCCCGGCCTAGTCAACACAGTTTAAAGTATCTTTTCCTGTTAAGATTCTGTAAGTCCTGCTAAGATGGTGTTGCAAAGGCAGGCACCTAACAATGCCCCCACTAAGGCCTTCAGTAAAGCCACAGGCAGGCCAGGCGCGGTGGCTCACACCTGTAATCTGAGCACTTTGAGAGGCCAAGGCAGGCGAATCACTTGAGGTCAGGTGTTTGAGACCATCCTGGCTAACACGGTGAAACCCCGTCTCTACTAAAAAATACAAAAAACTAGCCGGGCAAGGTGGCGGGCGCCTGTAGTCCCAGCTACTCGGGAGGCTGAGGCAGGAGAATGGCGTAAACCCAGGAGGCGGGGCTTGCAGTGAGCTGAGATCCAGCCACTGCACTCCAGCCTGGGCGGCAGAGCGAGACTCCGTCTCAAAAAAAAATACAAAAAAAAAAATACAAAAAAAATTAACTGGGCGTGGTGGTGCATGCCTGTAATCCTAGCTATGCGGGAGGCTAAGGAAGGAGAATTGCTTGATCCTGGGAGGCAGAGGTTGCAGTGAGCCACGATTCCACCACTGTACTCCAGCCTGGGCGACAGAGCAAGACTCCATCTCAAAAAAAAAAAAAAAAAAAAAAAAGCCTCAGGCAGAAGTTTCCAATTCAGTTCTCCATTTCACATGCCTGTGTGGCATTTTTAAACATCAAACTCCCAAGTCCCCTTCTCTGGAGGTTCTGATGTACCCCAGCCTCTCTGGAGACGCTTGTGCAGGAACAGGAGCTGTGAAGCAGGGCAGACTCGAGTTCCCAGTACCAGTCACATGACGTGGGAAAAGCTACTTCCATCCCTTGGAGCCTCAGTTTCCTACTATTAAAAAAAATGCAGATGATAATGTTGGCTTTACCCATGTGTCATGAGGAGTGTAGGCTGCTTGGCACAGGGCCAGGCACTCCATAGGTGCTCTGCTGACGTCAGCTCCCCTTTCCCGCCCTTCAGAAACCTGAGGCTGCAGCAGCCACACTTCAGAGAGCTAAAGAGAAAGGGGCATAGCCCATAAATACTACTCCAGTTATGCTGACCTTTGGTTCTGGCCTTAATCGAAGTCCATGCACCCTGCCCCAGGGTCAGGCAGCTCCCACAGGGCTGCAGGACCACAAGCCAGCGTAGGATGGGGGACTTCCAGGGGCAGGAACTCTGCTTTCAGAACTTCCATGGAAAGGCCTCCAATCTGACCGGCTCCACCTGCAAAAGGTCACTATCCAGGCTGGCTGAGAGTCTCTGGAAACCTGTCAGTCCATCAAACTGTTCCCCAGCCTTCCTTCCATCATCTGCCAGAGCCCGTATTTCCAGAGCCACCTCTACCAGCTGCCCCTCTGAACGCAACAGGCCTGCCCCCAGGTTCGGGCCCTCCTGCCTGGCAGCCGCCATGAGCCCCTCAGGCCATTCTCTCCTGCCAGCCCCAGGCATTTCCCAACCCTCACCTAAAACCCATGTCCCCAGTGTAAAGGCAATGAGTGGCTTCCAAATACACCCTTCCCTGTTTACTCAGAGTTGACTTTGAGTTACCTGGAAGATGGGCCCACTCCCAGTAGCCTGGGTGAGAATCTTTCCTTTCCCCCTTTTTAACAGAGGACAAGTGAGTTCCAGGAAATGCCTGGAGTGCCTAGCTACCTCTCCAGAGTACACTCAAACCCCCACTCATTCTCACAAAGCAATTTGGCGGAGGCCCTGTTTCACAGGCACGCTGCTGGGCACATCTGCCTTCTTCAGCTCCCCTTCTTGAGAAACTGGGAGGTAGGTGCCGTTATCTTTATTTTATAGAAGAGGAGACTGAAGCATTAGGCCATCTGTAGAAGCTCCCACATCTGATGCGTGGTGAACTCAGGATTTAATCCCAGGACTTCTGGGACCCAGACAAGAGCATTTTCTACTCCATTGTGTTTGCCTCTAAAATCTACCTCGCGCCAGGCATGGTGGCTCATGCCTGTAATCCCAGCACTTTGGGAGGCCAAGGCAGGTGGATTACCAGCGATCAGGAGTTCAAGACCAGCCTGACCAACATGGCAAAACCCTGTCTTTACTAAAAATACAAAAATTAGGCCAGGTGCGGTGGCTCACGCCTGTAATCCCAGCACTTTGGGAGGCCAAGGCAGGTGGATGACGAGGTCAGGAAATTGAGACCATCCTGGCTAACATGGTGAAACCCCATCTCTACTAAAAAAAAAAAATACAAAAAGTTAGCTGGGCGTGGTGGCGGGTGCCTATAGTTCCAGCTACTCAGGAGGCTGAGGCAGCAGAATGGTGTGAACCCAGGAGGCGGAGCTTGCAGCCAGCCGAGATCGCACCACTGCACTCCAGCTTGAGTAACAGAGTGAGACTCTGTCTCAAAAAAATAAAATAAAATAAAATAAATCTACCTCAAATCTATTTCTCACCCTCTTTGTTGCCCCCATCCAAGGGGGCGCCTTCCAAGCCACCATAGCAGAGACCTGGGTCACTATAATGGCCTCCTAACTGGTCTCCTTGTTCTCACTCTCGGTCCCAACCATCCATTTTCCACAACAGCCAGGATGGTTCTTTTCATGAAGTGATCATGTTGCTCCCCTGTTGCACATAAAATAAAAGCAGACTCCTCACCATGTCGTATAAGACCTGAGTGATCTGTCCCTTCGCTCTACCCACTGCCCCCAATACCTCACTTCCCCTCAGCCACCACGCTGTGGCCACACTGGCCTCCCTTCCATTCTTGAAGTCTTTTCCTACTCTAGGATCTTGACACTTGATGTTTCTTCTCCTTTCTTCTTGTCACTCCATATAATACTCTATTTTATTTTCTTCATAGCGTTTATAACCATCTGTAACTTTTAAATTTATTTATATCTTAGGTGTTTGTCTGTCTCCATTGACCAATGTAAGCTTCACAAGACAATTTTATCATGCTCTCCATGGCACCCTTGTGCCTGGGACAGCACCTGGCCAATAGTAAGTGCTCAATAATTACCCACTGGTTGAATGAATGAACGCTAAGAAGACCTCAGAGATGATGGGGCTGAAAGACATCAGAGGAGAAGAAAGCTGGGGCAGTTTCACCTGCAATATGTTCAACAGAAATGGCCCCGCTGAGCCTCACAGTCAGCCATGCGACAGTGCACCTCATGTCTGGGACAGAAGAAAGATGGTCAATGTGTGCCCCAAGAGAGGGAACTATTTGGAAATTGGGAGGGTAAAGAAAGAAGAATAAAAATGTTGGGTTTTGTAGTGGTGGCTGTTATTTTTTAAGCCCACTCAAGGGGGTTTTCTGCAGTGGCTCAACATGAGCAAACACTAGAACTAAAAAAAAAAAAAAATAGAGGAACTAGAAAACTAGAAAGAACTAAATGCTGCAGCTAAAATGGAATAAGTTCCCTGGAGACTGATCTAATGTGTGTGGGCTCACATGACCCTCAGGGAGGCCTCCTCCAGAAGAAAAGAAAACAGAAGGAGGAGGAGAAGGAGGAGGAGGAGGAGGAGGAAGGAAGAGGAAGGGGAGGAGGAGGAGGAGGAACAAGAAAGGAGGAGGAGGGGGAGGAGAAGGGGAGG
>NW_016809194.1:2772570-2785484 GCF_001698545.2 Rhinopithecus bieti | reverse complement strand
GGAGGAGGAGGGGAGGAGAAGAGGAGGAGGAGATGGGGGAGGAAGGAAAGGGGAAGCAAGGAAGGGGAGGAGGAGAAACAACAGCCACCAACAAGGCAGCCCAGTGACCATAACATGGGAATAGCCCATTGACAGAAGTCCTTCACACTGATGGTCATATGGGGAAGTCTCTGTCCATGTTCCTAGCATGTACTCTGACTTCAGAGAGACACTAGTATAAATAGGGTGAGAGGATGTAGGGTGGAAAGCAATCCAGCACCCCTGTGAAAACTCAAGTCCCTTCTTCCCAACTCCTGAAGCCTGGTCTGAGCCCCTCCTGTTCTGAAAGCTGTGCTTGGCTGGGCTCTCCCTGCTGCAGACTGTGTCTCTGAGGATATTCAATGCCTCAGAAGACATGGGCCACATCTCTCTGAAGCACCAATTCTACTTGATTATTTGGTGGAAGATATTTTTATTAAACAGGGATTTCATTTTGCCATAGATGCAAAATGTACATGACTTTTTTGTTTGTTTTTTGAGACAAGGCCTCACTCTGTGGCCCAGGCTGGAGTGCGGTGGCACCATCACAGCTCACTGCAGCCTCAACTTCTGGGCTCAGGTGATCCTCCCACCTCAGCCTCCCGAATAGCTGGTATTACAGGCATGCACCACCACACCCAGCTAAATTTTTTTTTTTTTTTTTTCGTAGAGATGGGGTTTTGCCATGTTGCCCAGGCTGGTCTCAAATTGCTGGGCTCAAGCAATCCCCCTGCCTCAGCCTTCCAAAGTGCTGGGAATTACAGGTGTGAGCCACTGTGCCTGGTCACAATGTACATGAATTTTTAAGACAAGATGTGAGTTTTTTATAAATTTTATGCCTGTAGTAGTTACTACAAATTGCCCAAGGGGCATTTACTCTCTCCTGGTTTTCAGCAGTATTAGGAAAAGCAGTATAGTGGTTAAGTGCATGGGCTCTGGGACTGCACTGCCTGAGTTTGAATCCAGGCTCTGCTTGTATGGCCTTGGACAAGTCACTCTACCATTCTGTGCCTCAGTGTCTGCATCTGTAAAGTTGGGGTGACAGTAATAGCACCATCCTCATAGAACTAGGTGAGTTCATGCATGTAAAGTGCTTGCTCAGAACGGTGCCTGGCACACGGTGAGCACTAAGTGTCAGCTATTTTATCACTTTGGTAGACAGGCTGAGAAGCTGTCAGAGCGCACAACAGCCCGTCCCTTGCCACCTTGAGCTACCTTCTCTCCCCAGCAAGAGTACTGGTACCACGGGGGGTGGGGACGATGGTCTGGCTCTTGACTGTGACTGATGAGGTACAGGCCCTAATTAGCAGCTGTCCCACACACATAGCACCCCCTCCAGAGAGGTGGATGTGAAGGAACCATGGGGCTCTCACCTCAGGCCTCTGCCCTTACCTGGAAGGTACTTCCCAGCTGTTCACCATCACTGTCTTCCCCTTTCCCACCAATCCCAACCCATCCTCAGGACCAGAGTTGGTACTAAGGACACAAAATATAAGGAGGCACTCACTCCCAGGTCATGCAAGTGCTCAGGACTCCGTTCAGTTGTCACTTTCTCCAGGATGCCTTCCCTGAATCCCATCCATCCAAGTCTTCCTGGTGTCCCTCACTGCACTCACCTCCAATCAAATGCCATTGTAACCCATCGCCTTGTCTGGCTGTCCCCTGTGCATGAGCTCCTGGGGGTCGAGTACATTTCCTCATTCTTTTTCTACCCATAGAGCCTCACACTTGCCAAGCACAGAGAAGGCATCCAATAAGTGTTTGGTGAATAAATGTTGAATGGATCATTCCCCAGGGGATCCCAAAACCAGCAAAAGTAAAATAATAGGTTCATCTCCCAGGTAAGAGACCAGCATAAGAGACTAGAAAAGGGGCCAAGGAAGGGAGAAGAGAAGGAGGGGAGCATGGAGGGAACACTAGGAATTGGCTGATGGTAGAAATGCCATTGGCCTTAGGAAAGACACCCAAGAACAAGGGAGAGCACTCCCTTCTCCTCCTTCCTGAGAAGCATGGCATTCTGGAATGCACCCAATCATTCCTTCATTCATGCAACAGTCCTGTGCTCGGCACCAGCTGGCACCAGGCACGCTGCTGAGCAAGGAGACAGGGAAGGGAGGGCCCTGCTTCAGGCTCCTGGGAAAACCCAAGGCCCAGCTCTGTTTCTGCTTCTCTCCATGCTGAAATGGGCTACGGGGGCATAGGCCCAATGTGCCTGGTCGTGGAGTCACAATGCTGTCAGCCTTCAGGTCACTTTATGACAATCCTACTGTAGGAATTGTGCTTCTGGAGAGACACAGTAAGGTGTGATGAAAACATACCACAAGACCAGGCACGGTAGCTCCCATCTGTAATCCCAGCACTTTGGGAGGCCAAGGTGAGAGGATCACTTGAGGCCAGGAGTTCAAGACCAGCCTCACCAACATGGTGAAACCCTGTCTCTACTGAAAATACAAATATTAGCTGGGCATGGTAGCACGTTCCTGTAGTCCCAGCTACCCAGGAGGCTGAGGCAGGAAAATCGCTTGAACCCAGGAAGCAGAGGCTGCAGTGAACCGAGATCATACCACTGCACTCCAGCCTGGGAAACAAAGCGAAATTCTGTCTCAAAAAAAAAAAAAAAGAAAGAAAACACATCGAGTTGTGGGGTCTTGGGCATCACTGATCCTCTTGTCCCTGGTCCTCTATCCCTTTTCCCCTCCCTTGTGGCAGTCCTGATAGGCCCCCAGATGGCTAAAAAAAAGAATCCCCACACTGGATAGCCTGTCTGTAAATAGGAGAGGCCAGAGGAGGCAGGGAAGGAGCAGACAGTTCGCCTGGACTTGACCCCTAGGTGTGGCCCATAACCGCGGAGTGACTGTGGGTCTGCCATCTAGGCTTTCTGTGCCTCAGTCCCAGCATTGTGGGTTAAGTGACATAACACATGTAAAGGGCAGGCATAGACTGTAGTAGGCTTCAACAAATGCTAACTCTCTTCCTTTGAATAATGAACTACACAAGATATACATAGTTTTCTAAAATTTATTTTATGTTGCAGTGTCTCCTCAACTTAAAACACTATTTTCTAAGGCTGTTCATTTGTCAAACAATGACTACAGCTGCCAAGCATCCAAAACTCCACTTCTGGTCAGCAGAGCCCCACAGTCTGTTCCGGGGACAGGTAGCATAAGCAAGGGACAATACCGCCACCTGGGGCGTCTGGAAATGCTAACACAAAGGGGTGAAACTGGGGCTAGGTTGGAAGACACAAATAGAAATTGGGGAGGTGAGCAGAGATGGGTGAGAACAAGGGAGGCCAGAGAGAAAGAACAGCTGGAGCAAAGCATGTGGCAGACAAGAGCTGTGGCACACTCGGGGAACCACACACAGGTCATCCGCCTGGGGGACAGTAACGTGCGCGAAGATTGGATGGGAGATGTGGCACTGCAAACAATCAGGGTCCAGTCCAGAAGGGCCTTTCAGTGAACATAATGGGTTTGCATTTATCTTGACAGAGAGGCACCTGCAGCAGCAATGTGGACGGCAGAGGCTGGGGAGGCTCCAGGCAGGGAGCCCAGGCTAGAGGCCATTGTGATGACCAGGCTGATCCATGATTCAAGCCTGGATTAGGACTGTGGCCCAGGAGGGGAAAAGAGATGTTTAGGTGGTAAGAGAAACAGACCTAGAGAGTAGGAATGAGAAAAAGGGAAGTATCTAGGAAAACGTCCACATTCCAGGCAGTTGCACTGATGACTATTTACTGAGACAAGGGAACCCTGGAGGAGTCAAGAGTAGTGAACTTGGTTTTAGATAAAATGAATTTGAAATACTTAAAGGAGGCCAGGTGTGGTGGCTCACACCTGTAATCCCAGCACTTTGGAAGGCCGAGGTGGGTGGATCACCTGAGGCCAGGAGTTTAAGACCAGCCAGGCCAACATGGTGAAACCCCGTCTCTACAAAAATACAAAAGAAAATTAGCCGGGCGTGATGGCGGGTGCCTGTAATCCCAGCTACTCGGGAGGCTGAGGCGGGAGAATCACTTGAACCCAGGAGACAGAGATTGTAGTGAGCCGAGATCATGCCACTGCACCCCAGCCTGGGCAACAGAGCAAGACTCCATCTCAAAAAATATATAAATAAATAAATACTTAAAGTATATCTAGGTGGTGTCCTACAGAACCTGCCAGCAGGATGAGTTCAAACCCAAATCCGGTGAGTATTCACTGTGTACTCTTAGGCCTCGACAGTTCTGTTTTCTTTTCTGTAAAATGAGGCTGCTACCTACTTCATAGAATTATTATTTTTGAGCCAGAGTCTCACTCTGTCACCCAGGCTGCAGTGCAATGGCGCAATCTCAGTTCACTGCAAACTCCGCCTCCCAGGTTTAAGCGATTCTTGTGCCTCAGCCTCCTGAGTAGCTGGAATTACAGGCATGTGCCACCACACCTGACTAATTTTTGTATTTTTGGTAGAGATGGGGTTTCACCACATTGGCCAGGCTGGTCTCGAAATCCTGACCTCAAGTGATCTGCCTGCCTTGCCCTCCCAAAGTGCTGAGATTACAGGAGTGAGACACCTACTTCATAGAATTATTGAGAGAATGTGGGCTAAAGAAGATAGCTGTGGAAAAGCACCAAGCCTTTCAGCTGGCACATGGTGGGAACTCCATGAATACTCGTTGAATCTGAAGGTGACTGTGATCATGGATATTTCTGTGTTAAAGTGCCGTCAACACCAGTGTATGGGCAGCTTGGTTCTTTTCATCACAGGCTCCTGGGGCCGTTCCAGGTAGGTGGAGAGGACTGTGGTCAGGGTTGCTGGGTGGCCAGCTGCTCCTACTCTCTAGGTCTGTTTTTCTTACCACCCAAACATCTCTTTTCCCCTCCTGGGCCACTGTCCTAATCCAGGGAGTTCTTCATGTCTACCTCCTCAGCTCCCACCCCAGGGACAGGCCTTACTTCTTCCAGATCCCCTGCAGCCTCCCTGCCCAACAGGATTCCAAAGACTAAGAGAACCTCCCCAGCCTGACTCAGGCAAACTGAATGCCCCGTCGCGAACCAGCAGGGGCCCTGAGGCAAGTCTTGCTCTGGGAGGACAAACAGGTTTTTATTACCTCCATCTTAAGACAAAGCCTCAACCTCTGGCTGCTGTGAGACACTCATTCCCAGGAAGAAAAATGACCCCTAATTGCAGTAGTGCATGTGACACCTCCCTGGTAGACTGTGAGCTCCTTGAGGGCAGGAACTGGGTCCCACAGGTCCTCATTTTCCTCCTGGCCCCCAGCACCTGCCTATCTGAGTACATGGTCAAGGAAGGTTTCTTGAGTTTTAATGTCTGCGTGTTTGGTTTCTGCTTCTGAGCTAGAGTCTCTTGCCAGGTAAGCAGAGTAGATGCACTCCTCAAAACTCAATAGGAAAATGTCATGCTGGGTCATGGGGAACAGGATCCAGGACCAACAGTCCCTGCTGCTTCCTTCTCCTCCTTCCCAACTCCACACCTGCCCGAACCTATGACATAGAGACCGAGTGTCTTGGGAGTAGATTCCCAAGTCATGCCTAAAACAATGCATTAAATCCTTGAATAGATACAATTTGGTTTAATAACCTCCAAGTCACATCCCCTTCATCAACAAATCAAGGCAGCTCCAAGAACTTTCTCCTCCCCTGTGGTCTCACACACTGGTCCATGGAGCTCTGGAGTAGAGCAGAAGACACTAGGGCCTGTTCCTTAACACACTCACAGGCACTTTCCACTAAAAACAAGCCAGCTTGACTGGGCTTGGTGGCTCATGCCTGTAATCCCAGCACTTTGGGAGGCCAAGGTGGGCACATCACCTGAGGCCAGGAGTTCAAGACCAGTCTGACCAACGTGGTGAAACCCCGTCTCTACTAAAAATACAAAAATTAACAGGGTGTGGTGGTGCATGACTGTAATCCCAGCCAGCAACTTAGGAGGCTGAGGCAGGAGAATTGCTTGAACCTGGGAGGCACAGGTTGCAGTGAGCCGAGATCGCACCATTGCACTCCAGCCTGGGCAACAAGAGTGAAACTCCGTCTCAAAAAAAAAAAAAAAAAAAAAAAACAAGCCAAATAACACAAGTCACCTTCCCTTCCCGCCCTCTGTGTCTTCTCTTCTTCTGGGTCACCTCTTAAGCTTCTCTGGCCAATACAAGGTGGACACCTGTAAGCTGCTTCTCATCCCAGCCAGCTAAACCACAGCACATATGAACCAGCCCCCTTCCCTAAACAACAGTCATGGGATTCAGCAAAAGGCTTTCTCCCGGACCAGCCTCTCCTACTCATGTTCCCTGGGCTGGCTGGGTCCCTCACTCAGTTACCAGACAGACTGCTTCTGCATTTGGACGGGCCTCTGACCCTCCCAGGTGAGTGGTCATTCATTCAAGGCCTCCACTAGGAGAAAAATCAGTTTAGACTTCAGAGATTTGGGGGACGTAGGGAGATATTCCTAAATGAGATCCCCTGCTTCCAGCACAGACTCCCAGTTGCCTAGCAACTGTAGAAAGAGATCTGGGAAATCCGGAGCTTACTCCACAGCCCCCTGTGCTGTGATGAGCTCGGTGTGGCCCACCTAGGGAGGAAGGCACTGCAGCTGATAATTATCAGGAGTAACAGCCATAATCCCAGACCTGCTATTACTGTGTTTACAGAGGAGCAATTACGGCAGAAGCTCACACCACTGGCCTTTCCCAGGCCCTCACCCTTCCCACCCTGTGCTGACTAAGGGAGTAGAAATAGCCTCCAGCCTTTCCCAGGAGTAGAAGCTACAGCCTCACAGAGCCCCAGGGTGCTCTGATACCGGTTCTGCCACTTAAGCTGCTCTCCAAAGGTATGAGTGGGCCTTAGGGAGGAAGGACGTGAGTGAGGCTCAGGGCACACACCCTTGGCCTGGCTAAGGATAAGGGCGTCCTGTGGCAGGAGAACCAGAGATAGTGCTTTGGGAGGCAGGAATGCTGGTCTTCTAAGAGAATGCTGGGCTTTTTCTTTTCCTTCCGGAAGCCAGTGGCCTGCTCACTGTCCTTCTTTCTGAGTGGCTACCTCAAGGCCAGGCTAAGGATGAGGTACAGATGTGGAGGTGAAAGGTTAAGCCCCCCACCCTCCACCCCTTCTGGTCTCCAGAAGGGAACAGTTGGAATTCAAATATCCAGTGTCATGAAGCCAAGGGGAGAGGTGGGCTAGGAGTCTATGAAGCCAGCCCACTAGCTTCCCTCTCCTGGGAACTCCCTGGTTTATGAGCTGCCAATCCGAGCTTCATGGGTGAAAAAAGCACCCAGACTTGCAGCAAATTGTCTGAGAATGACACGTCCCTTTCCAGCCTTCCAGCTCTGGCTTCAGTCTCCATCCCCCATATCCTGCACCCTGGATCTAGCAACAATATTCTGATGCACGCCATCTCTTTCATTTGGTTTATCTCCCTCCATGACACAAAGGCCAGAGCATGATAGCCTGCCTAGAAATCAAGACCATGACGACTAATTAATTAAAGTCATAGACTTCCAGACTGGTAAATCTTAGTGTGACATTAGACATGATCTAATCTAACATTCCCATTTTATAGATGGGGAAACTAAGGCCCAGAGAGAAAGGCAGTTGATGTACAATCACACTGCTGGTTAGTGGCAAAACTGAAATCAGAGCTCAGACATCCTGTCCTTGCTCAACTGTTCTTTCCAACATACGAACCTGCCCTTTGAGTCTGCTTGCCCTTTGGGTTCAGACCATAGAGAAGATTATTTTTAAAAAATCGATGGGGCATGGTGGCTCCACAATTTGGGAGGCTGAGGTGGGCATATCCCTTGAGCCCAGGAGTTCAGGACCAGCCTAGCCAACATGTCAAAACCCCATCTCTATAAAAAATACCAAAAAAATTAGCTGGGCATGGTGGCATGACCTGTAGTCCCAGCTACACGTGCTGAGGTGGGAGGATCACTTAAGCCCAGGAGGTAAAGCCGAGTGCAGTAAGCCTGGGCAACATGGGGAAGCCCTGTCTCTACAAAAAATACAAAAATTTAGCTGGGCATGGTGGTGTGCACCTGTAGTTCCAGCTATAGGGGGCTGAGGTGGGATCACTTGAGCCCAGAAGGTCAAGCCCAGTGCAGTGAGCTGTGAGCATACTACTGTATTCTAGCCTGGGTGACAGATCAAGACTCTGTAAAAAAAAAAAAAAAAAAAAAAAAAAAAAAAAAAAAACCCTGGGTGCAGTGGCTCATGCCTGTCCAGCATTTGGGAGGCTGAGACAGGCAGATCGCCTGAGCCCAGGAGTTTAAAACCAGCCTGGGCAACACTGTCTCTATAAAAAGATTTTCGTTTTCTTGTTTTTTGGGATGAAGTCTCACTCTCTTGCCCAGACTGGAGTGCAGTGGTGTGAACTCAATTCACTGCAACCTCCTTCCACCTCCCAGGTTCAAGCGATTCTCGTGCCTCAGGCTCCCGAGTAGCTGGGATTACAGGCACCAGCCACCATGCCCAGCTACTAACTTTTGTATTTCCAGTAGACAGAGGGTTTTGCTGTTGTCCAGGCTGGTCTCAAATTACTGACTTCAAGTGAGCCACTCATCTCTGCCTCCCCAAGTGCTGGTATTACAGGCATGAGCCACCACGCCCAGCCTCTATGAAAAGTTTTAAAGTTAGCCAGGCATATTGGCATGTGCCTATAGTCCCAGCTACTAGGGAGGCTGAGGTCGGAGGATTACTTGAGTCTGGGAGATCGAGTCTGCAGTGAGCTGTGGTCACATCACTACACTCTGGCCTGGGAAACAGATGGAGACCCTGTCTCAAAAAAAGAAACAACAACAACAAAAACTAGTATTGTAGGATTAGATACTAAACACTTTAAACTTTCCCGAAAGTTTTTTCAACAGGGTTCTTATCCTATCCTCAAAGCATTGTTTTCAGGTAAATGGAGTTAATATGACTAGCTGCACAGGTTGGGAAACTGGCCAGAAAGAGTCCCACTAAGTTGAGAAAGATATGTTAAAAGTGGGTACAAGGCCTTTCCACGCTACCTACAGAGGGGTCCATATGGCGTTGTTCTGGATTCCCGTCATAACTTAAAGGGAAACTTTCACAATGTCCGGAGCCCTTGATGTCCTGCAAATGAAGGAGGAGGATGTCCTTAAGTTCCTTGCAGCAAGAACCCACTTAGGTGGCACCAATCTTGACTTCCAGATGGAACAGTACATCTATAAAAGGAAAAGTGATGGCATCTGCATCATAAATCTGAAGAGGACCTGGGAGAAGCTTCTGCTGTCGGCTCGTGCCATTGTTGCCATTGAAAACCCTGCTGATGTCAGTGTTCTTCTATCGTCCAGGATTACTGGCCAGAGGGTCGTGCTGTGCTGCCACTGGAGCCCACTCCAATTGCTGGCCGCTTCACTCTGGAACACTTCATAACCAGATCCAGCGCTGCCTTCCGGGAGCCACGCTTCTTTGGTTACTGACCCCAGGGCTGACCACCAGCCTCTCACGGGGCATCTTTATGTTAACCTACCCACACCACATGCCTCGTGTAACACAGATTCTCATTCTCCTCTGCGCTATGTGGACATTGCATCCCATACAAACAAGGGAGCCTCACTCAGTGGGGTCTGATGTGGTGATGCTGGTGCGGGGAATAGTTCTGCACATGTCGTGGCACCATTTCCCGTGAACACCCTGTGGGAGGCATGCCTGATCTCTACTTCTGCAGAAGATCCTGAAGAGACTGAAAAAGCAGAGCAGGCTGCTGCTGAAAAGGGGCAGTGACCAAGGAGTAATTTCAGGGTGTATGGACTGCTCCAGCCTCCTGAGTTCACTGCCTACTCAGTCTGAGGTTCAGACTGGTCTGAAGGGTGCAGGTGCCCTCGTGCCGATTCAGAGTTCCCTACTGAAGACTGGAGTGCTCAGCTGCCCACGGAAGACTGGTCTGCATGCTCCCACTGCTCAGGCCACTGAATGGGTAGGATCAACCCTGAATGGTCTTAAGCTCTTCTTGCTTGCACGGGCTCTTAAGCAACATGGAAAATGGTTGATGGAAAATAAACATCAGTTTCTAAAAAAACAAAAAACAAAAAAAAGGGGGTAGAAGAGTTCATGTTTCCTGACTGCTCATCCAATGCTCCTTCTAATGTAATCCTTGCCTCCAAAAATCTGGCCTTGTTACTCAGAAACACCCAGCTAACCAAATAATACTGTCACAGGGGCCCCTTCCAGAGAAAAGACGTGGACACCAAGTCAGAACCAACACTGCATTTTAATGCTGAGCTAACATGTTTCCTCTTGCAAGTCACTGGTCTCGAAAATATCACCAAACTTGTTTTTTCTTTTTTTGAGACAAGGTCTCACTGTCATCCAGGCTGGAGTGCAGTGGCATGATCACTGCTCACTGTAGCCTCTGTCTCCTGGGCTCAGGTGATCCTCCCACCTCAGCCTCCCAAGTAGCTGGGACCACAGGTGCATGCCACCCTGACCAGCTAATTTTTTGGTATGTTTTGCAAAGATGAGTTTCACCATGTTGCCCAGGCTGGTCTCGAACTCCTGGGCTCAAGGGATCCACCTGCCTTGGCCTCCCAAAGTGCTGGGATTACAGACATGAGCCACTGTGCCTGGCCATCACTAAACTTCTTAATAAAGACTCAAAACATTTCTAATATTAAACACTAAAATAAATGTGAGCTATGCATACATTTAAGAAAGATTAATCAAAATAAGATGTTTACCTACTTTCCATTTCAGGGTTGAAACCTATCCCAGCAGCTCAAGACACAAAGTGGGAGCTGACCCTGGAGAGGCCGCCATTCCATTGCAGGGCACACTCCATCCCCACTCACTCAGACTCGGATCATGGAGACATGCCAATTCACCCAACACATGCATCTTTAGGATGTGGGAGGACACCACAGTACACAGAGAAAGCCAGGAGGAACTGCTGTAGCTGGCTGGCCAAATTTGGTCACACTCATCCTAAGCCCCAACTCTCCTTTCCAGCTGTCTGATCCTCCCATACTCCAGGCCCATGGTCCACCGAGTGTAAGAATTGTGTCCTTTATCATAATGGTTTTCAAAGTGTGGTTCCTGGACCAGCAGCATCAGTATCTCTTGGGGACTTGAAATGCAAATTACTGGCCCATCCCAGACCTGCTGAGTCAGAAACTCTCAGAATAGGGCTCAGCAATCTGTGCTCATCACGCCCTCCAAGTGATTCTGATGCTCTCTAAAGTGTGAGAACCACTGCTTTCTCATGATGTTTGCAAGAATCTGAGCAAAGAATACTTTGTCCAGGGCAGCGAGGCCAAGGCCAGCAGCGGGTAATTGGTCTAACAAGCCAGGCTTCCTGGTGAACACCCTACAGCTTGCAACAGGTGCTAGAGGGCCCCGCCCACTAACAACCACAACAGAGGCATCCAGAAATGCTGAGCCAACAATTCTCACCGACATCTCTCCTAACTGGGAGTGGGATTCAACAGAGGTAGAAACGCTCTTCCCCAAGAGTGTGGTGAAGCTGGGAGAGCGGGGCAGTGAAAAGAGAAAGAGCAGTAAGGAAAGAATACGGGAAAAGCTGGGCGCAGTGGCTCACGCCTGTAATCGCAGCACTTTGTGAGGCCAAGGCGGACCGATCAGCAGAGGTCAGGAGTTCAAGACCAGCCTGCCCAACATGGTGAAACTCTGTCTCTACTCAAAAATACAGAAAATTAGCTGGGCATGGTGGCACATGCCTGTCTGCCTGTAATCCCAGCTACTTGGGAGGCTGAGGCATGAGAATTGCTTGAACGCGGGAGGCAGAGGTTGCGGTGAGATTGTGCTGCTGCACTCCAGCCTGGGTGATGGAGTGAGACTATGTCTCAAAAAACAAAAAACAAAACAAAACAAAAAAATAATATGGGAAAAATGGCTTCTCAAGGAACCAGCAACTTGCAAGAGGAAACATGTTAGCTCAGCATTAAAATGCAGTGTTGGTTCTGATTTGGTGTCCACGTCTTTTCTCTGAAAGGGGCCCCTGTGACAGAATTATTTGGTTAGCTGGGTGTTTCTGAGTAACAAGGCCAAATTTTTGGAGGCAAGGAGTACATTAGAAGGAGCATTGGATGAGCAGTCAGGAAACATGAACTCTTCTACCCACTTTTAACATACCTTTCTCAACTTCATGGGACTCTTTCTGGCCAGTTTCCCAATCTGTGCAGCTAGAGTCATATTAAATCCATTTACCTGAAAACAATGCTTTGAGGATAGGATAAGAACCCTGTTGAAAAAACTTTCGGGAAAGTTTAAAGTGTTTAGTATCTAATCCTACAATACTAGTTTTTGTTGTTGTTGTTTCTTTTTTTGAGACAGGGTCTCCATCTGTTTCCCAGGCCAGAGTGTAATGAAGTGACCACAGCTCACTGAAGACTCGATCTCCCAGACTCAAGCAATCCTCCCACCTCAGCCTCCCAAGTAGCTGGGACTACAGGCACATGCCAATATGCCTGGCTAACTTTAAAACAAGAAATATTCCATAGGAACTTAACTCTTGTTTATATCAATTATTCTGTGGTAAAATTGATTTCAATATGTCATTTCACTTAAAGTCGCAGTTTCCAAGAACCCATCGATCACATTAGCTGAGGACTTACTGCACACTGAAAGTCTGCATGTGCAAGCAATATATACGTGTGACTATTTCAATGCTCATCCCCAGATGAATGTAACAAATAGGGAATTGGGCGCCTAGAGATGATTGGTCCTGGCAATTTAGGCCACAATTCTCTCACTGCAGGTCTCCCCTTCAGTTTTCACTCTCTCTCCCTACCCCTCTCAGCCACTTCCCTCCAGAGAAAGTTCCCAGCTCTTCGGATGGCTCTGCTTGAGCCTGCACAGCCAGTAGCTGCCTAGGGGGCAGGGAAGGGAGGTCCGCGGCAGGGGGGGGGGGGGGGGGGGGGGGGGGGG